>NW_027527940.1:5116341-5246478 GCF_008692635.1 Crocuta crocuta
CTCCAATCCCATTGAGTGGTCACTCCCCATTACCCTTTCTCTTTATCCTATGGCAGTTAATAATCTACTTGCTGTCTGGATTTACATTCTGGCTATTTCATGTAAATGGAATCATACAATACATTATCTCTTGTGTCTGGTTTCTTTCACTTGGCCTCTTGTTAAGGTTCATCTGTGTTGTATGTAGCATGTGTCAGTGCTTAATTCCTTTTATGGCTGAATAATATTCCATTATATGGGTATGTACTATGTTTTATCTGTTACCTATTGATGGACCTTTGGGTTGTTTCTACCTTTTGGTTTTTGTGTATAGTGAAGCTGTGAACATTTGGGTAAAAGTATTGGAATATATGTTTTCAGTTTTTTTGAGTATATACCTAGGAGTGGAATTACTAGATCATATGGTAATTATGTTTTTAATATTTTGAAGAACCATTACATTGTTTTCCACAGCAGTTGTAATATTTACTTTTTGATCAACAGTGTAAGAGGGATTCCAGATTTTCCATATCCTCACCAACACTTGGTATCCCCGCCCCCCTTTTTTTTGGTTTGGTTTGGTTTGGTTATAGCTATCCTAATAGGTGTAACGTGGCATTTCATTTTGGTTTTCATTTGCATTTCCCTGATGACTCATGATGTTGAACATCTTTTCATGTGCTTTTTGGGCATTTGTGTATCTTTATTGGAGAAATGTTTGTTCAAGTGCTTTGTCCATTGTTGAAATAGGTTCTTTTGTTGCTAGGTTCTAAAAGTTCTTTAGATGTTCTGGATATATTCTGTAATATTTATTTATTTGTTCATTTATTTAAGAGAGAGGGCACAAGTGAGCAAGGGGCAGAAAGAGAAAGTGGTGCTCATCTGGGCTCACACTTTAACCAAAGTGGGGTGTGTGCTCATCTGAAGCAGGACTCATGCTCACCTGATGTGGGACTCAAACTCATGAACTGTGAGATCATGACCTGAGCTGAAGTCAGATACTTAACAATTGAGCAACCCAGGCACCATATTTATTTTTTATTGCTTATACTTTTGGGGTCAAATCTGCACAGGTTATGAAAAATTTCCCCTCTGTTTTCTTCGGAGAATTTTAAAGTTTTAACTCTTTTATATTTGAGTATTTGATCCACTTGGAGTTAATTTTTGTTTGTGAAATAGGAGTCTAACTTCATTCTTTTGCATGTAGATATCCATTTCTCCCTGCACCACTTGTTAAAGAGACTATTCTTTCCCCCATAAGTGGTCTTGGCACCCTTGTCAAAAATCAGTTGACCACAGATGTAGGAATTTATCTCAGGACTCTCAGCTTTATTCTGTTGGTCTATATGTCTGTCATTTTGTGCAGTACCACACTGTTTGAATACTTTGGCTAAGTTTGAAATTAGTAAGTGTGATTCCTCCTGTTCTGTTTTCTTTTTTTAAGATTGTTTTGGTTATTTGGTGCCCCTTGCAATTCCATATGAATTTTAGAATCAGCATTTTCATTTCTGCAAAAAAATATTGGAACTTTGATAAGGATTACATGGAAGCTATGGATCACTTTGGTTAGTTATTGCCATCTAAAAACACTAAGCCTTCAAGTCCGTAATACAGAATGTCTTACCATTTTTTTAGGTCTACTTTAATTTCTTTCAGCAGTACTTTGTAGTGTTCAGTATTCTGGTCTTATATTTCCTTGATTAATAAACTTAACGTATATATTTTATTCTTAATGCTATTATAAATAGAATTGTTTTCTCAATTTCCTCTTCAGATTGTTCACCGCTGCTGTATAGAAATGCACCTGGTTTTTGTGTGTTGATTTTGTATCTTGCAACTTTGCTAAATTTGTTTATTCTAACATTTTTTGTGTGTGGATTTTTTAGGATTTTCTCTATATATGATTATGTCATCTGCAAATAAAGATTATTTTACTTCTTCCTTTCTTGTTTGGATCTCTTTTATTTCTTTTTCTTGCCTAATTGCCCTGGCTAGCACTTCTAGTACAGTGTTGAATAGAAGTGGGTAAAAGGGCATCCTTGTCTTTTTCCTGATCTTAGCTTTAAGTCTTCTACCATTGAGTGTGATGTTAACTGCAGAGTTGTTGTTGTTTTTTTAAATAGATGCCCTTTATGGTGTTGAGGAAATTCCCTTATATTCCCAATTTGCTGATAGATACTCTTTATCATGAAAGGATGTTAGATTTTATTCATTGCTTTTTCTGCATCAGTTGAGATGATCATGTGGATTTTTTCCTTTGTTGTATTAATGTGGTATATATATATAATACTGATTTTCATGTCTTGAACTACTTTTACATTCCTGAGACAAATCACCCTTTATCATGATGTACACTCTTGTTAATATACTGTTACATTGTTTGCTAGTATAGATGAAACCTGCTTTTGCAAATTCCATATTTGTGAATTTGGCTACTTGTTAAAAGTTACTTATAAGCCTCAAATTGATAATTGTGTTGCTTTTGTGGGTTTATGCAGAGTGGCAGAAATTTTGACCTGCCTGATGAACATGTTGCCAGCTAAGGTTGAACAAGGTGATGCTCTGCCTTTTTGTTTCAGCTCTCATACTGTAAATAAGTGTCCTTATGCAGTTTATTTAGAGCCATGAGTTTTGCATTGCTGTGCTTTAAAAAAAAAAAAAAAAGTCTCCATATTGTAGAACTGTTAGTTTCTTTCATTAATTCTATCAGTTTTTGCTTTATATGTCTTGGAGCTCTCTTGTTAGGTGTGTGTAATATTTGTGATTATTTTTCTTGATGTATTGACCCTTTTATCAATATATAATGTCTTCATCTTCTGTAACAACTTTTGTCTTGAGGACTGTGTTGTCTGACTCTAATATAGCCACCCCAGCTCTCATGGAATATCTTTTTCCATCCTTTCACTGTCTGTTATCTCTGGATCTAAAGTGAGTGCTTGTAGATAGTATAGACTTCGATCTTATTTTTAAATCCATTATGCCAGTCTCTGCTCCTTTAATCCAGTATTTTAATTTATTTACATTTAAAGTAATTACTGATAAGGAAGGCCTTCTGCTGTTTTGTTCTTTGTTTTCTATAGATCTTACACCTTTTCTCCCCTCAATTCCTATATTACTGTCTTCTTCTGTAATTGTTTTTTTTTCCTGATGTACTATTTTCCCTTTTCATTTCTTTTCTATATATGTTTTAGTATTTCCTTAGTGATTACCCTGGGGATTACAATTTAACAGTCAAGTTTGAATTAATGGAAATTTAGCTGGTATGCAAAACTATTCCTTTGTAGTTCCATTTTTATACATTGTGTGCCCATTAACCGAGATTTGAAATCACTGTTTTCTACATTTGTATCTTAAATCATATAAGAAAAAAGGATTTACAAGCCAAAAACTTAATACTACTGGCTTTTATATTTATGAATGGAGCTACCTTTACTGTCGTTCTTTATTTCCTCATATGGCTTCAGGTTACTGTTCAGTGTCTTTTCATTTTAGCCTGGAGGACTTTATTTAGTATCTCTTGTAGCACAAGTCTGGTATGACAAACTCCTTCAATTTTTGTTTATTTAGGAGTGTGTTAATTTCTCCTTCATTTCTGAAGGACAGTTTTGCTAATTATAGAATTCCTGGTTGACAGTTTTTTGTTCTAGCATCAGATTCTATCCTCTTACTAGGGTTTGTTGTTGCTTCTAATTGTGCATTGTTGTTTGCTTGTTGAGTGACTTTTCTAAACTGTTTTTGTAAAGTCTATATTCTTTGTCATGTGTGGCCTCTGAAGTTGGTGTTCTGTGTTTTCCTTCCCAGGGTTTTCAGTCTGTTCCTTATCCCCAAGGTACTGCACCAATGAAATGATTTCAGTAAAAGAATGGGAATGTTCCAGGTCCAATGAAACCAAGACAAGCCATTGTGCCAGTCCTTCAGGTGGCTGCGACACAGGTTGAAATCCGCAATCACAATTCTTTGAGAATAAACTCCTTCTGGCATGAGGAATGCCAGTTGCTGTCCTCAAAGCCATTGTGGCCAGGCAATTTAAAATGCCACAGCATTCTCTTACTTCAAAGCAGCAGCTGTTTTCACTAAGGCTTGCCCTAGCTTTTGTAAGTTTTTCTGAGTTGTTTTTTTTTTTTTACTAGATTCCACAGTGCTGCAAAAGTTTATTCTGACAGTACCTGGCAACTCATTAATCAGTTTTTTGGATGGATGGAGCCCTAGAATTCCCTATTCTGTCAGAAATCCCTGATGTGAGGGTTTTTCAGGTTGATATCATGAACACCACAAGTAAGGAAGTTGGGAGGGAAGGAGTTGATTATGGGTATGGGAGAGGCTAGTTTTATTTGGACAAGAGTGTTGTACTTGAGGTGCTAAGAGTACAGTCTGGTATATGTATAGCAACGTCTGGAATTGTAGTGCTTGATTTCCCAGAAAGAGCTTGAAACTGCCAAGAGACCTTGGAACCTTCTATATAGAAGTTACGGAAAATGAAAGTGTAAGATTTCCTCAAAGTAGAGAGGAAGTCAAGGCACCGTATCTTGGGATGCACTTTCAACTATAAGCAGTCATTCACTTTTTTATCCAGCAAGCATTCACTCTGTTCCTATTAGTGGGTACTGGAGATAAAAAGGTACTAAGATATAGTTTTCTAGTTTTCTGCCTTCAAGAAACAAGTATGATACAATTTTATAACAAGGTTTAGAGGAGTCCAGATGGATACACACAAGAATATTTAGTCAGTAGGGAATGCAGGAGACTTTCAAGGAAGTTAAAAGAACAATAGAGTAATCAATCTGTGAACTTGGTTGCCACATAGAGAGTTTGTAAAGAATGAGGATTTAAAAGGTACTGATTTGGCAGTAAAGAAATGACAGTGTTTTTATAAGAATGGTTAAATGGGTAGTTTTGGTAGAATGGTCGAGATTAAAGGACCAAATCAGATCATAAGACGTTAGGGAGTGAGTTGCGTGAGTGGTAAAGAAGTTGAAGGAAAAAAAGGAGATACCTTTTTAACAATTTTTAAAATGTTTCTTTCTTTTTTGAGAGAGAGACAGAATATGAGCACGGGCAGGGGCAGAAAGAGAGGGAGACACAGAGTCCAAAGCAGGCTCCAGGCTGAGCTGTTAGCACAGAGCCTGACACGGGACTCGAACTCATGAATGGTGAGATCATGATGATGTGAGCTGGAGTTGGACACTTATCTGACTGAGCCACCCAGGTGCCCCAAGGAGACACCTTTTTAAAGAATGGTGTAGTTCAAAAAGAGTAGCAGAGTTGAAGTAACTTTATTTTGGAATAGAAGTGATGTGAGTATGATTTTAGACAGTAGAAGAGACTAAGAAGGAGGGAAACAGGGATGGCCAAGAGTCCCAAAGTGGCAAGAATGATGGTATTTAAGAACCCAGAAGGATCAGAGGTTGAAAACTTGTAAAGAGTCTCAAAGAAAAAGAGTCAGGGTAATAAAGAGTTTTAAGATAGGGAGAAGGTTTGAGAAATTTTAAAAATGCCTCCATTTACCCAGTAAAAGCACAACACAAAATCATGTGTAAGAAATGATAAGCAGTGAAAACACATGACCAAAGTTGATGGTAGCATACATTTGGGATGATAGTACTCTTTGGTGCTTTTCTCACCTCTTTCAACAAATACATTTATCATGTACTAAGCACTATCTGAGATTCTTGGTGTTATATCTGTGAACAAAGTAAACAAAACTTCCTGTCCTTTAAGAGCATACATGTGAACAGGGTGAGGGAAACAAACAAGTAAATAATGTATTATTTTAAAATAAACATAATGAGGTAAATAGAGCAACATGGATCTGGGAACTTAGAAAGCAAATAGAAGGATTATCCAGACATAACTACAATTTTATATTGTATATCAAGTTGTGATTTGTTTTATTTCTGTACAACTATTTGTAGAATATAGGTTAATAAAATAAGATCATAATGTGGGCTTGGTGGAGCCTTCATGTACTTACATTGTAGATATGAGAGAAATAATCTATATTTACATTTGGAAGAACTTCTGTTAATTTAGGAACACTGTCATTATGGTATACAGATATTTCAGCACCTTTGGTGAGAGAAAAGATGAGAAGGTAAACTGTCATATAATAACTGCGTTTATATGTTTGGTTATGAAAAGAGAATTTATGAAGAAAGTCAAAAGGTACAAACCTCCAAGTATAAATAAGTCGTGAAGATGTGAAAAAAAGAAAAAAAAAAGAAGAAAGAAATTTGTTACCTAAGTTTAAAGCCTTAAGAGAACTACTGAGTTGAAGATATGAATAAATTGGGTTTTTGGATTATCATTGTGTTATAGTCTCTTCCTATTACTCTTTTTTATGTCAACAGGCATTGGAAAAGTGAAAAGAAAACCTAGTGTGCCAGATTCTGCATCTCCTGCTGATGAAAGCTTTGTTGACCCAGGGGAACGTCTCTATGACCTCAATATGCCTGCTTATGTGAAATTTAACTACATGGCAGAGAGAGAGGATGAATTATCGTTGATAAAAGGGACGAAGGTGATCGTCATGGAAAAATGCAGTGATGGGTGGTGGCGGGGTAGCTACAATGGACAAGTTGGATGGTTCCCTTCAAACTATGTAACTGAGGAAGGCGATAGTCCTTTGGGTGACCATGTGGGTTCCCTGTCAGAGAAATTAGCAGCAGTTGTCAATAACCTAAATACCGGGCAAGTGTTGCATGTGGTACAGGCTCTTTATCCATTCAGTTCGTCCAATGATGAAGAACTTAATTTTGAGAAAGGAGATGTAATGGATGTTATTGAAAAGCCTGAAAATGACCCTGAATGGTGGAAATGCAGGAAGATCAATGGAACGGTTGGTTTGGTGCCAAAAAACTATGTTACCATTATGCAGAATAATCCGTTAACCTCAGGTTTGGAACCATCACCTCCACAGTGTGATTACATTAGGCCTTCACTCACTGGAAAGTTTGCTGGCAATCCATGGTATTATGGAAAGGTCACCAGGCATCAAGCAGAAATGGCATTAAATGAAAGAGGGCATGAAGGTGATTTCCTCATTCGTGACAGTGAATCTTCGGTAAGTCGGTTCTCAAAGGTAAATGGAAATAGAGCGCTGAGTAGTAAATAAATAAATAGAAGATTGGAGAGATTTAGTTGCTTCCCTAAAATTAACCAGGTGGTAAACTTAACATGTTCGGAAGCTAATGTCAGTGTTGTTTCCAACCATATTTATTTTGAATAAAATATCGCTCTAGCAGTGATACCTCACTGGATTCTTTTGCCTTGTTTAAATCTTTGGGTCTTGCATTTCTGAAATATCTTCTGTTGCATTAAACTGAAAAATGGAGAAAATTGAACCCTAGATTAACAGTGCAGTAAACTAAACTGGGAAAATGTGTCTTAAATTGCATACTGGATGCGCTGTCATCCTTATAGTAAAGAAAAATCCATAAATTAAAACAATTCAGATTTAAGTTTCTTCATAAATTGGCTATTTGGAAGTTGAAATACACTTTTATTATTTACCTGAAACACCTATTTTATTTTATTTTATTTTTTTTATTATACATTTTTAAAAAGTTAATAGTTTTTATTTGCATTTTTTTTTTTACAAATAGTTTATTGTCAAATTAGTTTCCACATAACACTCAGTGCTCATCCCCACAAGTGTCCTCCTCCATGCCCATCCCCCCTCCCCCCCACATCCATCAGTCCTCAGTTTTTGTCAGCATTCAAGAGTCTCTCATGGTTTGCCTCTCTCCCTTTCCCCCACCATTTCCGCCCTTCTTCTCCCCCTTGTTCCTCCGTCAAGTTCCTCCTAATCCTCCTATATGTGCAAACATATGATATTTGTCCTTCTCTGCCTGACTTATTTCGCTCAGCATAACACCCTCAAGGTCCATCCATGTTGCTACACATGGCCAGATTTCATTGTTTCTCATTGCCATGTAGTATTCCATGGTATAGATAAACCACATCTTCTTGATCCATTCATCTGGTGATGGACACTTAGGCTCTTTCCATGTTTTAGCTATTGTGGAGAGTGCTGCTATGAACATTGGGGTCCATGTGCTCCTATGCCTCAGCATTTCTGTATCCCTTGGGTAAATTCCTAGCAGTGCTATTGCTGGGTCCTAGGGGAGTTCTGTTGTTAGTTTCCTGAGGAACCTCCACACTGTTTTCCAGAGGGGCTGTACCAGTTTACATTCCCACCAACAGTGTAGGAGGGTGCCCGCTGAAACACCTATTTTAATACTCAGTGTATTTGAAATGCATTTACAATAAAAGATATTGTTATTCTAGCACTAGTAAAACCATAAAACCGTAAAAATTGAAAGAAAATAATTGTGGGCTCTTGGTGAGGATATTAGAAATTTGATGGTACTCAGTTTCCCTTTAAAATGGTCTTTCTTTTTTCCTTTTAAAAGAATACCACTAGGCAAACCATGAGACTCTTGAATGCTGACAAAAACTGAGGACTGATGGATGTGGGGGTGGGGTGATGGGCACGGAGAGGGGCACTTGTGGGGATGAGCACTGAGCACTGGGTATTATATGGAAACCAACTTGACAATAAACTATTTGTAAAAAAAAAAAAAAAAAAAAGAATACCACTACTTTTCCACTTTTCAGATCATTAGTATTGGCTTTATTTCTGTGTATCTAGTTGTACAAAAGTGAAGATGTGATTGTGTAAAAGGCTGAATGAAAGAAGAAAACCTGTCTGGTGTGAGTGTGTGCACATGCATATGATGTGTATATATTTATGAGAGGGAGGGAGGAAAGAAGAGGGAGAAATTGAGGCTAATTGGACATTTGATGGAAGTTCAGGAAATGTAACCTCTCAGGAAGAGCAGGATTGATGATAGGGACGAGTGGTGGGATTTGTTTTCTGTTAGACTCCTGACCTGATCCTGCTTTCTAGGACAAGCAGTGGGCCAGAGGGGTTAGGAAGGGAGTGACCATATGTATAGGATATTTCCAAGAAGCCCAGGTAATAAGTAGTAAGAGCAGGTAGTAAGAGTAACCGTATGTATAGGATATTTCCAAGAAGCCCACTGTTCAAAACTTTGGCATTAACTATATAATTGGAGGCTTTAAGACTGTTCAGGAAAGTGTTAGATTAAAAAAAAAAACAACAAAAATCAGAAAGTAGCTTGATTGCAGAATATTGTGTATTTTTTGTGGTGGGTAATTGAGCATGGATATTAGCCAAAAAAACACCATTATGTTTAGCAGTAGAATTTTTAAAGTAAAGGTCTCATACAAGCATATTTTGTTTGACCTGAGCAATGTTTTTGAACATTTGAATTTGTTACCATTATTTAAATATTGAGATTTATTATAAAAAATCAGTTGACAGACTTCCTTTTAAAATTGCAAGGCCTGCCAACATTGCGCATATTCCAATAAGGCAACAATCACAGCTAAGTGGTCACCTTCTTTAGATTGGCCATGTACTGTCATTCCTCCTGTCTATTCTGTGACTCGTTTACATGTCTTTTTCCCCTTGTAGGCATTTGAGTTTATGATTTGCTCATTAATGTCTGTCAGCTTTGAGAGTTCAGAGCATTATCTCAGCTTGTCTGTAGGATAACTACTGTTATCCTATGTTTTCTCATGTGTTACTCCAGTAGTCTGACAGGAGAAAAACTAGCTCTTGTGTCTCAGATGTTAAACTAAGATTTGCTCTGGGTGTTAGGGCATATTATTTAAGGGACTTTGGAGTCTGACTGCTTGCGTTTGAATACTGCTCTCTTGTTAACTAACTAGATGGATGATTTTGAGCAACTTAGCTTCTCTTGGCCTCGATTTTGTCATCTCTAAACAGATTTATTTGGAGTTGTAAAGGAGATAATCTATGTAAATAATTTAGCTTAGAGCCTTAGTAAGTGCTCAAATTTTAGCTATTATTAGTTTAATAGAAAAATGGTAGTAGATGTCTTTCAAAATGTTTACCCCACCTGTTTTTTTCTTTTAGCCAAATGATTTCTCTGTATCACTAAAAGCACAAGGGAAAAACAAGCATTTTAAAGTTCAACTAAAAGAGACTGTCTACTGTATTGGGCAGCGTAAATTCAGCACCATGGAAGAACTTGTAGAACATTACAAAAAGGCACCAATTTTTACAAGTGAACAAGGAGAAAAATTGTATCTTATCAAGCATTTGTCATGATGATGCTGACCAGAAGTGACTGCTACACAGCTATAATTCATCATGTAATTGAAGACTGAGAAAATGTCAGTCCAGTCGTGTTTGATTGGAAATGCTTTCTAACTCTACATGAGAATTGACTATAATACATAAGTATTTTTATTATAACTCAGCCCATACATATATACTACATATGCAAAGCATCTGCACAAAGTAATTCCTTATCCTTGGTCTTCTGTTTTATTGTTTCCTTTGCTGTTTTTCTCTTTGCTTCTAATATTAAGGTTTTATATTTTGAGGAAATGATGCAGCTCAGAAGTCTTTATATGGAAGAATTTATTGGTTTTTTTTTTCTTTATTTCCTTGTAAGGGCGCCATGTTAAGTCACTTCCGCAACAATTTCTCTTCATATAAAATTATTATATCAGTATATGACATATGCTAAGATAAATTTCATGGAGAATGTTGATCTTTTCTGTGACTAAATAGCAATAATAAATGGAAAATTAGAAATTATTTTCAGGTATTTGTCATAAGCCATTGTAAATATCAAGTATGTTGTGTCTCCCATTTTTAAAAATTTATTCATTGTCTTCATTGTAAAGCAAAACAAATGGGACATGGTTAGAAAATGTATCTTGTAGACTTTTAATTTACAGCTGTTGGAAACAAAAATCTCTGATTTTCTAAGATTTTTTGAAGGGAGTGCTTCTTTCTTAACTGGTTATTCCGGAGAATAAAACAGTGTCTGAGATATCTAGCTTTTCAAACTATAAGTGGATGCTTTAGTGTAATTTATTTTTCTCTATTCTTATTTTACCAAGGCATCTTGTTTTGGGGTATATCTGTATCAGTGTGAAAAAAAGCCGTGGCCAAATATTGGGGAAATAGGAGGCAATGAGTTACTTGGTTTTCCACCTGTGAACATCAGTAATTTCCAGGCATGGTATTTCTACTGTTTTCATTTCCTCCTTTTAGCTCTGAGTTTTGTTAACTGAGACACTAAACTTGATTATACCTGAGGAAAAAATGGGATGTGCCAAATGGTTAGAGAAAGTTATTTTTAAAATCTTACTTTTGCAAGGGTTTCTGTTAACGTTTTTTGTTTACTAATAAGCAAGAAGTCTGGGTGTATAGATGGGAGGTAACTATGGAGTATCGAATCTACTTCTGCAGGTCATAGAAGAAAACAGCTGTATTTTGTGGTCTTCGCTCCTCAGCCCCATGTTATTTTGGAATTTAAATTTAAGCAAAGTAACCTTCAATGTTTTAATTAAAATACTTACTAAAGCCATATAACATAATAGGAAATCATACAATTCCCCAGTGCTGCCTAAGCAAATGAATGTTTCTCTTCTTTAGTATGTAATAGATGAGCATTTAATATACCAAAATTTTGATGTTAACATTGAAGAGGTCTACTTCATGAGGTTTTTGGTTTTGTGTTTTAAAATTTATTTTAAATATATTTTATTCTTTAAATCTTAAAATCATTTAAAAGACTTAGATTGCCACTGGGTGGCAGCCCTGGCTTCTTCCATTAAGCAACGGGAGTCAGCAAATATAATTAAGACATCGATGTATAATTTTTCATTTTCATCACATCACTTTTAAAAGCCCTTTAGTTCATATTTCATTATCTTTGTCAATCTCACTTTGCTTATTAAGATGGTTATTAGTGGAGAAGTGTAATGGAAATAAAAGTCTTGTTTATGTACCTTTTTTGCTGTAAAATCACTTTAATAGAAATTGAGAATAGTTTTAAAAGTGGTTGTAAATGTGACTAGGTAGTAAAAATCTTTTTATTTAATTTTAAACATTTTATGATGCTTTTTCTCCATTTTCCNTTTTTTTTTAAGAAGAACAATTAATACTTTGTATCACAGTCATAAAGTATTTACAGGAAACTCCAGTGAGCTTATGTTAAGGATTTTGAGAAAGCAGCTAGGAATGGAGTAGCACTGGAAGTAGATTGCACATTTCTGTGCCACAATTAGATTTATAATAACTGTAGAGTTCCCAGATAGCCCCTATGACCATGTTAACAAGCACTGCATTTATTCATCTTCCAGCTCATCAGAGTTGGGCATCTGGTTGTTCAACAAAACAAAGCTTGAACAGCATCCTTTGAGTGAGGCAGGCAGAGCAGGCTGTAGAACTCTTCCATTTGTCAAGTCAGGCAAGAGAAAAACCTATTCCATACAGATATAAAAGGTATCCTCATACCTGTAGTTTCTCAAGTCCAGGTGGCTGCAAATGCCAGGGAGTTGATGAGCCAATAATGTCTGTTGTGAGCTCTGATTATTATGGGATGAAAACCTCACTGGGAACTGTGGAATTTTGTACTTAAATGTTTTATCAGTTTGGGGTTTTTTTGTTGTTGTTGTTGTTGTTTTTAGTTTTTTTAAATGAGAGAGAGAGAGTGCAAGCGGGGAAGGGGCAGAGAGAGGGAAACACAGAATCCAAAGCAGGCTCCAGACTCGGAGCTATCAGCACAGAACCTGATCCAGGGCTTGAATTCATGAACTGTAAGATGGTGACCTGGGATGAAGTTGGACATTCAACCGACTGGACCACCCAGACACCCCAATATTTTGTCAGTTTTTAAACATCTTAAGCCAGTCGTTACATCAATGGCTGTTTTTATAAGCACAAATTTTACTTGGAGCAGTCTTCTTAAGAGGAAGGAAAAAACCATAGAAAACATCTACATAGCTAGTAGCAGGACTTGTATTGGAAACAAGGTTTCACTTCTTCCCAGCCTGGTACGTCGTGTATCGTACCACATTGCCCTCTGTGTGCTTGTTTTAGACGAAGAGTTTGGGGATGAGAGCAGTATTACAGAAATTTTCTTCCACATATAAGGAGACAGTTAGCCATCAATTTAAACACAGATAATACACATAACCCTGCCCAACCCACTTCTATAAATAACTTCTCCAAAATCTTGGAAGAATTTGTTTCAGAACTTTATATAAGTCCGATAATGAAAAACTGTTTTTGCAGTAGCTGTTAATCGGTCATAAGTCCTTAGGATTCAGCTGGATATATATGAACACATAACATATCTTTTACTATGAGCAGTAACACAGGTGCCTAGCATAATTAAAGACAGTGTCACAGGTATATCACTGAAAACAGGACAGCTAAGTAACCCGTTGCTATTACTGGGAGAATAAAAAGGCCTAGCAGATGAGTAACTTGGGTTGTTAGAAAAAGGCCATCCTTAGAGATCTGTGGCACATAAATTATCTCCAGCTTTAATGCTCTAATTCAGTCATCTAATCCAGAGATTGCAGAGAAGCAGGGGCACTACTGTCAGTTTAAGTACTTCTGTGAGAATTAGGAAACCTCTTCCCCTTGCCCCGTCAATGCAAGCCCAGCCTTTTTCCTTGTTGAAAAGTCCCAAATTTCACCACTACCCCTTTCCCACATCTTGGCCAGGTACCTTGTGCAGGGTACAGCCAAATAGGAATATAGCCCACAAGTGCTTTAAAAAGTCATTGTTAACATTTAAAAATTGAGGAATTTCACATAAAATTCAGAGTTCTGCTTTACCTTGAATAATAAGAAGCTGACCATCCTGGAGTTGCATTCCCATAGGTGACTATTGGATAGAACCTAATGTGAATGGTACCCTTGTGTTAAGTGATGTACATGGGGGGAAAATAACCCCTCTAAAAGTCTACTTCCCAGCCCTTATCTCCCTAGTTCGTGTTTCCAAATGCAGTTGTTGTTAGGCCCTAACTTTCCTGTAACATGGATTTTTTTAGTTTAGAATCCGGAATCTATCATTTTTAGAAACAGATGAAATATCCAAATCAAATTAGAAATGTAGCATTACAACATGCTTTAATTTATTCTTCTTTAATAGTATGGCTTTACAATTTTAGTCACTTCTTCCGTAAAGGACACTTGATACAAGAGAAATGACATCTTCATTTTATGTTCTGAACAGCATCCAGTGGACTTTTAAAAAAATGCAGCATTACTGCTAGGGAAAACCATTACTTGATTTTTCTCTAGGCAAGTAGGAAGCTCCTCTCTTCTGATAAGCTCATTCTATTGGTATAGCAGGTTTGTTTATATGACTCGACTCTGTCATCTTCTAAGCACGTGCAGACCAGTATAACTATGCATACTCCACACCCTAATTTCTTGTTACATGAACTAAACCAAGTGACCAAGGAACCAAAATATATTTTTCTGGCTTACTAACAAGGTGTTCTTTTGATCTGGAAGTGTACACAGTTTGCCAAGACGTTTTTTGCTTAAGGAGTAAAACCTAAATTGAAATTGAGATCTTGAAGGACAGAGGAGTTGCAATTGGCCATGTTCATAGAGGTAAATGTATTAACCAAAGTGTCAATTTACAAAGGTTTGCTGGCCAGAGCACTTTAATTATCAAATATTTCAGAATTGGCCTGTTGCCTATAGTGGGGTAGCACATTTAATTTACCTTCCAGTCTGGCTCATTTTTAAATGTTTCTCAAATTACTTTTTAAGCTTTTTTTTTTTTTTTAAATATTTTTATTTATTTCTAGGAGAGAGAGACAGCGTGAACAGGGGAGGGTCAGAGAGAGAGGGAGACACAGACTGTGAAACAGGCTCCAGGCTCTGAGCTGGCAGTCAGCACAGAGCCCGACGCGGGGCTCGAACCCACGAACTATGAGATCATGACCTAAGCGAAAGTCGGACGCTTAACCAACTAAGCCACCCAGGCGCCCCTTTTTTAAGCTGTTTTTAAAACAGGTAAAGCTGAGCTCGGTATTTTGTAATAATGTGGCGAATTTCATTTTTAGTTTTAACCACGGAAGACAAAAAGAGTAGTCAATTTCCTTTATTTCATGTTTTCTGGTACCTTTTGGAATAATAATGACTTTGAAACAGGAAAACATAAATAGACATCTAAGGTAAAGAGATCTAGTTGGTTTAAATATATCTCTGGGCTGGCTGTATGAAAATTTGTATCTGGAAAAGTTGCAGATAGCGTTTGGGAGACAGGTGGGTTCCAGAATAAGACTGAAGTAATGTCTATTTTGGAGGAATTATTATTAAATTGATTTTCTTGAGTTCTTGTGGAAGAAATTTGTAATCCCTGAATATTCAAGCATGTTGTTTCTAGGAGAATGCAGTGCCAAAATTTACTTGTTTTGATATGTTTTCTAGATTATAGATAAAGAGGATGTTACAGAAAACAAATATTGATTTCCTTGGGGCATATGCTAATCACTAGGTGCCAAGATGAAAAAAATAATTTTTGAACCGTTACATCTGTGTATGATTGTCAGTGTTTAGCGTTTGGAGATACTTATCCATCATGCATCTAACCAACTCACCTCAAATATTTTAATGCTTAGATATCAAGAGTTCTGAGCTAGCAATGTGATAGTGAAGAAAATAGACAAAGTTGTCTATAAGTTGTTATAAAATTTCCCTTTCTAGTGATGCCTGATGGAGAAGTGCTCTAAAGAAAGATCAGCAGGCTAAGGGGGTTGAGAGTAAGAGGAAGGTGTTAATTTAATAGGGTGATTAAAGGAAGCCTCTAATAAAAAAAGAATTTGACCTTTGAGGCACCTGAGTGGCTCCATTGGTTGAACGTCCAACTTTACCTTGGTCAGGATTTCACTGTTTTTGCGTTTGAGCCTTGCATCAGGCTCTGTGCAGAGCCCGCTTTGGATCCTCTGTCCCCCTTTCTTTCTTCCCCTCCTCCACTCACGCTCGCCACACTCTCTTAAAAATAAACACTTTAAAAAAATTGACCTTTGAGCATATTGTGTACTCCTCTTAATATAATCACTGATGACTCACTGGGGTTAAACCAGTGGTTGAGGGAAAATATAGCAACCATAATCATTTGAAAATTATACAGAGCATTATTTCTGGTTGTCAATTTTTTAAATTGAATAAAATGGTATTTTATTTAAATACAGAACTTTTAACTACAAAGGGCTATTCTGAATAAAGCTTGATTCTCCATCTTAAGAGGAGTTGTTGGGGGGGGGGGAGTGTCACATTGAAAAACATTGGTCATAACTACAGGAAGAAGGACCATTTGACCAATGTAAGGTTTCTCATTGATCACACCTTAAGGAAAACATTGAGGTCAAGGAAGGTTAAATTCCTGGTGCTCTGCCCTGGTGGGCAGACCATAATAAACTAAGGAGGAAATGGAAAAACTAAAGTATATTTAGAGGAGGTGAAAAAGGGCTCCAAGGATCCTGAAAACTAGAGCTTAAAAGTATGGAAATTACATCTGGAGCAGATTCCGTGAAAGCAGGAGCTCGAAGAATATAAGACGATGGAAATTCCACTGTTTAAATACCATGTGTTACTTCCAAAAAAAGGGGTGGGGGTGTTCCTGGGTGGCTCAGTTAATTAAATGCCTGACTTGATTCTGGCCTAGGTCATGATCTCACTATTCTTGAGTTCGAATCCCACATCGAGCTCCACACTAACAGTGCAGAGCCTGTTTGGGATTTTCTCTTTTTCTCTCATTCTGCCCTTGCTGCACTTTCTCTCAAAATAGACTTTAAAAAAATTTTAGAATGGATTACAACTAAATGTTAGATGTGCTAAAAACATAGGGCATAGATACTTAGAAATCCTGGAGAAGGGAAGGGAACTCCTCTGTGCTAAGAAGGGCAAGGAATGGTTATTGGAATGAATACTGACGATGCAGGCTGTGCCAGGGCACCAGGGCCCAGCTTGCAACCCTAAGAGTGAGTGCTTCCAATTTTGCACCCTACTGCCCCTTGCTTCATTCTAGTCCCTGCCCTACAGGGCTCGGAGGGCTTTTTAAAAATTTCTTCTTTGACCATCAACCTCCTATCCCTACCCACTGCATCTTTACCTTTACATAAAAACTTTTTATCTCCTTTTTTCTTCCATAATTAAATATCAAATAGTTGAGTGGCAAATAATGTAATAGAAAAAAATCCTATTTCTAGACTGTACTTGCTTATGGTAGGAAATAGTTCCATTCTTCCAGCAGTTCATTTTCAGACTTAGATGATCCTTCAGTTCTGGAGAACAGTAGAAATTAACCCAAGAAGCGCAGGAAACAGGTTAAAGGATAGTTTGCCTTGGGTATGTTGCATAGACAAGAGGGTACAACCAGCTAATGAGAAGGAATAGAAGTACCTCAAAGCCAGAAGAGGAAGGGCAAGGTCAGAGTGGGGATGTCTAGGCCAGGGTAGGAGCTCGGTGAGGCACAGCCCTCCGGAAGTCCTCACCAAAGTCAGGTCAAAGCAGAGATGGGTGGTCTGAGTTCCTTGAGTCATGAACCAGCCCTGACAGGGACTGTCATTCAAAAGCTGTAGCAGGCAGGTAGCATTACCCCCTCAGTGTCCCCTGAGGTGTGCTGAGCCCAAGATAGAGACTCCTTGCAGTGGCTTGTGAAGGATTGGTAGGCAATACTGCCTTGTCAGAATGGCAGACGGGCATCTTAACAAGAACCCGTATCCAAGTAGAGCTAACTATCCTAAGACCCAGTCTGATGAACAACTCCTTCCCCCACAGCATCAGTAAATAAGTGTTTTTCGGTCTCTCATTTTCTGTTTACTTAGCTTTTCCTTTCCATCCTTTTGTCTATATTCCCTGCAGCTTTTCAATCCTTGGGCCTGGCTCATGCCATTCTCTCACTTGGAATGCTAAACTGAATGCATCTCTCCAACCCAAATCTAAATTGGTAGATCCAGAGGATTCCATATTGAGAGCTGTCTATTCCCTAAGACCTTCTTTGCTAATCTTGGAATCACTCACCACACTACTCCTCAGACCTAGGACAGTAAGGTGAGTGACAGGGACTTGGAATTACGCAAACCTTGGTGGAATTCCTGTCTCTATCCCTGACTAGCTCTGTGATCTGCAGTAAGTACATTTCTCTGAGCCCTGTGTCCTCATCTGAGAAGTTGGAAATCAAATCTTACCTTGCAAGTCTGTTGTATAATATATGGAAATATTTATAATTGTGGAAAGTCTTTAAGACAATTCCCAGCACATAGTAGATACCCAGTACACATTGACTTTTATTGTTAGCTTTTCATGTGGAAATTGTGGGCAGAAATAGATTTAGGATAGAGGATTAGGAAGCCAGGACTAGGAGGACAAAGATAAAATTGGGGACAGGTGTTGAGGCCAGCAAATATGAAGCACTCCGAAGTTTGGGTGTGTTAACCCAAGGGCAAAGGGAACCAGGATCAGACACCAGGGGAGCAGTGAGACTACAAGCAGCTAAAGGTCAGGGCACAGATGTGGCCACTGACTTACATTGCTGGGGTCAAGGAGAGTATCCACCAAGTGTTCTTGATCATGATGTAGTAAAAAATATATAAGAAAGCTAATATTTACTGTATACTTACTTTGCCATATCCCATTCTAAGTGTACCATTTCAGTTAGTCCTCACAACAGCCCTATGAATTAGGTATTATTATAATTGAGGACACTAAAACAGACTAAATGTTTAGATGACTTGCCTAAAAAACATAGCTAGTAAGTGGCAGAGCCCAGAGGCCAACCGATAGTGTCTCAAGAGCCCATTCTTTTAACTACTACCCTCTAACAGAGATCTCCAACTGGAAGCTTTTCTTTGAGGATCCAGGGGCCAAGCCAGAAGATGGGGAGCCTGGAAAGGGTCAGCCAGCAGAGCAAATAATCTCTAATTATTTATTGTGATTTTTTTTAGGATTTTTATTTTTAGGTTTTCTCCACCCAATGTGGGGCTTGAACCAAAAACCCTGAGATCAAGAATCACGTGTTCCTTGGGGCGCCTGGGTGGCTTAGTCGGTTAAGCGTCCGACTTTCGCTTAGGTCATGATCTCGCGGTTCGTGGGTTCGAGCCCCGCGTCGGGCTCTGTGCTGACTGCCAGCTCAGAGCCTGGAGCCTGTTTCAGTCTGTGACTCCCTCTCTCTCTGACCCTCCCCTGCTCACGCTGTCTCTCTCTCTCCTAGAAATAAATAAAACATTTAAAAACAAAAAAAAAAAAAGAATCACGTGTTCCTCTGACTGAGCCAGCCAGCTACCCCTCTATTTATTGTTAACATTATTAATATAACAAATGGTTAATATAGCATTTGTGAAGACTTGATTTCCTGGCACTGGACTAATTTGCTTTGTCTGTATTCTTTAATCCCACAACTACTATGTAAAATATTACCTACTTTGTAAATGAAAACATGAGGCTTATGAAGTTGCTTTCTTCCCCTTCACATCAAAGGAATACTACTTTTGCCATCCACTCCTCAATCTATAACTATCTTTTTTTTTTAATATTTTTATTTCTAGGAGAGAGAGAGTGTGTGTGTGTGTGAGCAGGAGAGGGTCAGAGAGAGAGGGAGACACAGACTCTGAAATAGGCTTCAGGCTCTGAGCTGGCAGTCAGCACAGAGCCCGATGCGGGGCTCGAACCCACGAACCACGAGATCATGACCTAAGCGAAAGTCGGACACTTAACCAACTAAGCCACCCAGGCGCCCCTCTATAACTGTCTTCTGATGCAAGTTCTCCACTGAAAATTCTCTAGTGAGATTACAATAGCCTTCCTGGTGCTAAACCCAGGGGACATTCTTCAGTGATCAACTCAGTGACTCTTCTGCACTCCCCCTTGATGATTTCTTCAACCTTCATCATTTACAGGACTATAGCTTTTTTCCAGGGCTACCTCTCTGACCTATTTTTTTTCCCCTGTTTTCTTTCTTCTTGTGCTGGTTCTTTTTTTTTTTTTTTCTAGGAGAGAGAGAGAGACAGCATGAGCAGGGGTGGGTCAGAGAGAGAGGGAGGTACAGACTCTGAAATAGGCTCCAGGCTCTAAGCTGGCAGTCAGCACAGAGCCCGACGCAGGGCTCGAACCCACGAACCGCGAGATCATGACCTAAGCGAAAGTCGGACGCTTAACCAACTAAGCCACCCAGGCGCCCCGTGCTGGTTCTTATATATGAGTCTTCTCCAGGAGCACATCCACATGTCTCCTTAATCTACATACTTTCCTTGAATGTTCTCACCCACTTCCTGGTCTCAGCTACCACTGGAATGCTGAAGGTAGGGGAAATGGCACCATACCCTTGACATCCCAAAGACATCCCAAAGAGACTGCAACTGCCCCATAAGCATCTCAAGTTGAAGTGTATCAAGCTTAACCTTTTACTGTACCACCCTCAACCCTACCTGGCTTCAAGCCACCTCTCCCTCCTCTCCATTATTTTCAGTTGAGGTGCTGTCAACCACCCAGTTACTCAAACCTAGAACCTGAAAGTCATGTTCTTCTCCACCCTCCTAATCCATTCTAAATCTAAGAGCTGTCAATTCTGTCTCCTTCATCTTCTGAATTTAGTCACTTCTGTCTACAGACCTGGGAAAACCTAGTGGAAGCCAACAACACCTCTCACCTCGTTGACCACCAGTTCACTCCTTGTCTTCCTACTTCCAGTTTGGCCCCTTCTTTTGTTTTCTCCACTCCAGTCATAACATTTTTAAAGCTCAAATGCAGGGAATAACATCGGTTTTGAGCTTTTCGTCCCTCCTTTGATCTTCATTGCTCTCAGGATGAACTCTAACCCTTCAACAAGACACCCAAAGCTGTCTGGAATCCTGGTTCTGTCTGCCTTTGAGCCCCATTACCCAGCCTTGCTCTCCAGTTAAACGAAACTTCTTGTGGTTTCCTAAGTACACCATGCCTCACTAATTTTTTTTCAGCATTTAATAGTCAGCTTAAAAGTCCCCCTTTCAGGAAGCCTTCTCTAATCCCCCAGGCTAGGTTAGATATTTCTCTTTAATGCTCCTATTTTACCTTGTGAATATTTTTTAATTAAAAAAATGTTTATATTTATTCACTTTTGAAAGAGAGGGAGAGAATAAACAGAGGAGGGCCAGAGAGAGAGGGAAACAGAATCCGAAGCAGGCTCCAGGCTCTGAATTGTCAGCAGAGAACCTGATGTGGGGCTCAAACCCATGAACCATGAGATCATGACCTGAGCCGAAGTCGGACGCTTAACCAACTGAGCCACCCAGGCACCCCTACATTGTGAATATTTCTGTCACTTCATCTTCAGTACTGATTTATGATTTGTCCCATACCTATCTTCTGCACTAGTTGGTAAGTTTGTGGTTTAGGGCAGGAACTATTGAATTCCCAGATCTTCCAGGACACAGTAGGCCCTTAGTGAGTGTTTGCTGAACGAATAAATAAGTGATTAACTTTCTTAAGATTATATTGCAAATAAGTTCTGAAACTGGAACCAAAATTCTGTGGCACTCTAAAACCCATGTTCTCCCACTAATGCATACATCAAACGGTATAAAAAGATACTACACCAAAAAGAATTGAAAGCAGGGTCTTGAAGAGATGTTTCTATACCCATGTTCATAGCAGCATTATTCACAATAGCTAAAAGGTGGAGGCAACTCAGATGTCCACTGATGGGTAAATGGATGGCTAAGCAAAATGTGGTATATACATACAATGGAATATAATTTGGCCTTAAAAAGGAAGGAAATTCTGCAATATGCTGCAACATGGATGAACCTAGAGGACATCAAGTTAAGTGAAATAAGTCCATTACAGAAAGACAAGTCATTGCATGATTCCATTTGTATGAGATACTTAGTGTAGTCAAAATCATAAAGGCAGAAAGTATAGTGGTGGTGGCCAGGTGCTAAGGGGAAGGGAGAATGGGGAGTTATTATTTAATTGATAATAGAGTTTTAATTTTACAAGCTGAAAAAATTCATGGGGACAAAGGGTGATGATGATTGCACAATTTGAATGTATTAATATCACTTTATACTTAAAAATTATTAAGAAGGTGAATTTTATGTTATGTGTATGTTACAACAATAAAAATTTTCCAAGAAAAGCCCCCAAACAAAATATACTGCAAGGAGTCTCATTCCCATTTTTCTCCTACATCGTCCCGATTCCCTCTCTCTCTGCCCCAAGGTAACCAATCTTGTTAGTTTCTATGTCTCCTCCCAGGTTTTATTTTTGCCAATACAAGCAAATATAAAGCTATATTCTTCACCTTCTGACCTTTTTAAAAATTTATATTAAAAAGAAAAATGTTTAGGTACTTTTTCTGAAGTATGTAGCAAAAAGAGCTAATAAGTACTCAGCTGGAATGAATTCACAAGATGGAGACTTGGAAGAGGATAGTTTATTTGATGAGGTAAAATAATCTTGCTTGCTTACCACCAAGGGGGCCTCTAGGGACTCCTAGGGTCCCCCAAGACAGAGCCTGTGGTCAGGTATCTCTCCGAGGCAGGTTCTGGCAGATTTTCAAGCTCCTCAGAGTTATCTTTGGAGCTCTCCTAGACCACTCCCTCTGATGCAATATATGGGTTTGGACAGAAAGGACGGTGCTGCACAGCCCGCCCCTTCTGAGCTGTCTGGGCTGGCTCCTCTTCCTAGAACAATTCAGGCTTCACAGCAACTCAAACCTCAGCTCCAACATCTATACTCTGAAGCAAGGATGGCTGAGATGGACAGAATGCTTCATTCTGGAAGGAAACAGTGGTCCAGGTCAAGCTGAGTCGGCCAAATACAGACCCACTCTATGGTTCTAGAAGAAATTTTGACACATCTTACCATGTGGTTTTTCTACGCCTTGATTCCATGTTTGCTCCTTGGTAAGTACGAATTAGGATATGGCCAATAGCTTGGGATTCAAATGTAGGTTAAGAAGGTGGAAAAATAACTTCAGCAGAGTTTGGAGTTGTAATATATGCATAGAACATCCTATGTCTGTCTGTTTCTATAAAAAGGTTTCTCACCGCCTAAATCTTCATCCCATATCACAAAGCAAAAAGCCAACGTTCTGTTTGGAAATCTCTTTCCTAATGGTCACAGAACAATCTAAAAAAATAAAGTATCAAAACAAACAGTTTTAAAGGTTAGCAGAGCTCCATGCATTTTATTATTTATCTCATCTGGTTTTAAAAGGCACAACATGGTTATCTCAGTCTTTGTGTGCTTTGGAGATGTTAATTGGAAGGACATGTTAAAGTAAAATAAAGATTCTAACAAAATACACATGAATAAAAAGGCTTAATTTGCAACCTTGATATTGGGTATAAGACTTATAAAAATTGGATTTCTCTCCTGATCACTGCAGAGAAAGTAGCAGTTAGATATTCCATAGCATTTGAACAAACTTGGTTTGGAGTATTTTCCCTACCAGTCAGTTTACACAATTTTCTCTGCTCCACCCCTGGCTGCTTGTACCTACATGCTTTATTGTTCCAAAATTGAAGCTCTTTAGTCTTTGATGTTTCTTCATGTTTAATGCTCCAAGGTACTGGGAACTTTGCACTGTTGGTAGGAGCCTTGAGTACTGTCTTTTTCTTTTTTTTTTTTTTTTTAACACTGAGAACTAATTGTTTTAGTTTAAATCAGGCAACACATTAGTGCTAAAGTGATTGCAAATGTTTAGAATTGGCTTTAACATCATATTTATGGTGTCCCAATTGCTCAGCACATGGTGTTCAAATCTGCTGTTTGTTTCATGACCCAGCATATTCAGGCCTCAAGTCTATTTCTCACTATTCCTTGACAACAAGTACAAACGACAGGCAGCTGCTGTCTTCACATTGACATGTAACACCCTCATCTCCTCCTCCTGGCTTTTATGATGGTTCCCACCAGAAGCCCCATCTCCAGCCCAACCTCCTATCATCATTCTGGATGGGCCGCTCTTCCTTCAGACTCTTACTGGACCTCTCTCCCCTTTGACCCTTGACCCCACATACTCTACTTAGGGGGGCTACTTCTGTTAATTGCATTGACCTGAGGGAAATGCCTGGGCATCTTTTCTTTTCTTTTTTCTTTTTTTTTTACAAATAGTTTATTGCAAGTTGGATTCCATATAACACCCAGTGCTCATCCCCACAAGTGCCCTCCTCCATGCCCATCTCCCCCCTTCCTCCCCACACCCATGAGTCCTCAGTTTGTTCTCAGCATTCAGGAGTCTCTCATGGTTTGCCTCTCTCCCTTTCCCCCACCATTTCTCCCCTCTTCTCCCCCATGGTCCTCCGTTAAGTTCCTACTAATCCTCCTATACGTGCAAACATATGATATTTGTCCTTCTCTGCCTGACTTATTTTGCTCAGCATAACACCCTCAAGGTCCATCCATGTCGCTACACATGGCCAGATTTCATTGTTTCTCATTGCCACGTAGTATTCCATGGTATAGATAAACCACATCTTCTTGATCCACTCGTCCGTTGATGGACCCTTAGGCTCTTTCCATGTTTTAGCTATTGTTGAGAGTGCTGCTATGAACATTGGGGTGCATGTGCTCCTATGCATCAGCATTTCTGTATCCCTTGGGTACATTCCTAGCAGTGCTATTGCTGGGTCATAGGGGAGTTCTATTGTTAGTTTCCTGAGGAACCTCCACACTGTTTTCCAGAGGGGCTGCACCAGTTTGCATTCCCACCAGCAGTGTAGCAGGGTGCTGGGCATCTTTTCTGGTGTCCTCACCTATGCTGGCTCCTAGCATAGGGTAAACCTGTTGGTTAATTGGTTAGTTAGCTGGTTGATCAGTTGGTGGAACAAGTTGCCAGGAAAACATGCCCCCACTAAGCCAGAGGGAGAAGACAGGAAGGTCAAATGAGAAGGGGAAAGCTCAGCATTTTTCTTCTAGGTTCTTTTTCCTTTATTGAGGTATATTGACAGATAACATTATATTATTTTCAGGTATACAGCGTAATGATTTGGTACTTGTACCATAACAAATCTAGTTAACATCCATCACCATACATAGTTATGTATCCGAACCCTTGTGAGTTCGCTTCTTGAGGAGTCAGAAACTGCACCAGCTTCATTTTTTGCACAAAGAAAACTTGTATTTGCAGCAAATAAGGAGATCGTAGGGAATGGCTTCAAAAGCAGTAACTCCCCAAGGGTGAATGGGTTCCTTTTATTTAGGGTTAGGCTGACTGTTTAGATAGGGAAGCCTTGTCACACATGCACCTTAAGGAAACATGCCTATCCATATAGTCTATGTTACATAAATGAAGCGTGTGGTCCTCCTTGGGTGGAGATTTTCATATTATAATGAGGTAAAGGTAATTGCTGGTCTTTCCAGGGGTCACTGGTTTATCTGCACAGGCACATGCCAGGGGTTTAGCTCAGTCTATTCACATTCCTCCCCCTCCTCCTTCTGCCACTGCCGCCGCCACCACCACCACCATTCCCACTACTACTACTGTCACTACCACCACCACCACCACCACTATCCTCCTACTGCCACTACTACTATTTTCGCTACTACTGCCACTGCTACTACTATTACTACTACTACTACCACCAACAGCAACAATAATAATAATAATAACAATAATAATAATCACACTGGCCATTTTTGAGCACACACTGTGCTCCAGATTAGCAAAAATGTTCTCTTGACTTCTCACATCAATCTTGTAAGGTAGGTGGCTTTATCCCCATTTTACATAGTAGGAAACAGATTCAAAGAGGTTCCATAATTTGCCCAAGTTAATGCATCTAGTAAGTGGGAGAACTGGAATTTGCCTCTGGTTTGGCTGATTCCATAGCCTGTGCCCTTTGTACTCCTCTGCAGAAGCTGCTGAGACACTGAAGCAGACCAGGAAAAGGGAGGACAAAGTAAAGGGAATAAAGAAACAAAAAGAAATACCTTTTCTGAGCATTTTCCACAATGGCTGTTGGAGGTGAAAGTGGCAGAAAGGAACCCAAAAGAGGGGAGTTGACAGCAGACCCAGTGGGACGAAACCAGCGTGGCATCATTCTAGGGAGGAGAAACAAGGATTTCTGCCTGGAAAGTTTGCCCAGGGGCTTTGCGGTGGGCAGCCTTCATTTAGCAGCCAAAAGGTCAAATGCAACATAGGAGATTAGGAAAAAGGAAGTCAGGCTGAAGCTAATTTCATGAAGGGAGCCAAGCTTGCTTCACTTACTTACTTTTCCTCATTTGACATTTCTGGTACCTACTATGTGCTGGGTTCTGGGCAAGGTGCTGATTATAGATGACAAATTGGAGTCCCTTGCCTTTAGGGAACCTAAGAGCCTCCTGGGAAATGTATTTAAGTCTTTGGCATTTGGGAATTTACCATTATAGCTTCAACTACTATTTGGCAACTGGAGGTAAGGTCTGGATTAGTAGCACTCAGTCTCAAATGCACATTGCAGTCATCTGGGGAGCTCTTAAAACTACAAATGCTGGGTTTCGCAGCCAGAGAGTCTGACTTAATTAATCTATGGTGCTTTCTGGCCATTGGGATGTTTCAAAACTCCCTGGGTGGAGCTCCTCAGAGAAGTGGTTTGTTCCAGGACTGGGCAAAGAAAATACAAGTCTGGAGTATTTGTGGTAAGAAAGTGCTCCAAAAAAGGATGGAGGCCTAAATGAAATGAGTATCCTTGATTGAATCCTGGATTGAAAAAAGAACATTGGTGGAAAAACAGGCAAAATTCAAATAAGTGTGGAGTTTATTTAGTAGCAATGCACCAATGTTGGCTTCTTAGTTTTGACAAATATATAATGGTTATGCAAGGTGTTAGTATTGGCGGGAGCTGGGTGAAGATATATAGAGACTCTGTGTACTGTCTGCAGTTTTTTTTCTGTAAATCTAAAATAATTCCAAAAATAAAAATTCTGTTAATAAAAATAACATGAAAAAAAGAGAGTGAGGAGTGGGAGTAAGTCAAAAGGACACAGGAACCAATTTGAAAGAGCTCCCAGTGGCCAAAGCTGGAATAATTTGCGTACCAAAGTAAGTAACAATAGGATAAAATAAATATTCATGAGTCCACACTAATATAAATAGTTGAACAAAGGAATGAATAAATAGTGGAGAAGGAACAGCCCTTCCTTACAAAATTCTAAGTAATAAATGGAAAATCACCGTTAATTGGAACATCACAGCCGTAATTGTTGCAAATGGTAGCCACTAGTAAGTGCTAAAATTAATGGATGAAAGTTTGAGGAGAAGCAGAATATTCATAGTGTCAAAGTATCTCCCCTAAGTTATTATTTATTAATTATAAAGAGGGAAATCGTATTTTTTACATTAGAGATGCCAAACATCACCAGGAATAAGACATACTAGCCTCATGTACTCCCTGTCAATACATGCCAAAAATGTAGTACCTCAGTCAAATTATGGGAAAACATCAGACAAAATCAAACTGAGGAATTTTCTACAAAACAACTGAGTAGTCCTCTTTAAAAAAAAGGTAATGTTATAAAGACAAAGACTGAGAACAGACTGGAGGAGATTAATTAGATATGTGGTAACTAAATATGGGATTCTGGATTGGTTCCTGAGAAAAAAAGAAAGAACATTAGGGGGAAAAACTGATGATGTTTAAATAGAACCTGAAGCTTAATTAATGATATTGTATCTGTGTTAATATCTTGATTTTCATAATTGTACCATGCTTATGTACATATGCACGGCCGAAATAGAGGGCATATGGGAGCTCTCTGTACTATATTTTGCAACTCTTCTCTGAGTCTGAAATCATTTTAAAACAAAACTTAAAGAAACCAAACCAAACCATCTCCCTCATGATTCTAGTGGGGCAGCCAAGGTTGAGAATAGCCTCTAGACCCACATTTCTCAAACTTTAATGTGCGCATGAATTACCTGGGAAACTTGTTAAAATGCAGATTCGGGTTTAGTAGGATGTAGGTTGTAGCCTGAGAGTCTGCATTTCTAATGAGCTTCTGGGTAATGTGATGCTGCTGATCCAAAGACCACACTTTAAGACTATGAAGTAATCTGTCACTTTCCTGAGGCATGAATTTGTTTGTGTACCTTTGAAGCTGGGACGTAGGCACCAGTTACTCCAGCAGCAAGTGATGCCAGCAGCCATGTCCCAGCTCAGCCTTAGCCTGTTCTTCTTCTGGTCACTTACAAAGTAATTTTCTTACAATAATTAACTGTATTGGAGGGAGGAATTTTAGAGCATGGCGTCAGTTTATAGTGCCAATATCCTCTACACTGCAAGCTCCATGTCATAAGCAGAAAAATGGTCTTCCAAAGATATACATGCTCTAATCCCTGGAATCTGTGATATGTTACTTTCCATGGAATAAGGAATTTTAAAGATGTGATTAATATTATGGGATCTTGAGACTGGGGGATTATCCTGGATTATCAGGGAGGGCCCAATCTAATAATACATGAGTCCTGAAAAACTGAGAACATTTTCTGGATGCAGTGAGAGAGAGATGGGAAGGCAGGAGAAATTTGAAGCATGAAATGTAATCAGTCAGCCATTGTCGGCTTTGAAGATGGAAGAAGGGGGCCATGAGCAGGAATGTCGGCAGCCACTAGAAGCTGAAAGGGCAAAGAAATAGATTCTCCCCTGGAGCTTCTAGAAGGAATGTAGTTCTGCCTACTCATAGGCCCAGTGAGTCCTGTGTAAGACTTCTGACCTATAGAACTGTAATGAAAAAAGGGTGTGTTGTTAGAAGATGCTAAATTTGTGATAATTTGTTACAACAGCAATAGAGCACTTAATAGACTGCAAGAGAGAGAGATCGACATTGTGAATGAAACTCTGTGCAAAAAATGTTGCTTAGTGTTGCCCACGCTGAATCTTAATAGTCAGGTCATGGTCACCTGTCTCAACTCTATTGGAAACACCAGAGGCTCCACCCGGTGGTCCTTCTTCAGATACTTGAGTCGAGACTGCTAGAATGAGAACAATACATTTCTCTATAAAAACAAAAGTACAAATATTTAGAAGGAATCAAAAGATTATACAGAGGGTTCCAGCACCTCTCTCCACCCTATCCAGTGTGGCTTAAGATAGAATTATTTAAGATTTTTCACCCTCCTCAATGTGGCTAATTTGTCTGTCCTGTCCCTACTTCTGAGTTTACTCTCCCCTTTCCCCTTGACTATACAGTTGAGCCTTGAACAACATGCCAATCCTGGTGCATTAGAAAATCCACATATAACTTCTGACTCTTCCAAAACTTAACTGCTAATAGGCTACTAGTGACCAGAAGCCTTACCAATAACATAAATAGTTGATTAACACATGTTTGATATAATACATGTATTATCTACAACATTCTTATGATAAAGTAAGCTAAGAAAATCACAAGGACAAGAAAATGCATTTACAGTACTGTACTGTATTTATCAAAAAAGATCTGTGTGTAAGTGGACCTGCATAGTTCAATCCCTTGTTGTTTAAGGGTAAACTGTATTCTCTGTTTTTGCACTTGTACATTTACATCAGGTAGAATCTTTGTTAACTGATTTCTTCAGAGACTTGACTTCAATACACATGACTGATGACACTTCTTACAAAAAAAGTGCTGTGTGGATAACAAAGGTTTATTTTTCCCCTCCCCTTAACTGTGTTCTCAAGACAACATTCTGTAACAGTTGGAGAGGATTTTTTTTATCCCTTTGAAGGTGGAAAGAATCACTTTTGGCTTGAGTTCCCATCTCATAGAGTCATTTCCTATTTCCTAGTTAGCGTCCTAGCAGAAAAGGAATCATTCCTCATGCGGAGGAGCCATGATACTTTCTACGTAACTCTATTATGTTGCGTGGCATCAGTCGTTCATGGGCATTACTGTTTTTCCATCTCACACCCAATGTATATGTGTTGCATAAACACGGGCTAAACAAAGATGATATTTGGAATATATTATACAAGTAGCATAAGGATATTAATGATGTTGCCTGTAGGGCTCAGAAAGAAGCAGCAATTTTCATTTTGATACAGGAACAAGACTGAGTATTTTGCCCATAATGGAGTCAGGTATGGAACTTTACAAGTAGAAGAGAGTCACACAAGTACAAATTATTGCATTAACATAATGGAACCACCTAAAAGTTGGGACATCTCTTGCTGTTTTCCTGCCCAGGTGCCTTCTTGTGAAGAAAGACATACCCAGTAATTAAACCTCCGAGTGTGTTGCTTAAATACTTGAGTGACCTAATCATCTGGACACCCTCCCTAAAAGGTCTCCCTCACTGATTTAACTGACTGGACCTAATTGTAGAACTTCACATTTTCCTTGGTGCGTCTCATTTTGAGTTTATCCAATCATGATCTTTTAAACTTCCTTTTTAATGTTTATTTTATTTTTGAGAAAGACAGAGCATGGGCAAGGGAGGGGCAGAGAAAGAGGGAGATACAGAATCTGAAGCAGGCTCCAGGTTCTGAGCTGTCAGCACAGACTCCGATGTGGGGCTCAAACCCATGAACTGTGAGATCATGACCTGAGCTGAGGTTCGAGGCTTAAATGACTGAGTCACCCAGGCGCCCCTTCCCATCATGATCTTTCAAAGTATATCCTGTCATTCAGATAATCAGAGTTAATACTATTAATATGTGATGATATTATGGTTGTGGGTTTTTTTTTTTATGTCTTTATTTTATTTTGAGAGAGAGAGTGTGAGTGAGGGGAGGGGCAGAGACAGAGGGAGACACAGAATCTGAAGCAGGCTCCAGGCTCTGAGCTGTCAGCACAGAGCCTGATGCAGGGCTCCAACTCAGGAACCACGAGATCATGACCTGAACTGAAGTCGGACACTTAACCGATTGAGCCACCCAGGTACCCCGGTTGTATTTTTTAATTGAAATTTTGTTGAGGAAATTCTAGATTCACATACAGTTTTAAGAAATAATACAGGGATTGGGGCATCTGGGTAGCTCAGTCAGTTGAGTGTCAGACTCTTGATTTTGGCTTAAGGTCATGATCTCAAAGTCGTGAGATGGAGCCCCACGTTGGGCTCTACACTGACAACTGGGGGCCTGCTTTGGATTCTCTCTCTCACTCTATCTCTGCCCCTCCCCCACTCACATGGGCATACATGCACGTGTTCTTTCTCTCTCTCAAAACAAATAAATAAACTTAAAAAAAAAAAGAATATAAGGACCCCAGTTTCCCCTGGTGGTATTTTGCAAAACGATAGTGTAATATCACAACCAGGATATTGACCTCACCGATACAATCCTATCTTGTTCTGATTTCCCCAGTTTTACTTGTACCCATTTGTTTATATGTGTGTGCACAAGTATGTGTATACGTTTGTATATTTACAACAATGGTCAGCATACTGAAGAGTTCAAACTTCACAATGATACCTTCTGTTGCCTTTTTATAACTATACCCACCTCCCTGTTACCACCCTCCCTTCCCTACTGTTTCTAACCTCTGGCAACCACGAATCTCTTCTCCATTTCTAAAATTTTATAATTTCAAAATGTTATACAAATAGAATCATACTCTATGTATCTTTTTGAGACTGGCTTTTTTAATTCAGCAAAGTTCCCTGGAGATTCCCTAAGTTGTTTTGTGTGTCATTAATTGTTTCCTTTTAGTATTCCACGGATAGATACTCTATAATTTATTTAACCATTCAACTCTTGAAGGGCACATGGGCTGATTCCAGTTTGTCTATGGACATTCCTGTGTAGATCTTTTGTATAGAAGTTTTCATTTCTTTGGGATAAATGCCCAAGAGTGCAATTGCTGGGTTGTATAATAATGACAAGTTTAGTTTTATAAGAAACTGCTAATGTATTTTCCAGAATGGCAAATACCATTTACATTACCACCAGCAATGTATGAGTGATCCATTTTCTCTGCAACCTCCCCAGGATTTGCTTTGTCTTTTTTTTTTTTTTTTTTGCCATTCCGATAGCTGTGTGTTGCTATTTCAATTGTGATTTTAACTTGCATTTTCCTAATAGCTAATGATGTTGAACATCTGTTCATGTACATATTTTCCATCTGTACGTTCTCTTCAGTGACATGTCTCTTCATGTCTTTTGCCCATTTTCTATTTACTGTTTGCTTTTCTACTGTTGAGTTTTATTAGTTCTTTATATGTTCTAGATATGAGTCCTTTGTAAGATAAGTAGTTTGCAAATGGTTTCTCCCATACTGTACCTTGTCTTCTCCTTCTCTTGATAGGTTCTTTTGCAGAGCAAAAGATTTTAATTTAGGGGCACCTGAGTGACTCAGTCAGTTAAGTGTCTGACTTTAGCTCAAGTCATGATCTCATGGTTTGTGAGTTCATGCCCTGCATTGAGCTCTATGCTGTCACCACAGAGCCTGCTTTGAATCCTCTGTCCCCCTCTCTCTGCCTCTCTCCTTCTCGTTCTTGCTCTCTCTCAAAATTAATCAGTCAATAAACTAAAAAAAAAGATTTTAATTTTGATGATGCTCAATTATAAATTTTTTCTTTTATGAATCTAGCTTTTGGTGTCAAGAATAAGAACTCTTTGCCTAGACCTGAAAATCTTCTTTGTTTTTTCTTAAAAGTTTTAGAGTTTTACATTTTACATTCAGTCTATGATTCTTTTTTTTTTTTTTTTGAGAGAGAGTACATGTGCATGCAAGTGTGAGAGCGGGAGGGGCAGAAGAAGAGGGAGAGAGAAAATCTTAAGCAGGTTCTACTCCCAGCACAGAACCCTGCTAGGCTCAGTTTCATCATCTGTGAGATCACGACTTGAGCCAAAATCAAGAGTCTGGTGCCCAACCGACTGAGCCACACAGGCGCCCCTCTATAGTTCATTTGAGTTCATTTTAAACTAGGCACAGGATTTAGGTTGAGATTTGGAATTATTATTTGCCTTGCAGATGTCCTATTGCTTTAGTATTATTTATTGAAATGGCTGTCCATCCTCTATTGAATTACTTTTGTGCCTTTCCCAAAAATCAATTGAGCATATTTGTGTGGGTCTATTCTGGGATGTCTAGTCTGTTTCATTGATCTAGGTGTCATTTCTTTTCTTTCTTTCTTTTTTTTTTTTTTTTTTTTTTTGCACNTTGCACTGTCCCCCAAAATTATGCACAAACTACTGGTAGGTCACTTTAATAATTAATCTCCTGGAGAGAGTTTAGATGGCTAGTCCATCGTCCTTTCTGTGAGATATGAAGTAGGATTTCATATTTTCCATTCATTTCTAAAAGCTATAATCTCCTATAATCTCCTCATCCTCACTATAAACTGACACTATGTTATTATCTTGGTGTTATTTTTTTTTTTTTTTTTTTTTTTTTTTTTTTTTTTTTTTTGGCCAATATCACACAACCTCAATTACTATAAGTCTTCAAATTGGGTAGATTTATTCCTCTCATTTTGTTCTTTTTCAAAATTGTTTTAGTTATTCTAGTTCCTTTACTTCTTCTTATCCATTTGAGATAAAGCTTGTCTATATCTACAAAAACCCTTGATGGGCTTTGATAGAAATTACTTTAAATCTGTATATGAATTTGGGGAAAATTACCATGTTAATTATGTTGAATTGTCCGGTCCATTAACACAGTATATCTCTCCATTTATTTAGTTTGGCTTTGAAACCTTTGACCAGCACTGTGGGTTTTCTCTATACAGATCCTAGATGTGTTCTATACCTAAGATTTATAACTATTTCATTTTTTTGAGTGATTGTAAATATTATTTTTAATTTTGGTGTATAAATGTTCATTGCTAACACATAGAAGTACAATTAATTTTTTTATGTTTATCTTGTATCCTTTAATATACTTACTGGTTTTAAGAGGGCTTTTTTTTTTTTTTATTTCTAGGAGAGAGAGAGACAGCGTGAGCAGGGGAGGGTCAGAGAGAGAGGGAGTCACAGACTGAAACAGGCTCCAGGCTCTGAGCTGGCAGTCAGCACACAGCCCGATGCGGGGCTCGAACCCACGAACCGCGAGATCATGACCTAAGCGAAAGTCGGACGCTTAACCGACTAAGCCACCCAGGCGCCCCTTAAGAGGGCTTTTTTTGCAGATTCTTTGGGATTTTCTTTTTATTTAAGATTTTATTTTATTTTTAATTTTTTTCAAGTTTATTTATTTTGATAGAGAGAGAGTGTGTGCAAGTGGGGGAGTGACAGAGAAAGAGAGAGAGAGAGAGAGAGAGAATCCCAAATAGGCACCACAATATCAGCACAGAGCCCAGCGTGGGGCTTGAAGCCACGAACTGCAAGATCATCACCTAAGCCAAAGTCGGACGCTTAACAAATTGAGCCACCCAGGCGCCCCTTTATATTTTCAAAGTATTCTCTACACCCAATGTGGGGCTCACCCTCACAACCCTGAGATCAAGAGTCACATGCTCTACTGACTGAGCCAGTCAGACACCCTGATTCCATGGGATTTTCTATACAACCTATCATGTCACCTGCAAACAGGGAGAGTTTTATTACTTCCTTTCCAATCTGTAATGCCTTTTACTTCTTTTGTTTGACTTATGACAGTTGCTAGAACCTTCAGTACGGTGTTGAATAAAAGTGGTGAGAATGAACATCCTTGCCTTGTTCTTGATTTTAGGGAGAAAACATTCAAGCTTTTCCACCATTAAGTAAGATACTAAGGGTAGGTTTTTTTGTAGATGGTCTTTATCAAATTGAGGTAACTCCCTGCTGTTCTTAACTTGAAGAGAGATGTTTTCTTTTTTAAATTATGAATGTTAGATCTTATAAGTACTTTTTCTGTGTCAGTTGATGTGATTCTAAGATTTTTCTTTTTTAGCTTTTTGATATGGTGGATTACAGTAATTGATTTTCAAATGTTGAACTAGCCTTACATACCTGGAATAAATTCCACTTCATCATGGTGTGTAATCTTTTTAATACATTATTGAGTTGGGATTGCTTGTATTTTGTTCAAGAAATATATTGTTCTGTTGGATTTTGGTTTTGTTTTTTAAATATATACTATCTTTGATTTTGGTTTCAGGGTAATACTGGCTTCATAAAATAAGTTGGAAAGTTCTTCTATTTTTGGGAAGAGGTTGTATAAATTTGGTGTTAATTAAAAATATATATATATTTGGTAATGTTCTCCAGGGAAACCATCTGGGCCTGGAGATTTTATTTTTGAGAGTCTTAAAGTTATGATTTATAGCTGTCTATTTACATAGCTATGTGATACCCATATATCTGACTAGAGAAATATTTTGAATACGTTAGCAGAGGAAGGATGTCAGAGAGGACCATGTACCACCCTCCTGTGCCACTCCACTGCAGCTGCCTCTTTTCCTTTTCATCTCTGGGCGACTGCAAAATTGAGTGGGGAGGGTAAGAGGCCTTCCTGTGGGTACCCCAGGTGTTTCCTTGCAGGGCAAGCTGTGGATGCAGAGAGTAAGATGGAGGTGTATCACCGGGGTCCTATATTAGAGAAGAAAGGGCATCAGGCAAGATGTCCCCAGCAGTCCCCCATCCCCTCAGGGTCACAGGGCTTGATAATGAACAACAGATGCCAATCTGGACATAGGCACAGAGATGAAAAGGCCCCCAGTGAGGGCCCCATGTGCTCCTGATGTTATCACTGCGGTTGTAACAGCATAGGGAGACAGGTGTTGGGGACTAACAGAGAAGAGTGTCAAAGTGAGAGGAGCAGGACTGCGGCTGAAGATCCAGACTGCATCCTGGGCTGCAAGCAGGGATGAGCCCCAGGACTGCCCGCTTCCATTGGGGTGCAGCTTCAGTGTCAGAGGTCTCTTTGATTCTGTGTGAAAACCGTAGACCCACACTCTGTGTGCACACCCTCGCCACACCACACCCCTGTGTGAGCAGATGCTCGTGTCCCAGTTGCCTCAGGGCCCTGCGGTCTGATCTGGCTCGGTGCCCTTCTGGATCAGACTCCTTCCACTCCTTCCACAGCAAACCTGAGCCTGCACTTCACAGCAGGCAGCTGATGCCCTATTTTACTTTTGGGGGATGTGAAGGGATGTGCTTTGGCACCTGAGGTTGGCAGTAGCAGGGGAAGGACATAATGAGAAAGTGGCAGGAGCCTCATGGGTTTAGTCACATGGTCAGTGGCAGAGTCAAGGCGTGCATCTAGGTGGGTCTGACCTAAGAGTTGTAAATAATGTGCTTTAGTTTTCTCACTTATATAGTGGAGAAACTGATGGTCCTTATCTCACAGTATGATTGTGAGGATTAGAAGAGATAATCATGTAACAATGTAACACATGGCCCAGATAGAACATGGTATGTGCTCAAAAATATCAGCCACCATTATTATTAATGGGAATATGCCGTTTATCACCAAAGGCAGAATTACAATGATGATAGAACAATTTAGCATTAACCCAAGTATGATGAAATTAGGATTGTTTCTGGTTCATTAAAATGTGAGGCCTTTCATTAGAAACTAATTTGAAGCTGTGACATTCCCCTGATATGAGCTCCATGTCAGCCTGTCTAACTGCCTCAATCCCAGATGGAGTGGCCATCCTGCCTGCCCCCCAGAACCTCTCTGTACACTCAACCAACATGAAGCATCTCTTGATGTGGAGCCCAGTGTTTGTGCCTGGAGAACTAATACACTATTTTGTCGAGTACCAGGGGTGAGTTTGATTTGATTTGTTTTGTTTTAAATTTTTGTTCCTTAAAGAGTAGTTGATTCCTGGAGATACGGTTTTCATGCCAGAGCTGAAGGAGGCTTTGTGATCTCAGGGTTAGATTATTTTCCATGATCTGCCTCCTCTGTCTGCATGGCCACAGTTGAAGAAGCAAGGGAAATTGTGCTGTGTATTTGACAGTGAGCTCTCTGGGAATATAAGTGTGTATAAGTGTGTATAATACTACATTGTGGTAGAGCTTCTTTCCAACAGTGAGCCAACTGTCCAATCCTAAAGAAAATCTTAAGAAATGAGTCTGACTTTGACTTGAGGTGGATAAATCATTAGAGTCACAGATCCTTTGGAGGTAAGGGGAGGCCTCGGTTTTCCTGACTATGAGCTTGCCTGTAGGAGCCAAAACAAATCATGGTCCTAAAGATCAGCAGGACCTGGGGCCAAGCAAGCTGTACTCTTCTCCAGGTGCCCAGGCTCTGAGAACTGTTGAGTAGGGACAGGGTAACAGAAGCCTCTCAATAGGTTTCATTAACAGAAAATACACACTGAACACCTATGTGTGTAGACATTGCTCTAGGCTCAGGGGTACAGATGACAAGATTTCTAGTTATAGGGAGCTTCCATTTAGAAGAGGAGACAGTAAAAAGGTAAAGAAATAAATACACTAGGTCTATGCTGTCCAATATGGTAGCACTAAACACACATCTCTATTTAAATTTAAATTAATTACAATTACATTGAATTAAAACATCTATTTTTCAGTCATACTAATCACATTGCAAGTTCTTAATAGCCACATGTGGCTAGTGACTACCATATTGAACAACACTGATATGGAACATGTTCTATCCGGCAGCACTGCTCTAGGTAGTTTCAGTAGTATTCACTGTGAGGAGGAAGCCAAAAGGCTGAGGCAATAGAGAGACTCTGAGGATCCTTTTTATTAGGTGGTCAGGGAAGGTCCTTCTGAGGAGACGATGTTTAAGCCGGTATCTGAAGGACAGGAGGAGCCAACTATTGTGAACAACAGGGATGGAGCATTTGAGACACAGTGAACAGGTAGTCCAGGTCCTAAGATAACAAGAGCTCAGCATGGGAGGAATGGCAAGGAGGCCAGTATAGAAGGAACATCACGTTTAGGGGCAGAGAAGGCCAGAGAGTCTTGCAGGTCCCGGGGAAGAGTTTGGATTCTGTTCTAAGTGCTTTGGAAGCCACTAAGAAGAGAAATGTCATGATCTGTTGAGTGATGAATAGTTTAAAGAACACCAGAAGTGGACACTGGAAGATTAGTCAGGAGATCACAGCAAGGCCAAGGATGACAGTAGCTGAGATTGAGGGGGTGCTATGGAGATGGAAAGGCCAGGACAGATGGGGTTTATACCAATGATAAAAGAAGTAAGAAGGAATGGATGGTTGATGAGGGAGGGGGGTGGAGGAACTGGAGTATGGAACAAATGCTTCTTTTGCTGATCATAAAAAGTAAGTGAATGAGGCAGTTACTTGCACCTGTCACTGAGCCTAGGTAAAAGGGGCTGGTGTGACACTATGCCCTTTTCTCCTTGGCCAGAGAGTATGAGAGCCTGTATATGAGCCACATCTGGATCCCCAGCAGCTGGTGCTCACCCACCAAAAGTCCTGAGTGTGACATCACTGATGACATCACTGCCACTGTACCGTACAGTCTCCGTGTGAGGGCCACTCAGAGCTCAGAGACCTCAGCCTGGAGCACCCTGAAGCATCCCTTTAATCGAAATTCAAGTAAGGCACTTCTCTTCTTACTCCCCCATCCCTATTGGCCCCTCCTTGGGGAATCAAATTCACTGAGAGTTTCAGGATTCTTGTGAGCATCAATTGGCCTTGAATACAAACAGTCCTGTTTGTTTGTTTGTTTATTGTAAATGTTTATTTATTTTGAGAGAGAGAGAGAGTGTGTGGGTGTGCATCTGGGTGGGGAAAGGGCAAAGAGAGAGGGAGAGAGAGAATCCCAAGCTGATAGCTCAGAGACCGATGCAGGGCTCCATCATGACCTGAGATGACATCAAGAGTCGGATGCTTAACCAACTGAGCCATCCAGATGCCCCCTAACTGGTCCATTTACAAAATTGCCAACTGCTAAAATAAACAAACAAACTAATAAATTAGTAACAAAAAATTGCCAACTGCTTCCCCCATGCCCTCTCATTCTGAAAGAGACTTTGGAAGTCATTCCTACTGTCTCTGTCAGGGTCTGAAGGTGGTGGGGAACATGGAAGGGATTGGGTAGAAATCAGAACATCAGGGAGCCCAAGGTGGAAGGGATGAAGAAAGTGAAGACAGATTTGAAGGGAAGTTGGCCCTCTAGAGCAGAGCAGTATGGTTCAAATCCTAGCTCAGCCACTTGATAGCTGGGGTCCTGCCTCCTCGCCCATAAGAAGGGTAATAGTTTGCCTTGCTGGGTAGTTGTGGGGACCATAAGGTATACACATAACATATAACACATATACACATATATGTGTAACATATACACATATAGTTATGTGTATACCTTATACACATAAGGTATAATGTGTAAGTGTTCAGGACAGTGCTGTCCTATCATAGCACTCAGCTATTGGTAAGTGTTATTATTATTGCCCCAGGGATGCCCAGCGTTGAGAGCCAGAGAGCAGAGGAGGGAAGAGGTGGGGGCAGAAGTGAGACCCCCAGAATGGGATATCAATAGGAATTTTGGGGCAAAATGTGGGCTTCTCTGACCAGGCCTCTTTCCCAGGCACTGAGAGCAGATACAGTGGGAGCAGTGGGATCCCAGTATGAGGCACTGGCAGAGACTGAGGGACACTGGAGGGTGCAGTGCTCAGGCAGCACCCAGCACCACCTCTCTCCAGCTCCTGGGAGCCTGGGGCTCTAGCCAAGACCATTGCTGGGAGCTGGCATCTATTGTTGGAAAGGAAGGCACAGGTCAGATGGAGATAAGAAAATGCTTATAAGCCTTTGTGGGCAGCGGTGTGCAGTAACAGCTTGTGCTTGAGAAGGCGCATATAAACAGGAAACGGTCTTACTGCAGGAGCAGCTGAGGAACAAGAAGGAGCCTCTATACCCGCACCAGAAGGTAGAAGATGTCATCCTCTGTGATCCCTGTGTGGGTGGAGTTCACTACAGAGTTAGGATGGAATCGTGACTCCTAAAGGGGCATTAAATCTGTTCTTTTGCCTTTGAAAAGGGCTACCCTACATGTACCCCAATGTTCATAGCAGCACTCTCAACAATAGCTAAAACATGGAAAGAGCCTAAGTGTCCATCAACGGACGAATGGTTCAAGAAGATGTGGTTTATCTATACCATGGAATACTACATGGCAATGAGAAACAATGAAATCTGGCCATGTGTAGCAACATGGATGTTCCTTGAGGGCTATGCTGAGTGAAATAAGTCAGGCAGAGAAGGACAAATATCNCTCCAGGCTCTGAGCTATCGTCACAGAGCCCAACGCAGGGCTGAACCTACAAATAGTGAGATCATGACTTGAACCAAAGTTGGATGCTTAACCGCTTAAGCTACCCAGGTGCCCAAGTTAAGGGGAAGTCTTGCTGAGAGTAGAGGTTCTTAACCTTGATTGTACATTCCAGTCACAGCAGACCTTTAGAACCACACGTCTGGGGCCCATCCCCAGAGAGTCTAATTTAAAGAATCTGTGTGCATTCTGTTCACTGGGAGTTTGTAACATCCTCAGGTTGTTCTCATATATGGCTAGTTTTGAGATTCACTATATGGAGGCTAAGTAGCTCACACAGCAGAGTCGAGAAATATCCAAAAGCATGGGCTCAAATTCCAGCCATTAACTATGTGACTTTGGGCAAGTCATATAACTTCTCTGACTTCTCAGTTATGTCATCATACAATAAGAATAGTGTTTGCCTTCCTAAGCTTGCTGGATGGATAAAATGAGATAAGAATGTAGACAGCACAGGACAGAGAGGTTCCTGCCCCAACACTGTCAAAAACTTCTCCTCTGAACTGAAATCACTTTAGGTCATTTTCTCTAATTATATTCTCAACAAATTTGGAGAAAAGAAGATCCAATTTTAATCATGTTTACTTAAAACTGAAGCTTCAGAACCCGTTATGTTTTGCAGTTGGTCCCTGACTTCCCCTATTCTGCTGTCCCCTATCCAGGCAGCTCTTCAAATGCCAGAAAACGCTTTGCTCTCCAAAAACTCCCTCCAGGAACTGCCTTTCTTCTGAGTATCCACTGACCTCAGTGCACGGGGATTTAGCCCAGAACACACCCCACTATACTTCCCAAGTCAAGGTCAACCATTGGGGTAGCTCTTCTGGTCCTGCAGTGTCTAGATTTGACAGGCAAGTATGGATCCATCACCAGTGGCCAGGGACTGGAGGCTGCCTCTGTGTGCCCTTCTGTCCTCGGTGTGCTGATGGGTAAGAATCCACAGGGCCTGCTCCCACCCTCTTTGGGATCCAACAAGGTGAAAGATGGGAGTTTGTGCTTAAGCTGTAGTTTCTAGAGTTGAGTATTGGAATTTGTAATGCCCTCTGACTTTTCAACATCCCCAGTAAGAATATGAAATGAAAAATTCTTGGACCAAGAATAGAATGAATGGCCAAGCCATCCACAGGCCGCTGATTCCCTGATGCTTGAAAGTCATTAGCAGCCAGTATATATCACTGATCTATGCGAGTTACAGTGATACACATGTCCCTGACAGATTTGTTCATTCCCAGGAGGCAAAGAATGGACCCAACCTTTCAGGATAGAACTGAGCCCATGCAGGTGTTTGGCAAGCATTATGAAATAGCATCTGCTCACTTAGATGAGTCAAGGAAAAGAGCAATTTCTGCCAAAAAAGTAAAAAGAGGAGCATGAAAGAAACAGAAAGAGATGTTTATCTGAGTACTGAGTCACTTTTCTTGAGTATGTATGCCTCGTGAAGAAGGAACAGAGGACTTTATTATGGTCGAGGAGAAGAGTGAAAAGAGAATTATAGTAAGTCTTTGTCGTTAAAAATTTTATTTTGCTCATTATTCAAAAAACATTTACTAAGCACCTGCAGAGTACAAGAGAGTATTGGCATACAGTAGTCCCCCTTATTTACAGGGGATACATTCCAAGCCCCCCAGTGGATGATTGAAACCGAGAATAGTATCAAATCCTATATATACTATGTTTTTTCCTATACATACATACTTATGATAAAGTTTAATTTATAAATTGGGCACAGTAAGAGATGAACAGCATAACTAATAACAAACTAATAACAGAAGAACAATTATGGGCTGCCTGGGTGGCTCAGTTGGCTGGGCAGCTGACTTCGGCTCAGGTCATGATCTCGCGGTTCATGAGTTCGAGACTTGCGTCGGGCTCTGTGCTGACAGCTCAGAGCCTAGAGCCTGTTTTAAATTCTGTGTCTCCCTCTCTCTCTGCTTCTCCCCTGCTCACGCTCTGTCTCTCAAAAAATAAATTTTTTTAAAAAAAGAACAATTATAACAATACGCTGTAATAAAAGTTCTGTAAATGTGGTCACTCCTCTCTTAAAGTATCTTAATGTGCAATACCGGTCCTCCTTCTTCTCATGACGATATGAGATGGTAAAATGCCTAAGGGATGAAATGCAATGAGCTGCATGACACAGATACTGGGATGTAAGTGTTAGGCTTCTACTGACTTTCTGATCATATATCAGAAGGAAGATCATCTGCTTCCCTCGCGACCACAGGTACCTGAAACCATGGCAAGCAAAATCTCAGATAAGGGGGATGATGGTACAGTTTCTGCATGCTGGGAAGTGACATCATCACCCTCCCTTCCCTATAACCCTCGCATGTTTCTACTGATGACTTGGTTCTGGTCTCACAGGACAGAAAGTCAGTCCTCTCTGGGGCTGGCTTTGATTCTCCCCCTGTCTTGCCAACAGCCATCCTCAACCCGCCTGTGATGGAGGTCACTAAAGACGGCTTCCATCTGGTTATTAAGTTGGAAGACCTGGGACCCCAGTTCGAGTTCCTTGTGGCTTACTGGAGGAGGGAGCCTGGTGCCAAGGTGAGACTTCCGGCCTTGGCCTTGGAGTTGGGCCTCAGGGATGGTGTCACAGACCTCTGAGAGCTGGGCGAGGAAAGCCGGCCCCTGAAGTGCTCACAGGGGTGGCCTGAGCATGAAGAGTCCTGGGTGGAGGGTGGGAAAGGAGCAATGGAAGTAGACTGACAGTCCTAGAGCCGCCTTTTCAAAGAATTGCTTTGGTCCACCCCATGCTTTGGCTGGGAGCTTTCTCGGGCCAGATTTGCTGAGGTATGGGGGTTGCCTCTTTGCCCTAAACTCTAACATAGCATGATCCATAATACCTTTCAGTGCTTTCTCCTTCCTCATCAGCCTGTCTACTCAGCCATTCTCCCTGGTATGTTTAGGTGTAGCAGACCAGAGTGTTCTAGATTATGTAGATGATTTCAAAAGCATATGAGACTGGCACAAGCTTCTTGAGGGCGTGTATCTGGGTAGGGTACAGAAGTTGGGGCAGAGAGCCAGGAGCTGGCTTGTGAATAAACCTGACTAATTATCAGCCAGCTGGCCACCCAGAATGCCTAAATGGGGCACCGCCCCATCATACTGTGGGAGAGTTGCCGCAGACCGGGTTGGGTGGGCTGTTGGCACTCCCAGAGCAAATGGCCAACCAAACAGCAGCAGCAGCAGAAGGGCTAGAGCTTGAGCAGAAACTAAGGGACAGTCAGACCTACTGGAGACCCTGTCCAAGTTGATTTGCAAAGGGTACTGCAGGCAGCACGAGAAAAACAGCCTTCATAATAAGTCTGGATAGGAGGCAGTAGAGAGCTTTCATAGAATCTACAGCAGAGCTGGCATAGGGTGCCCCTGACCTCACAGCAGTATCTGGGGGACAAGGCACATGCCCTAACATCTACTCAACACGGGCTGTAGTTTGGGTATTTTCCCTGAAAAGTGATGTGTGTAGGTGGGGCAGGCAATAACAATGGTTTCCAGTATTTACTCGTGCTGGGTCAGGGCCCAGTGGTGGGACATGGCATTGCCAGCCAGGCAGAGGGAGTAGTATGGGGGACAGATCAGGGCCTGGGCAGGAGGGAGCATGCAGCTTCCTCAGATTTTTTGGGATGGAGCCCATTCCCAACCCTTGGTAATTAGCAGGGCCGGTGCCAAGAGAGGAACATGTACTCTGAGTCACTGGGGCTGGGCCCAGCCANAAATGGATGGATGGATGAGGAGGCATAGCTTCCTGGCTCCACTGCTCTTGTGAACTGATCTCTCTGGCCACACTGGCCATGCCAAGCCCCCCGGCTCAGTCAGATTTCTGACCATCAGGGGTTTGCACAAATGTTACCTTGTCAGGGAGGACTTCACTAACCACTCTGTTTAGTCCTTCCTCATCATTCTACCTTTTTGCCCTACTTCCTTTTTCTTCACAGCCTTATAACGACCTGACATGTGTCCTATAATTGTGTCTCCCCCCATGTAAGCTCCATGAAAGCACTGACTTTATTTTGTTCTTTGCTATGTCTCTGTGCCTATAACAGTACCTGGCACATAGTAGGTACTTAATAAATACAAAAGAATGAATGAATGAATAAATGAGAGGGGACATTCTATATGCATCCCAGAAAGGAAGTATCTAAAACTTTACTTCCTTGGCTCTTCTTGCCCTGTCCTGTCCTGCTTCCCTCAGGGTGTAACTGTCTTCTGGTCTCCTAAAGGAACATGTCAAAGTGGTGAGGAGCAGGGGCATTCCGGTGCACCTGGAAACCATGCAACCGGGGGCTGCCTACTGTGTGAAGGTCCGGACATTCGTGAAGGCCATCGGGAGGCACAGCCCTTTCAGCCAGGCAGAATGTGTCAAGGTGCAAGGTATGGATGGCTTTCCTGTTCCTGGAGTCCTTCCTGCACAGATGAAGGCCCTTCCCGGTGTTTGCTTGGCTATCTTCTGGGTTCCTTTAGTTCTGAGTTTGCTCTAGGTTTCACTGACCTGCCCCCGAGCTGGGAGGGTTTCTGTGGTGAAAGTGTGATTTCCTGTAAGTCTCCTAGAAGCAAGATTTCACCTTGGGTCTTGTTGGGGTCACTTGAGCAGGTGTCTGGAACACTTTCCTCCTGAGAGCTTCCTAGGCCTGAGGCCAGATGTTGCAAGCACCTGGGAACTGGAGGGGGCTGAGGGTGCCAGAGAAGCCGCCAGGGGTATGAGAGTCAGACCTTGGAAAGAGGCACCCCGCTGTATATCACTGCTGCTTTCAGCTGGAAGGGACTTGATGGAAAGTCTACAGAATCCTCTTGTTTGACTTAATTTTTTCCCTTGAATTTTTTTATAGTCTAAACCCCTACAGTGTTAAAAAAATCCTTTGGAAAAAAACAAAACAACACCCCATATCCCACGATTCTGCCACTCAAACACCACAAGATACGTGTGGAGACTCTCCTTTCTACTCCTCTTCCCCATCCTTGCAATTCTAGCCCCTCCCTTATAGGTATTCATTTCTTGTATATCCTTCTAAAGACTTTTAAATACATATACAAGTAAATGTGAATATATATATACACACACACACACACACATATAGATTTCCCTTTATTTTAGCACAAATGGTAGCATACTTATTGTGCTGTTCTGGATCATGTCTTTTTCACCTTATATATCTTATAGATTTTTCCATATCAATAAGAACTTTCTCATCCTTCGTTACAGCTGCACAGTATATAGTTGTGTGTATATGTGACTAATTTAACTAGTCCTTCATTGGTGGATATTTAGTTTTTGCCCCAATATTTTTCTCTTCTAGCCAATGTTTTAATTAATTATCTTGTACATAGATCAGTTTGCTGGTGTGTGTATATTTGCTTTTTTTTTTTTTAAAAACATTTATTCATTTTTGAAAGAGAGATACAGTGCAAGTGGAGGAGGGGAAGGAAGAGAGGGAGACACAGAATCTGAAGCAGGCTCCAGGCTCTGAGCTGCCAGCACAGAGCCCAACACGGGACTTGAAACTGTGAGTGGTGAGATCATGACCAGAGCCGAAGTCAGACGCTTAACTGACTGAGCTACCCAGGCACCCCTGGTGTGTGTATATTTGAAGGATGAATTCCTGGAAGTAGAGCTTCTTGGTCACAAGCATCCATATTTAAGTTTTGACCGCTGTTCCCAAATTGCTCTGCAAGGTGGTGTGATTGTTCTACCGTTGTCTACGTGTAGATACTTGCACACTGTGTGCTTGCTTTTTCACAGACATAACATTTCTTTTTTTTTTTTTTTAAAGGTTTTACTTATTTTTGAGAGAGAGAGAGACAGAGCATGAGTGGGGGAGACAGAGAGGGAGACACAGAATCAGAAGCAGGCTCCAGGCTCTAAGCTGTCAGCACAGAGCCTGATGCAGGGCTCGAACTCACGAACTGCGAGATCATGACCTGAACCGAAGTCGGTGCTCAACGAACTGAGCCAGCCAGGCGCCCCTCCCCCCCCCCTTTTTTTTTTTTAAAGGTTTTATTTATTTTTGAGAGAGAGCAGACGTAACATTTCTAACATCTTCCACATGGATTTTTTTGGTTACTATTTTATACTACTTTTTAAAACCATGTAAGTCAAGTTTGGTGAAGAATTAAAACAACACAGAAGCATATAAAGTGAGAGGTACACGTTCTCCATTCTCCCCCACATCACTCAGGTTTCCTTTTCCAAGTCTGACATCGAATCTTCTAGTCGTCTTGTGATGCCAATACTCACAGGCAAAAAATGGGAGTGTACTGTGCTTACCGTTCTGTACATTGCTTGTCTTCACTTAGAAGTATATTGTGAACGTCTTTTCATGTCACTACATGTGAACTGGTCTCATTTTTAAAAATTTATTTATTTATTTTGGGAGAGAGAGAACACAAGCGAGGAAGGGACAGAGAGAAGGAGAGACAGAATCCCAAGCAGGCTCCATGCCATCAGTGCAGATCCCAACATGGGGCTTGAACTCATGAACTGTGAGATCATGACCTGAGCTGAGATCAAGTGTTGGACACTTAATTGACTGAGCCACCCAGGCACCCGGACCTACCTCATTTTTAAAGCAGATGTATAATAAGTGAATTTATTGATGTGCCAAAATATATATAACAAAAAATATATATATGTAACAAAACATATACTTCCAGTCTTGCCACTGGAGATCATGCTGGAGTGAACAAATGTGTGTATATCCCAATTCCCATTTTAAAAGTTGAATTCCTAACCTACCATGTCAATGTCACATGATATATTAAATCATCTCCTATTTTGGGGTATTTAGATAATTTCTATGTTTTAGGTCAGTTCCATTTGCTTTTGATGATGATGTTCATTGATTGATTGATTCATTCAGTGAGTATTTACTGAGCATTGACTATGTGCCAAACGCTGGTCTAGTCACTGGGATACAGAAGGGAAGCCCCTGCCCTCATGGGAGTTTATTCTCTAGCTGGGGAGATGGGCTACAAACAAGTAAACAAATGAGATAGTTTCACTTGGTGGTGTGTGCTATGAATGAAACACAACAGAGCATACGTGGAGGTGGGGGGTAGAGAAACAAACTGGTTATGAGGCTGTTTGCCCTACCCCAGGTGTTGCTATGAACTGCTCTCTGCATATAATTGTTTCCTTCCTTGAAATAATTCTTTGGAATCCACCCAGAGGAATAAATGAGAGAGTATGAACATTTGTTTATTTCTTGTTGTGTACTGCCGAAGTAGTTTCAAAAGTACTGAAACAAAGCTCAGTGCCCCCAGCCACCTACGTGATACCACTGTCTTCTCTGCGGCCTCCCCGGCTGTGCCACCCTTCACATCGTTGGTGAGGGGTCTGACCTAGAGGGGCTCAATGAGTCGCTCCACGTCACACGGAACAGGAAGATGGGAACATAACCTATCACCCCTTCTGCAACTGCAGATGCTCACACTTGGCACTTTCTGATACATTTGCTCAGTACAATGACCCTGGGCTTCGGAGCCAGCCCTACCTGTGTGACCTGGGGTAAGTCACTTGATGATAGTAGAGGCTCGATATATCATAATTACAGTGTGACCGTTTTCCGAGGTCAGTATTTTCCTCCACAATGTAAGGCAATGCCAAGAGCAAATTGTGAAACACATTTTGTTTTCAGTTACCACCCAGCTCCCTTCTGTGCCGTTCTCTCTCGGCACCTCCCCCTCATCCTGCCGGGGTCCTGGCACATCGCCTTCCTCCTGGCAGCTGGGCCAAGGGACGTGCTAACACAGCTAGTGCCTTAACACATGATGCTCCTCCCTTTCCCTTCCCAAGAAAAAGATTTTAATCTTCCCTGGGGCTTTCTGGAAACAACACCTTAATCTGGATTCTAAAAAAAAATTGGTTTTAATGGTGGTTAATTTTAGTCAGCTAGGTAGACGTCACATATCCGGATGTTGGCATCTGCTGTCCTGGCCGATGTGCAGAGCCAGCACCCGGACAGCGAGCGAGGCCAGGACGGGAGATCTCGTCTTCGCTGTTGTCTCCTCAGCCTGTTCTTATCTTTTCATTTCCAGGAGAGACCCTCCCCCTGGCGCTGGCCCTGTTTGCGTTTGTTGGCTTCATGCTGATCCTCGTGGTGGTGCCCATTTCGATCTGGAAAATGGGCCGGCTGCTCCGGCACTCCTGCTGCCCCGTGGTGGTGCTCCCCGACACCTTGGTAATGATATTCTTTTTTCCTTTCAGCAAGACACTGACCAGATGGAGTCTGGCGTGGGCACACATTCTGTGGATTTACAAGCATTTGCACAAAGAGGAGAGAAGAGGATTTATAGGAATTCACTCCTTTTTTTAAAAAAAAGTTTATTTAGGGACACCTGGGTGGCTTAGTCGGTTAAGTGTCCGACTTTCGCTTAGGTCATGATCTCGCGGTTCGTGGGTTCGAGCCCCGCGTCGGGCTCTGTGCTGACAGCCAGCTCAGAGCCTGGAGCCTGTTTCAGAGTCTGTGTCTCCCTCTCTCTCTGACCCTCCCCTGCTCATGCTGTCTCTCTCTCTCTCTCCTAGAAAAAAAATTTTTTTTAAATTAAAAATAAATAAATAAAAACAATTTTAAAAATTAAAAAAGTTTATTTATTTTCAAGAGAGAGATAGAGCATGCAAGAGTGGGGGTGGGCAGAGAGAGAGAGGGGGACAGAGGATCTGAAGCAGGCTATGTGCTGACAGCACAGAGCCCAATGTGGGGCTCCAACTCACAAACTGTGAGATCATGACCTGAGCAGAAGTCAGACACTTAACTTAGTGAATTAGAATTCACTTCTAATTAGAGGGGCTGACAGAGAACCCCCTTCTCTGGGGAGCGGTGGCCTTCCTCAGGCTCTCGTCAGGCCACTGCCGCTTGCCCTCAGGACCTGGCACAGCCAAGAGAGCAGGTGTGTTCTACCGCTCAGGATGTTCCGCATTTCAAGAGTCACACACAGTCATACTCTTCCAGCCTGGCCTGCGAGCGTTCTTGGCCCCGTGCCATAATTAAAACAGCAGCTACATGCAGTAGTATGTTCCATCCCAACATACTCAACTCATACGCCAAGAGCCTCATTGCTTCTCAGGGCAAAAAGCATGGACTGTGCTTTCCCTTTGGCTGGGGGCTGGGGGACAGTCTGGGCCTGGCCAGTGACCACCTACGGTTAGGGGTCCCCACCTGTTTTCTCAGCTCCTGGCAAGGCCAGTGTTCTTATGTTACTCCTGTGGACTCTGGACCACAGATTTGAGTCTCTAGTGGGGGCAAGTCCTATGCCCATGCCAGGGTGGGAGAAAAGCAAATGCAGGCCTCCAGTAACTCCCTGTGTTCCATTTTGCTACCTCCTGTGCCCCCCATGCCACTCAGACCTCAACACTTAAAGCCGCAGAAAACAAAACAAAGCAACAACAAACAAAAACAAACCCACTCCTGTCACCTCGGGGATTTCTCACAGACCTCTCCTGGCAGGAGGGAGTTAGCAGTCAGCTTCTCAGAGGCACCTAGAATCAGAACTGCCTGTAGTTCTTTATTAGCCTGGAGTCATTCTGGAAGGAGTTACTTAACGACATCTGCATGACCCTGAGAGTGCAGGCCATGCTCTCCTGACACCGGGAAGTAATCCTCCCTGTGACCCAGGCTCCAGGATGCCCTCCACGCTGTCATCCTAAAGCCAGCTCTCTTTCTCTTCCCGTCGCTTCTACATGGTCCTAACTTTAGCTGACATGAGTGTAGAGTTAAGCGCCAGACTGTTCTAAGTCTTTAAATATATTGATTCATTTCATTTTTGCTTTTCCATAATTGCTTACTAATGTGCGTTTCATCAGTGCCCCGCCAGCCCACTCTGAATGACTAAATGGTTCACTGCTAAAGAGGAAGGCACCGTGGTGTAGCACATACAGGGGAGCAGGGCAGGCCTATTCCCCTTCAGCAAGAACCCCAGGGGCTCAAAGTTGTGGGATCTTTAAAAGATGTGCATTCTGGGGGTGCCTGTGTGGCGCAGTCAATTAAGTGTCTGACTCTTGATCTCGGCTCAAGTCATGATCTCATAGTTTCTGAATATAAGCCCAGCATCAGGGCTCTGCAGGGGTGGTGTGGAGCGTGCTTGGGATTCTGTCTCTCCTTCTCTCTGACCCTCCCCCTGCTCATACTATCTCATTCTGTTTCTCTCTCTTTTTCTCAAAAAGATGTGTATTCTCCAGTTGTTGGAGTAGTGTTTTAAAAATATCAATTGGGTCAAAATACTTGATCATACTGTTCAGATATTTTGGTATAGTCCTATTAGTTATTGAGAGTGACAAAACAAAATCTCCAACTAGGAGAGTAGATGTGTCTGTTTCTACGTTTGTCAATTTTTCTTCACGTATTTTGATGCTCTGTTTTGGGTGCATGCGTACTTATAATTGTCATGCCTTCCTTAATAATTGAGACTTTTATCATCATAAAGTGTCCCTCTTTATCTCTGGCAATCAGCCCTTATCCTGATATTGATACAGCTCTTTGTTGTTTACTGTTTGAACAGCTATCTTCTTTCTATATTTTTACTTTATACTTATCCATGTCCTCATATTTAAAGTGTGTCTCTTGTAGCAGCATATGTTGGTCTTAAATTTTTATTCTTTAAAATAAATCCATTCCAATAATCTCTGCCATTTAACTGGAATGTTTAGTCCATTAACCCCGAGCTTTGGTCCTCTCACCATCTAACTTCTGTGTTTGCATCCATATTTGTCACTGTTCATGGCACCAAAAGAGACTTGCCCCCAGTCAAGGAACTGTAAAAAATGTGAAACTCACCCGGTGATGTTATCTTCTTTCAAGTGTCAATTGTTGATTGCTCTCCAGTAACTTAAGGAAGTCGATATTATATTTTGATCAGTTTTTTTTTAAGTTTATTTATTTTGAGAGAGACAGAGACCGCATGAGTGGGGGAGGGGCAGTAAAACAGGGAGAATCCCAAGCAGACTCTGTGCTGTGAGCGCAGAGTCCGATGCAAGGCTTGAGCCCACGAAACCTGAGGTCATGACCTGAGCTGAAACCAGGAGTCAGACACTTAACTGACTGAGTCACCCAGATGCCCCATATTTTGACCAGTTTTTAAATTTGTTATCTGTAGGAGGATTGGTCTGATTGGTGCTGCTCCACCATAAGTGCAGTGAAAGAGAATGTCCCGGACCAATCCAAAATGATAATGGTAGGGTAGCATCCCTGGCTGAGGCAGGTCACAGCTCTTCTTTTCCACATGTGGTAAAAATTTAGCCTTACTCAGCCGGACTCCATCAAACTACTTTTTGTGGTTTTCCTCTCAACTCTGTTACTCATGGTCACCCTCTACTCACAGGGTATTCCATTCCTAACACCGTCTCTCATTTTTCTTCTTCTAGTCTACAGTTCAGCAGCCCCGTAGAGGTTCCTCCTTACTCCAGGATCAGGGACATAGGATCCTTCCAAGACCCAAAGTGAGTGACAGAGCAAAGGGCCAGGGAAAGAATCATGGAGAAGGTCAGTTGCTTATAAAATTTCAGGCACACAAGAAGAGCCCTCAAATGGCAAAAAGTCCTAGGAATCCTAATGCATTAAGAGTCACATTGTAGGGCGCCTGGGTGGCTCAATTGGTTAACCATGTGATCTCTGGTCAGGTCATGATCTCACAGTTTACAAATTCGGGCCCTGCACTGGGCTCTGTGCTGACATCTCTGAGCCTGGAGCCTTCTTCATATTCTGTTTCTCCCTCTCCCTCTGCCCCTCTCCTGCTCACACTCTGTCTCTCTCTCTCAAAAATAAATAGACATTGGAGCACTTGTGTGGCATAGTCGGTTAAGTGTCCAACTTTAGCTCAGGTCATAATCTCATGGTTCACGAGCCCAGCATGGGCTCTGTGCTGACAGCTCAGAATCTGGAGACTGCTTCAGGTTCTGTCTCTCTCTCTCTGCCCTTCCCTGCCGCATGCTCTGTTTCTCTCAAAAATAAACATTAAAAAATTTTTAAATAAGCAAACATTAAGAAAATTTTTTAAAGCCACACCCTAAAAATAGCTTTTGGAGAAAACCAAGCAACTTTAGAGGAGACCAGAAACAAGGATATTCTATGAGAGTATGACCACTTTTATCCATGGGAGATAGATACCACTACCCTTGCCTACCTTTCACTTCTCTGTTCTTACCATCCTTCCTCCATCATTCCGGTGTCTGTTCCTGTGTGTATTCCTTTCCATAAGGTTTTTAATTTTTTTTTCTCCCTAGTTGTTTTCAGTGGACAATTTCTCTGGGTATATGTACTTCCCATAGTGCTGTATGAGAACTCGATCACTAGGGTCCATTAAACCCCAAACAGATTCTGGAGCTGTATGTCACCACCACCCTCTCTCCTACCACAGCCTTGACTTCAGCACAGCCTAGCTGCACTTCACATTTGCCTTACTTATAATCCTTTAAAGTGTTAAAAACAACTTTCAGCCTCCTTGCAAAACTCACACATCTTTCCAATCAAACTTTGGAAAATTGCCAAGTGGAAATCCTTGACAATTCTTCAAATAGCCCTATGCAGTTTGTGAGTATTTAATTTATCTGTTTGGATTAAACACTTCATGTCTACATCTGTAATTTCATGGTTGGTGATGGTTGTACTCTGAAATACACCATTAAGTCTTTCTTTCCATTCAAATTTATATCACCAAGTAACAGTTTTCTAAAACAAAAATATATATGCAAGGAAAATTATAGCAATGCTGAGGGGCGCCTGGGTGGCTCAGTGGGTTGATCATCTGACTTTGGCTCAGGCCATGATCTCACAGCTCATGAGTTTGAGCCCTATGTCAGGCTCTGTGCTGACAGCTCAGAGCCTGGAGCCTGCTTCGATTCTGTGTCTCCTTCTCTCTCTGCCCCTCCCCCACTCATACTCTGTCTGTCTCTCTCTCAAAATAAATAAACATTAAAAAAAATTTTTAAAAGGAATGCTCAGTGTATACTCCCTATTTTAAAGTATTATTTCTTCTCCTTATCTTTCATCCTTAATTGCTTCATAGGGATGGAGCTTTGGTGTGAAAGAGTCTTTTTTTCTTTTCTATGACTCACTTTATTCTTTCTCTTCTTGCTGTCACATTACCCTGGAATATGGGTAGCTAGCATAAAGGTGGTCCCAAGTTAGTCATTCTTCAATGGGCCATTACAAGTCTGGCTTTGTATGTTTCATAGAAAGTGGTATTTGTGAACTCAGATGCCTCTGGGGCCCAGACAGGTACCAAAAGGAAAAAAGAAAAGGAATGTGCACTGCAGTGAACATAATTCAATAGGGAGAGATGGTGGGGACCATGGCAAACATGTTCCAGCTAAAGAAGGCAGCTGTTTTTCAGCTCTGACATGTTGTTGCTGAGAGAGGCTGTGAACCAGTGTACCAAATCTCCAAGTTTTAAATGAGCAACTAGAACCCCAAATGTTTATGAGAAATCTCCTGATTTATAAATGTGAAAACTAATTCAGATTAAAAAACAAATCAACTTCAGGAAACTAACGGTAGAACTCCCCTATGACCCAGCAATAGCACTGCTAGGAATTTACCCAAGGGATACAGAAATGCTGATGCATAGGAGCACATGGACCCCAGTGTTCATAGCAGCACTCTCAACAATAGCTAAAACATGGAAAGAGCCTAAGTGTCCATCAACAGACGAATGGATCAAGAAGATGTGGTTTATCTATACCATGGAATACTACATGGCAATGAGAAACAATGAAATCTGGCCATGTGTAGCAACATGGATGGACCTTGAGGGTGTTATGCTGAGCGAAATAAGTCAGGCAGAGAAGGACAAATATCATATGTTTGCACGTATAGGAGGATTAGGAGGAACTTAACTGAGGACCATGGGGGAGAAGAAGGGGGGAAATGGTGGGGGAGAGGGAGAGAGGCAAACCATGAGAGACTCTTGAATGCTGAGAAACAAACTGAGGACTGATGGATGTGGGGGGAAGGGGGGAGATGGGCATGGAGGAGGGCACTTGTGGGGATGAGCACTGGTGTTATATGGAAACCAATTTGACAATGAACTATTTGTTAAAAAAAAACAAAACACACACAAAAACCAAATCAACTGAGCCTTGCTTGAAAGTTTGTTCTAGCATACAGGACAAGAGTTTCACACCTTGTGAACTTCTGAGATTATGCTGCTTTACTTTCATGTTCTAGAACTCCACTGTCCAGTATAGTAGGTGTAATCCATGTGTGACTATTAAGCACTTGAAATGTGTCTAGTCCCAATTGAGAGGTACTGTAAGTATAAAATACACAATGGATTTTGAATACCCATTTCATTAATATTTTTATGCAGATCATAAATTAAAATAATATTTTAAAGATAAAACACATTATTAATATTAATTTAACCTGTTCCTTTTTACTTTTTAAAATGTGCTACTAGAGAATTTTAAGCTGTGTATGTAGCTCAAATTATGTTTCCATTGGACACTCCTCTAGAGTTAAGTAATCACATATAATCACTGCAGATTTAGGTAGCTAGTATTCTAAGGATCTGACTGGACCGGCAGCAGGGGATTGGTGCTGGCCTCCACACGACAGTCCCCCTCAGTGAACCCTGTACATTGTCTTTCCCCGTTAATTGCCTGTGAACACCAGGACTCAGCCCTGCCGCTGCCTCTTTGCAAACAAGGATCAAGGGCACCTGGCTCCCTGAAGCTGATGTCTCCCGGGCACTGAGGTGGAGGAACCCCTTGTGCCTACTTGCTGTGCCCATGTGCTCCTCTTTGGAGTGATGATGGGAAGGACCGTGGGGGATAACTGTAGAAGAAGCTAGTGAATCTGGTGGAGGTGAGCGGGCTAGGAACAGTGGGGAGAGTCCTTCTGAAATGTTGACACCTGCACTTTTACAGCCAGTTAGGACTATGTACTGGAGTCGCTGGGAGAATATGATAGCAACATGAATATGAGTGGGAAGGGACTCCAATTTATGGAGCGCCATCTCTGGACTGGGCGCCCTGCCACATGCTGTACGTTGAGCATCTCAGACGGTCATTATTTTCAGAGCTCTCTGGTGGAAGGTTAGACTTTTTGACCAGAATTAACATTCTGGGGTTTCGTGGCACAGTGTCCCAGAGAGATGGGCATGGGCATAGCAGGGCCCTAAGAGATCTGCTGGTCTGTGAACTGGGGGATGTTCTCAGTAAATGTTGGAAGCCTCTGATCCAAGGGGTTAAAATTATCTTTTTGTTGTTGTTGTTGCTTGAAAGTTAATCAAGTAGCTGAGATTTCTGCAATATTCTCTATAATTGTGACTACTTTACTGCTACTATAATGTAGCAGTAGTATATTCCACCATAATGAATATTATGACATGATAATGAATGAATATTAATGAAAATTATTTTTTCAGAAAATAACCAATTCACCCCAGAAGTTAATCAGCTGCAGGAGGGAAGAGGTGGAAGCCTGTGCCACTGCCATGCTGTCTTCAGAGGAGCCCTTCAGGACCTGGATCTAGGGGGCTTTGCGAGGCCCCAGTTGAAACTGAGAAGCTGGTGGGCATGGCACTGGAACCACGAAGGGAAAGGCTGTGGATCAGTTTTCCCCCATGGACAAATGACAAGAAAAGCTAGCAGAGCCTGCTGGGTCCATGTCTAGAAGCGACCGTCAGAGGCAGAGTGGTTTGGCAGACAGAGCACTGAGTCGGGGTGAGGAGATGTGGCCTCTAAGAACTGGATCTGGCTGCATTCATGGACTGAATGACCCTGAAGAAGTGACTTGGTTTCTCTGGTCCTCAGTTTTGTCATCTATAAAATGGGGGAATTAACTATACAACCGTTAAACCACCATATGCATATATATTTATATCCAGCACTTGGAGAGTTTTGGGAGACCGGCAACACTGTACATTGTGATTGTTTCACCTTTTCTGCAGAGTGTAATAGCAGTGTAATAAGAATGATAAAAACTCTTCACACCAGCTAGCATGAAGATCCCGCTTTCGTAGAAGAAACCTGGAAGAAGAAAGGAAGGATGGGCACAGCAGCGTTGACTTTGCTTCCAGCCAAACGCCTGTGCAGAGGTCAACGGCTCAGCCAGCTCTACAATACATGACCCAGATGGAGGCCGCAGGCCCATGGAAAATGGGATACTGTGGGTTCATGAGAAACTTAACTAAAGAATAAATAATGTGTGCACACTGAAGGCAGCACATAAAATGTATGCATATGAGGAGAGGAGAATGCAGAAAGATGTCAATAATAAGTGTGATGTTTGCTGTGTTCCCTTTATCTGTAGAGTTGTTAAAGTAGAGCATTAAAAATAAAAAGGGGTCACCTTGGGGAATCTTTTTGGCTTCTTCCAAAAAAGTGGTCATTGGGGTTCTAGTTACATTATCAGCCTTGTGTCCAGAGAAGCTCCTGAAGCCCACCATTGGCTAGGAGTTGTGGGGGTGACCTCAGGTAGGGGGTGGGGCAGTGAGAGTGGCAGACAGCTTCTGGCTTCATGAGAACCCTGACTTATGCCGCCGGCCAAAGCTTTACCTGGTCAGGGTGCCCCTGGACCTTCCTGGAGGACTTGCTCCACAGGAAATGCCTTTGGGTACCTCTCCTGCTTAAGACAGCTCACTTGAGTGTCCTTAGCCCCTTCCGGCATGTTCGTTCATGACTCACCCCTGGAAGCCTCTTCCTGCCCTTCTTTCTACCAAGTGAGGAAGAAAGTCAGGGTTAGAGAAGGAGTGGAGAGGGGAGTTTCTTGAGAGGTGAAGAGTTTGATGGGTAGGACCTGTGCCTCCCTTCTTAGCCCTCCCTCCCAGGCAGCCCAGAGGTGGGGACTATCTACCTGTTTCAACCAGGGAGTTTCCCCTATAAGATAGAGGCCTACAACCCCCTCTCTACCCAGTGGGGTCTCAAGTAGCCAGAGGTGGGCTTTCCAGAAGGATGACAATACTGAAGATCTTTTCCTTTGTACCATTTGAGTGCTTCCATATTGTTCTTCTTTCATGAAGAGCATGTGTTGATTTTATATTTAGCCTAAACTGGAAACATATTTTCAGTTTGTAAAAATAAAGGCCATATTTCTCTACTGGTTACCACTCTCCCTCTTCCCACTTCTACCCTGGGGCTGCCGTCCCTCTGTCACCTGTCCAGGCCTAGAACCCAGAAATCACCCAAGATTTCCCTCTGCTCGAGTCCCTCTCACGATCTGTCCCAGTGCTCATCCATTCTTGCTGGTGTATATATGTATAGAGAAATTTCTCTTGATTATTCTGTTCTTTCCAGTTCCCAAACATGTACCCACTGAGGTCATTGCAATCATGTACCAGACATTGAGCTAGTTCACGACACTGGAGGGCTTGGCTCCTATGTAGCTGGTCATTCCCTCTCCCCTTGAGCGCTTATGTACTGACTCCCGAGACCTCCTCTCCTCCCCTCCAATCCATTTACCCCCATCACCTGGCTCTTTAAAGTGTACACTTTAAGGAGTGAAAAGAGGGGCATGTGGCTGGTTGAGTCAGTAGAGCCTGGAACTCTTTTTTTTTTATTAAAAAAAAATTTTTTTAGCGTTTAATTTATTTCTGAGAGAGAGAGAGAGACCGCATGAGCAGGAGACGGACAGAATCTGAAACAGGCTCCACGCTCTGAGCTAGCTGTCAGCACAGAGCCCTACGTGGGGCTCGAACCCACGAACCATGAGATCATGACCTAAGCTGAAGTCGGACGCTTAACCGACTGAGCCACCCAGGTACCCCGAGCCTGGAACTCTTGATCTCCGTGCTGTAAGTTTGAGCCCCACAGCGGGTATAGAGACTACTTTAAAAAAAAATCTTTGGGGCCCCTGTTGAAGAGCCTAAAATTAAGTCCTCCATTAAGAGCAATCTCGGGCTGCACGTAGCCCCAGTCCCAGTTCCAGGAAAAGCCTCAGATTGTTCAAGGCTAAAGCCATCCTTGGACCGCCCTCAGATGAGCTAATCAAAAAAACATTCCTATGGTCTGAGTCAAGGCTGGGAACTGCAAACAGTTATTTTATACAAACTAGCCAATTTCTCACCGCCTGCCTGACCCCCACGTGGGCCTTTTGAACTCACCTCATAAGTGGTCATTTTCAAAGGATTCTCAAAAGTTATGATTGGGTCCCACCAAAAGTAATGAACACCTCACAGATACTGAATGGTCAAAGCTGTGACCATGGGTGCTGCTGTACAATTGTAATTGGTGCTTATGTGATGATGCTATACATACTGTAACACCCCCATCCCTTACTCCTTAAAAACCCTGTTCGCTATTGTTCTTTGCTTCACCTTGCTGCCACGACACTGGTAGGCGGGTGCGCCCCTGCTCGAGCTTGTAATAAAGACCCTTTTGTATTTGCATCGGTGCCGGCTCCTTGGAGGTCTCTGGGACTCGCGATTCAGGCACAACACTGTGTAGCTCAGTGGGTTGAGCAATTGACTTGATTTCAGCTCAGGTCATGATCCTGCAGTCATGGGATCAAGCGCTGCATTAGGCTCCGTACTGAGAGTGGTGGAACTCTCTCTCTCTCTCTTTCTCAAAATAAATAAATTTAAAATAAAAAGATTCTTGGGGCGGCTGGGTGACTCATTTGCTTAAGTATCTGACTTCGGCTCACCGACTTGGGCTCAGGTCATGATCTCACAGTTAATGAGTTCGAGTCCCACTTGGGACTCTGTGCTGACAGCTCAAGGCCTAGATCCTGCTTCTTTTGGATTCTGTGTGTCCCTCTCTCTCTCTCTGCCCCTCCCCCACTCATGCTATCACGCCTTCAAAAATAAACATTAAAAATATTTTTATTTAAAAAAAAAGATTTTCTCTCTTTCTGTCCCTCTCCCCTACTTACTCTCCTCCTTTAAAATTAAAAACAGGGTCGCCTGGGTGGCTCTGTTGATTGAGCGTCCGACTCTGTGTCAGGCCCTGAGCCTGCTTCCGATTCTGTGTCTCCCTCTCTCTCTGCCCCTCCCTACTCACACTCTGTCTCGCTCTCATAAATAAACATTGCAAAAATTTTTAAAAATTAAAAACAAAAATCTTTAAGGGGTGAAAAGGGGCATAGTTAATAACTACAACAGAACAGGAAGACCATCTCTGTAGTCCTTGATGTTGCTCAACCGGTGGAATGCCCCTTTCCACAGAATCAAGCCCAGCTTCTTTTTTTTTTTCTTTTGAACGTTTATTTATTTTTGAGACAGCGAGCATGCAAGACCACGCTCTGACAGCAGAAAGCCTGACTGGGAGCTCAAACTCACCAACTGAGATCGTGACCTGAGGGGAGGTTGGACAATTAACCAACTGATCCCCTCCAGGCACCCGCAAACCCAGCTTTCTTACTCTGCCCTCAGGGAACTGCCAGAGTCCAGTGAACAAAACACCCTGCTCCATAAAGTTTACATTTCATAGGGAAGAGGGGAAACATGAATAATAAGATAATACAAAATCAAATAATTATAGTAATTTTTATTTTTAAATGAATTATCTGGCATATTGGGAATGTGTAAGTCTAATGAAAAATGAAAAAAGGTAGAGCAGAAAATGGGGGTGGGGGCAATTTGCAGCCTCCTCTAAATGAAAGTGAATGAAAACAACTGAACCACAACTGTCAGTTACATCCTTATATAGTGACATGGGGTGGGGAGATGACTGTTAGCTCTAGAACAGAATAATTTGGGAACAAATCTTGAGGAGTGTGCACTCCAAAACGAAAACCTTATTTAGTATTTATACTGTTTGTAATGACTCTGCGTGTGTGTGTGTGTGTGTGTGTATTTGGTTTGTTTTTGGAGATATTCTCTTAAGTTGTCAGAGCAAGTAAATAATTACATTTATTTTGATATGAACCTAGATTTTGGGATTGGTGAAATAGAAAGCCAATTGTAGACTCAAAAATTTGAGTATGAGCAATGTATTGTTAGAATTGAATTGAATATATCAGTATGAAGTCATGCCTTTGTAAAACATTTAATTAAAAATATATTTCTTTTTTGTAAGTTTTTAATTTATTTTAAGAGACTGCACACATGCATGCACATGCTCGGGGGACAGGTCGGGGGAGGGGAAGAAAGAGGGACAGAATCCCAAATAGGCTCTGCGCTGTTAGCATGACCCCGATGTGGGCTCCATTCCACAAACCGCTTAACTGACTGAACCACCAGAGGCCAACAAATTTATTTCTTTTCTGGCTTTTTCCCCATCAAAATGGCCCAGTGACATGTTACCCCATAATGCACCCTAACGCCTACAGTATGGTTTTTAATGCTATTTTTCTCCCCAAAGAAGCCAGGGTTTCTTGGAACAATGTCTGATTTTGTATCTGGTCTGGGGCAGAAGAGTATGAGGCCATCTCAGAACACCTAACACCTTGTTGGGCCAGAAGGAAAGCTTTAAATAACTGGGTCATTTGAAATCTAAAAGGGGCCCCCACCAGCCAAAGTTGGGAAAGTGTGAGCATCATAATGAGAATATTGGCTGACATCAATTGACAGAGTTGGAATGTCACGAGTCCATAATAACACATAAAAAGAACTAAGCTAATAGAGTGAATTCTCAAAAAAGATGAATAGAATGCACTTCAGCAAGTCTTGTTATGCAGTCATGTTGGGTTTTTTGACTCCGTATCAATGAAGAATACTAGTAAGTGTAAATACCTCAGTCAGAAGACATTTTTCTCCACTGCCACAAATCCCTGGCCCAAGTCACGACCCTTTTCTGCCCGGACATCTGCAATAGCCTCTTCACTGGCTGCTCTCCATTTCCAGTCCTTCCATACATGACTGTCTCCTGTCCTGACCGGGATTCCCAGTGACATGCTTTTACTTTCCTTTTACAGAAGTTTTGTAGATTCAGTTTGTCTAGCCTCTTCCCCATCTTTTATATAAGTGTTATGTGTATATATTATATCTATCTATCATCTATCTATCTAATCTATATATATCTGTATATACTTTTTCTTATTTTCGATGTGCTCTAGTTTTTTCTTAGGCTCTCTGTGGGTGCAGAGCTCTTAGTTTCCTTTGAATCTGATCCGACTTGATTGATCCCTTCCGGGAACTTTTGCAAAGCATCTGGAGCCCACTTGGAAGGGGGACTTCACTAAGTTCACGGGTGTCTGGCGCCACCTTGTGTTAAGTGCTGGAAAAATTCCTTCTTGTATTCCACTCAGCCAAACGCCTAGCATTTCCTGGATAAAGGAAAACTCAGACAAGTTTCCCAGAATGAGAACTCAGTTACAAACATCCATGGGCTTGGCATCTAGCAAACCTCCACTGTCATTAGTTGATTCAGAATTTAGTGGATGCCATCTCCTCACTGGGGCTCTTGTCTCCAGCATGTCGTTGGTGGCTTCTCTGTGCCCACGTGGCATTCTCTTCTATACTTGGGTGTCCGTCTTTCCCCTGTGCTGTCCTTCCCTATCTCTTTAAAAAAAGAGTTTTTGGGTTTTCTTTTCTTCTATGTGTCCTATTTCTCACCTGTCCCTAGATTAGACTGATTTTCTGAGGTGTTCCTTAAGCCATTGTTCATGAGGTCACGTTAAACTAATGTGGCACCCAGTCTGCGAAATTTGGAACTGGCATACAAGAGTTGACCTCAAATTACAGTTTGTCTTGTGGGTTCTAGGGACTCTCAGATCCTCAAGCATCTAACAAAAAATCCTGGAAAACCCAACTTGCCTGAAGTGGGAGCATGCACATGTGGGGAGCAGGGTGCTCCCAAAAGCAGGATGCTCCCAAAAGTCCTACATTCTCCCGTGTAGGCCTTCCCACCTCCCTATGAGAGGTTGCAAGCCCAGGAGAGGTTGTGAAGAGCCTAAAATTAAGTCCTCCATTAAGAGCAATCTCGGGCTGCACGTAGCCCCAGTCCCAGTTCCAGGAAAAGCCTCAGATTGTTCAAGGCTAAAGCCATCCTTGGACCGCCCTCAGATGAGCTAATCAAAAAAACATTCTTATGGTCTGAGTCAAGGCTGGGAACTGCAAACAGTTATTTTATACAAACTAGCCAATTTCTCACCGCCTGCCTGACCCCCACGTGGGCCTTTTGAACTCACCTCATAAGTGGTCATTTTCAAAGGATTCTCAAAAGTTATGATTGGGTCCCACCAAAAGTAATGAACACCTCACAGATACTGAATGGTCAAAGCTGTGACCATGGGTGCTGCTGTACAATTGTAATTGGTGCTTATGTGATGATGCTATACATACTGTAACACCCCCATCCCTTACTCCTTAAAAACCCTGCTCGCTATTGTTCTTTGCTTCACCTTGCTGCCACGACACCGGTAGGCGGGTGAGCCCCTGCTCGAGCTTGTAATAAACACCCTTATGTACTTGCATCGGTGTCGGCTCCTTGGGGGTCTCAGGGGACTCGCGAATTGGGCACAACAATTGTAAAACCCCATTAAGGATCCCAGAGGAAAAACTGAGCAGGAGCCTTCCTGGGTACCTGCAAAAAAGCCCCCAGAGCAAAAGCACAAGCACAAAGCCACTTACTGTGGTACTTGTCCATGGTCCTGCCATTGGACTCCCTCGGGGAAATTAATAAAGACTACATTAAAAATCCTGGCTGTTAGAAAAGTGAGCACAAACCTCAGTAATGTCTACATTTTGCTCCTAGACTTTAAACCAGTCATCTATGAAGTGGCCCGTGCCTCCATGTTTCCTGGAGACGCCTCGGCATAAGACTAAGCCTACAAACATCATCTTCGGTTTCTAGCCTTAGGAAATCATCTCCCAGAACTAGGGCCCTCTGAGGTCATCCCACCTACATTAATTTGGCTGAAAGGTCTTCCCAGGTGAGGAAGTTAGCTCTCTACTCTCTCACCTTCACATCTGAGTTTTGCAATTGGAAATAGACCAAAACGGAATAGCGCCCTCTCCTCAGATTAAGCCTAGATTATGGAGGATTGCCAATGGGGTGAAGAATTACTGTATTTTAAGTGAAGAGTTTTAAGTTAGCAGATGGCAGCAAGTAGATGCTGTAAATTTAAATATGAGTGACTGTAAGCAGTTCAGTTTTAAATTATGAGATAAGCTGTTTGTCGGATATAAGGATTTGCCTCCTTCCTTCCTTCCTTCCCCTCTACCTTCCCTCCTCCTCATCTTTTTCCTTCTTTCTTCCTTTCCTTCCTCTCTTTCTTTCTATTATTCCTTTTTCTGAGAAAGTTTTAAACTCTGCAAGAGAAGCTTAATTTTGGGTTGGCAAAGACAAGCTGCAAATTGAAGAACTGATAGGCAGCAGCTTGAATCTGAGGTATGGTTCTAAACATGCTGCCTAAAAGCAAAAAGCCCAGGTCCTGGAGATATGTGCGGGATCAGCAGGGTGGATGCCCGAGGTGGGTGGGGCCCGCTCTTTCCTTTGGCTAATGAGTCATTTAAAAACTCACATTCTCCCCCACAAACATTTATTTCAAAACTATTTTTTAGATTAAATACCACTTCAAACTTTAAAAAGGCATCAACAATATTGATAGCTGAAACCAGATAATGTATCTTTTTACCCTAAATTCAAAGAATGTAGTTTTGTGATTCACTTGAAGTCTTTTCTACAGACTGCAAAGTCAGGCATTTGGGGGCATGACCTATTTGATTCTGGGGTGGAATTTTGATATCTCCTCTAACTAGTTAATGTCCTATGAAGCAGTGTGCTATAATTTCTTTTTTTTTTTAAAGGATTTTTATTTTTATTGTTTTTAGAGACAGCATGCCGAGTAGGGGAGAGCGGAAGAGGGGAAGAGAGTGAGAGAATCTTAAGTAGGCTCCATACTCAGCACAAAGCCTGACTTGGGGCTCCATCCTGGGGTCATGACCTGAGTCGAAATCCAGAGTAGGATGCTCAACCAGCCAAGCCACCCAGACACCCCTGTGGTATAATTTCTAAACAGTGATGTCTTTTATGAATGGGTTCTGTGATAATCCACATAATCTGGAAATTTTATGGATTTATAAAGGGTTTCCACTTAACCTTTTTGAGGATGGTTTAAAGGTGAAATAATCTGTTCTTTTCAGTCATTAAAAATTGTGATATAATTTGATATATCTAGCTATGTATTTTTAAATTGAAACTTTATTGAAGTATATCTGGTTGTATTTTATGAAGTTCTTATTTGGCTTTGGCAAATTTGAATTTTGTATAGAATGAAGGTAATTGGTAACTGTGTTTCCCAAAGACTGGAGAATTTGGAGTTCTACTCTATGTTGATCAGCAATTGAAATAAGGACAATAATAATGTACATGAAGTAAAGTCTGAGTTTTGATCCATAAGTCAAATGGATTTCAGGTAAAATCTCAAGATTCTGAATTTACAGGTACTGTTCTTGGATAATCATAAAGAATTTGATCCTTTTGTGAGAAAATTAAAAGCTTTGATTAGTTCTGGGCTTAAGATACTGCTAACTGATTTTGATTCTTCACTGCAAACCTTGAGGTAACAATACATAACACCATATAATAGGTTGGTAAGGAAATGTTGAACATTATAAAAGAAGAGAGAGCTTGTAGCTCATAAAAGGATCAAGATAAATTAAAAAGCTTAGAAGATTAGAAAAGGACTTTACAAGAAAAGGAAAAAAAAAACAACTGAAGATGTAAAAATAATGTAGATTGGATAGGTTAGTTAATAGGAGGCAGAATTGGTTTTTTCAGCCAGAAATCATGTGTACCAATCTTGATACTATCCCTATGGGGTAAGCCATTGTAGATGGATGGGTAATGGTGAAATGCAATCATCATGCAGAATTTTGGCCACTCCACTACTAGAGTTCTCTCCATCATCTTATGTCAGAGAGGACCTTCTTTCTCCTTGTGGCTGCCAGTCTCCACCTCCTAAGAGCCTTGGTCTGTGGGCTGTTCTAATGCTAGGGCTCTCAGACTGACAACAAAGGAAAACGGGGGTGCCTGGGTGTCTAATTTGTTGGGTGTCTGACTTCAGTTCGGGTCATGTCTTGCGGTTCATGGGTTCGAGCCCCGCATCAGGCTGGCAGCTCGGAGCCAGAAGTCTGCTTCGGATTCAGTGTCTCCCTCTCCATCTGCCCCTTCCCTGCTCATGCTCTGTATCTCTCTCTCTTAAAAATAAATAAACATTAAAAAAAAAAGAAAATGAAGGAAAATGGTTGCATCAAAGCCCTATGCAAGGACTAACAAAGCCAAATAGAATGAGAGATTATACATGACTCTAGAGCAGTTTTTTGTTTTTTCGTTTTTTGTGGTTTTTTTTTTTTTGCAAATCTTTAGTGGAATACAGCCTAAAAAAAGTGAGCATTAGAAAAATTGAACTTTATTTGGTAATTAGATAATTTACATTAATGTTGTAAAGCTATTTCAGAATTATTTTCTTTTCAGACAAAGAAAATGAGCAATTATATTAATTTTGTTAAGACTCTAGACTTTTTTTTAGCATAAAAGAAAAGGAAGTACAATTGTAGAATAAAGGATTTGAGTAGGAATACTGTATTGTTAGAACTGAACTGGAAAAATCAATATGAACTCATGCTTTTAAAAGAATAAAAATAGTAAACTAAAAATACATCTTTTTGTCTCTTTGTCTGTTGAAGTGGCCAGGGAGACATGTCACCCGACAATGCATCTTGGCTTCCACATTCTGGTCTATAGTTCTCTTTTCCCTCCGAAAGCACCTTGGGAGAAATGGCAGATTCTGTACTTCAAACTGAAAGTTCAAGGTGAACCTGAATAACTAAACAAGACCAGGAAGCAGGAGAGTCTAAATAAATTAATGGAATCAAAAGGACATTGGAACCAATTTAAAAGGGGCTTCCACCAGCAAAGTTGAGATAACTTGAACATTAGAAATAAGAGTATCGGCTTACTCTCACAGAGTAAGCCAAGTTGACATAGAGTAAACCTGAAAAGTCATGAGTCTAAAATGGTATGCAGAATGTATTTAAATCATGTAGTCTAAGAGAAGATTAAAAAAGTGTATTATGTTGGTATTACTATCTTCTCTACTGTATAGATGAAGTAAACAGAAATGCATAAACATGAATACCTCAGTTAGAAAGAATTTTTATGTTTCAGGAGAACATAAGTGGATTGACTCTGCCAGTTGAAACCCTGAGTCAGACAAGGCCCCATAAGATATCAAACTCTAATTAAAGTATCTTTGATTTTACTCATGTACTGAGAAGACCCATAAAATTAATGCTTTTAGGAGTTGAAGTTTAATGGATCCTGGCCTTCCAAGCTTCCTGAGTCTGCTTCTTCTGGCCAGCTCCTGGCACTGTCTGGGGACAGCCAGGAAATAGAAACTGTGTCATTTTAGTGACTCCATGCAACACCTAAATGCTTTGATATTTGCGATGTAAAAACGAACAGTAAAATGTGTGCTAATATTGAAAGATTATGATATTTTTTACTTAGAACACATTAAACAACAAATAAAAACCCTATGACAAGCATGGAAATATATCACAGAAGAAAGGAAAAAGCTTTTTATGTGCCTTTAATGACATTTTTTTCTGCTTCATCACCAGGAGCCCCATAAACTATGCATTTGATCTTAAACAATGCACTTAGCCAATGAATAAGACAGAGGAAGGAAGAATTACTCAAGTCCAGGGTCTAAGAGACCGGAAGAATGACAGACTGGGAAGGTGGAATGGCCTGTGCTTGGGGCAAGGATGATGAGTTTGTTTTGGGATGAGGTTTGGGGTGCCACGTGTCCAGGAGACAGTGAGAGCAACAGTCCCAAGACACAGGACTCATTTCTGCAGTGGAGGGTTGGCTGTGGACAGGGAGGCCAAGTTGTGTGAGCAGAGAACTGAGGTGGGTTAGTTTGTTCTCTCCATCTTTACAGTTTCCTAGAACTTGAGGGAGATGAACTGCAAGGAGAGGGTGGTTGTCAGTATCCTGTGCTGTGGAGAGAAGAGGTCAATGGGTCTGGCAGGAAGGCTGTGTTAAACGTGGGGGCTGAAAGCCCCACTGCCTGGAGCTCTGAAGGGAGCTAGAAGGAGTGGAAGAGGCAGCCCACTCCTTCCAAAAGCATGGGTACAGGAGGAAAGAATCAAGGAGAGCAAGAGCAGCTGGAGTAGCAGATACCAGCATGCCAGAGTCACTTGGGGAATGTTAAAAAGGACAGATGTCTGGTCCTCAGATGACTTGAATAAGGATTTCCTGGGGAAGGTTGGGGAGTCGGTAAGGAGGTTGCTAATCTACTGTTCAGTAAACAAGCAAACAACAAAATAAAGGGAAAACAAAAGACTGTAACTACTGAGAAGATGGCTAAGAATAAGAAACACTGTACTGAAGTCTGTTCCTATTACAGATACATTTTTGTCCTGATGTAGCTGGTTCCTTGCTGTATGGCCTTGGACACAGGGGTTTGGGCATTGGCCTAGGGCCACAGGCCTGGAGTGCCAGGCTACCCAAAGCTGATGGGATTGGAATGAGCATGCAAGGCGTTGCAGGTCAGGGGAGCCAAGCATCTGGAAAAGGGAAGCTGTAGAGGAAAGCCAGATCACAGGAGCAGGTGCTTGGAGGTACGTGACATCTACCTTATTCCAAGCCTTAACCTACACAAATGTGCATATATCCCCTGAAGGCAGAGCGGGAGGCATCTGGACTGCCTTGCCAGGGCAGGGGGGTGTGCTGGACAGTTGAGGTGCCCTCTAGTAAGAGATACCTGGGAACCTTGACTGTGGGCAAACTCCTAAACCCCATCAGGCAGTCCAAATGGGGTCAGACTGTTGCAAGTTTAAGGCTGCTGCCTCTGATAGATAGATGTTCGGGGGTGGGATCCCTCCACGCAGGAGGCTGTGCATGTGGTTTGGGGCTTGTCCAGGGCTCCATAGCCCGGAGGGCCTGGCTGCATTGGGTGGGCTGATAGGGTGTGTACTGAGCATGCGGGAGCTGCCCAGGTCCGGGAAGGCAGGCTCCGCAAACTTGGCCTCTGTAGAGAGAAGCCGTTACCTGACGGAGCTACTGGGGTTACCTGGCGTCTGCCTAATTCCAAGCCTTAGCCTACTAGAATGCACACATTCCCCCGAAAGAGAAGCTGGAGGAGTCTGGACTGCCTGGCCAGGACGAAGCCTGGCGGGCTGCCCGGGGTACCATTCCCTAAGAGACATCTGGGAGTCTTGATGACTGGTAAGCCAGGGACCCTAGCAGGCAGCCAGTGCAAATGGGGACTGACTGTTGCTCCTTTAAAGCAGCTGCCTCAGAGAAGTTTTGGGGAGTTGGGCTCCCTTTTCCCTGGGGGCTCTGCAGGTGGTTTGGGACCGCCTTGAGGTCTACAGGCTTGGACGCCTGGGGCTGCCCTGGGAAAGCTGACCGGTGCGTGCTGCGCATGTGTGAGCCGTGCGTGCTGCGCATGTGTGAGCCGTGCGTGCTGCGCATGTGTGAGCCGTGTGCGTCGCGGGAGCCAGGTACCTGCTATAGGGCAAGCGTCGCTCAGGCCCAGTCAAGGTTGCTGGGGGCTGTGGGGAGGGGNCTTGCTGGGTGGGGCCACGTGGGAAGGTCAGAGTGGTCTCCAATAAGAGACAGTTGGGGGGCTTAACTGCTGGAGGAGCCCAGGACACCGTTAGGCAGCGGGGTCCAAGTAGGGACTGGAAGTCCTGTTTCAAATGGCGCCTCAGAAATATCTTCAGGCCGTGGGCTCCCTCTATACCTGAAGCCATGTAGTTGGTGGGGTCTTGCCGGGGACCCACAGGTCTGGGAGTGCCCCCCTGTAGTCCCAGGCCCGCTAACAAGGTGCCGTTTGTGGTCTGTGATTGTGCATGTGCCTACAGCACAGGGGAGATGGGAACCTGGGACAGAACAACGTTAAGTGAGGCCGGGTTACAGGAAAGGATTTTTTGGGAGCTACTTAGCATCTGCCAAATTCCAGGCCTTCATCTGCACAAATGTGCATATGGCCCCTGGAGGTGGAGTTGGAGGCCTGTGGGCTGCTTTGGCAGGGTGGGCCCCACCTGGGCTGGCCGGGTACCCTCCGGTGACAGACACCTGGGAGCCTTGCTTGCTGGAGAAACCCAGAACCACCTCAGGTAGCCAGTTCAAGTAGGGGCTGAGGGTCGCTGGTATAAAGCTGCCACCTATGAAAGATTTTCAGGGAGTGGGCACTCTCCACATTGAGGACTATGTAGGTTTTGGGGACTGGTCTGAACCCAAAAGTCCTGGAGTGCCCAGCAGGCAAAGGCTGCCTGGCACAGGGCATTCGCCAGCAGTGCAGGTCAGAGGAGCCAGAGACCTGCATGCAGGCAGCTACAGGGAGAGTCTGGGTCACAGAAGTAGGCTAGTGAGGTTACCTGGTGTCTTGCCTAATTCCAAGCCCTAAATGACACGAATGCCCATATTCCCCCTGAAGGCAGAGCTGGGAGCGTCTGGACTGCCTTGCCAGGGTAGGGCTGCACTGGACTTTTGGGGCACCCTCCAATAAGAGATACCTGGGAGTCTTGATTGCAGGTGAACCCTGGGACCTCATCAGAAAGCAAGTCTGAAAGGGATCCTTGAGGGCCCTCTTGCTCGGACTCTGTATGGTTGGAGGATTGCTCTCTCCTTCCATAGTGCAGTCTTCCTTCCCCTATTGCCTAGACAGAGAGGCCCAGTCTCTTCTTGTCCCTCCCAGAAGAGCAGATACCTCTCCATGGGAACTGATGTGGAGTGCGCTAACTCAACATCCTGGAGAACCCCACTGCCAGAGGCAGTGGGAGCAGAGGGACCAATAGCATTGCTTCTGCCTTTAGACTCCCTGGGTTTGAATTATGACTCTATCACTTAATAGCTGTGTGATCTTGGGCAAGTTACTTAACCTCTCTGAGCTTCAATTACTCATCTGAAAAATGAAACTAATCTTACCTCCCCCATCATGGTGGGAGGATAGTAAATGAGAAAATGTATGTGAAATTTTTAGTGCAGTGTCTGGTGGATAGTTGGTACTCCGTGATTCCAATCAGCTGAACTTCTTGCTGATTGGCCAGTTGCTCTGCTCTCAAGGAAGGTGATGTATGGCTGCTGAGGCCTGAGGGGTGTGGCTCTGTGGGCTGCTTCTGTGCCAAGCAAATGTGGTTCCTGAGGTATCTCTGTTGCCTCTCTGGGTCTAGACTCTACCTGCCCCAGTGGGAGTGCTCAGGCCCCTCTTCTTGTCAGTTTTACCCTGTTGGAGCTTCAGGGCTTGGGCTGATCAGCCAGGCTCTGCCAGGCTGGGCTGATGGTGCAGCCCCAGAAGAGAATAGGAGTCTGGAGAGAGCATTGGAGGCTCAGAGCCTTCTGAGCTTGTTGGAGTAGCAGGCCGACCTGTGTGGTATCAGCATCTGCATCGGAGATTTTATCTGAAAGTCTGGAGTCACCTCTGAGGTTCCTTGAGAGGGAGGGCTCCCTCCAGCTTGGGGGAGCTTCTAGCCCTGTGGCTCTCCAGAATGTGGAACAGTTTGTCCTGTATCAGCTCCCATGGAGAGCTGTCCACTCTTCTGAGCAGGCAGGACAAGACAGGGAGCGATTTCTGCCAAAGCCAGTAATAAGCAAGTTCCTCCCATCACTAAGGGAACATGTAGTAACTTATAGTGTGTGAGGCATGGCTGGAAGAAATATGATCAAGTTGGCAGAGTGAGCACACATCAAACCTCTGTAACTTCCTCCAAACACTGAAGTGTCTCTCTCTCTTTGTCTCTGTCTGTCTGTCTCTGTCTGTCTCTGTCTCTGTCTCTCTCTCTCGGTCTCTCTCTGTCTCTCTCTGTCTCTCTCTCTCTCTCTCTCTCTCTCACACACACACACACACACACACACACANTGCTTGGAGGTACGTGACATCTACCTTATTCCAAGCCTTAACCTACACAAATGTGCATATATCCCCTGAAGGCAGAGCGGGAGGCATCTGGACTGCCTTGCCAGGGCAGGGGGGTGTGCTGGACAGTTGAGGTGCCCTCTAGTAAGAGATACCTGGGAACCTTGACTGTGGGCAAACTCCTAAACCCCATCAGGCAGTCCAAATGGGGTCAGACTGTTGCAAGTTTAAGGCTGCTGCCTCTGATAGATAGATGTTCGGGGGTGGGATCCCTCCACGCAGGAGGCTGTGCATGTGGTTTGGGGCTTGTCCAGGGCTCCATAGCCCGGAGGGCCTGGCTGCATTGGGTGGGCTGATAGGGTGTGTACTGAGCATGCGGGAGCTGCCCAGGTCCGGGAAGGCAGGCTCCGCAAACTTGGCCTCTGTAGAGAGAAGCCGTTACCTGACGGAGCTACTGGGGTTACCTGGCGTCTGCCTAATTCCAAGCCTTAGCCTACTAGAATGCACACATTCCCCCGAAAGAGAAGCTGGAGGAGTCTGGACTGCCTGGCCAGGACGAAGCCTGGCGGGCTGCCCGGGGTACCATTCCCTAAGAGACATCTGGGAGTCTTGATGACTGGTAAGCCAGGGACCCTAGCAGGCAGCCAGTGCAAATGGGGACTGACTGTTGCTCCTTTAAAGCAGCTGCCTCAGAGAAGTTTTGGGGAGTTGGGCTCCCTTTTCCCTGGGGGCTCTGCAGGTGGTTTGGGACCGCCTTGAGGTCTACAGGCTTGGACGCCTGGGGCTGCCCTGGGAAAGCTGACCGGTGCGTGCTGCGCATGTGTGAGCCGTGCGTGCTGCGCATGTGTGAGCCGTGCGTGCTGCGCATGTGTGAGCCGTGTGCGTCGCGGGAGCCAGGTACCTGCTATAGGGCAAGCGTCGCTCAGGCCCAGTCAAGGTTGCTGGGGGCTGTGGGGAGGGGGGGGAGGGGACAAGGCTCCAAGCTTCCCTGGGGGCAGAGCTGGAGTCGGGTGGGCTGCCTTGCTGGGTGGGGCCACGTGGGAAGGTCAGAGTGGTCTCCAATAAGAGACAGTTGGGGGGCTTAACTGCTGGAGGAGCCCAGGACACCGTTAGGCAGCGGGGTCCAAGTAGGGACTGGAAGTCCTGTTTCAAATGGCGCCTCAGAAATATCTTCAGGCCGTGGGCTCCCTCTATACCTGAAGCCATGTAGTTGGTGGGGTCTTGCCGGGGACCCACAGGTCTGGGAGTGCCCCCCTGTAGTCCCAGGCCCGCTAACAAGGTGCCGTTTGTGGTCTGTGATTGTGCATGTGCCTACAGCACAGGGGAGATGGGAACCTGGGACAGAACAACGTTAAGTGAGGCCGGGTTACAGGAAAGGATTTTTTGGGAGCTACTTAGCATCTGCCAAATTCCAGGCCTTCATCTGCACAAATGTGCATATGGCCCCTGGAGGTGGAGTTGGAGGCCTGTGGGCTGCTTTGGCAGGGTGGGCCCCACCTGGGCTGGCCGGGTACCCTCCGGTGACAGACACCTGGGAGCCTTGCTTGCTGGAGAAACCCAGAACCACCTCAGGTAGCCAGTTCAAGTAGGGGCTGAGGGTCGCTGGTATAAAGCTGCCACCTATGAAAGATTTTCAGGGAGTGGGCACTCTCCACATTGAGGACTATGTAGGTTTTGGGGACTGGTCTGAACCCAAAAGTCCTGGAGTGCCCAGCAGGCAAAGGCTGCCTGGCACAGGGCATTCGCCAGCAGTGCAGGTCAGAGGAGCCAGAGACCTGCGTGCAGGCAGCTACAGGGAGAGTCTGGGTCACAGAAGTAGGCTAGTGAGGTTACCTGGTGTCTTGCCTAATTCCAAGCCCTAAATGACACGAATGCCCATATTCCCCCTGAAGGCAGAGCTGGGAGCGTCTGGACTGCCTTGCCAGGGTAGGGCTGCACTGGACTTTTGGGGCACCCTCCAATAAGAGATACCTGGGAGTCTTGATTGCAGGTGAACCCTGGGACCTCATCAGAAAGCAAGTCTGAAAGGGATCCTTGAGGGCCCTCTTGCTCGGACTCTGTATGGTTGGAGGATTGCTCTCTCCTTCCATAGTGCAGTCTTCCTTCCCCTATTGCCTAGACAGAGAGGCCCAGTCTCTTCTTGTCCCTCCCAGAAGAGCAGATACCTCTCCATGGGAACTGATGTGGAGTGCGCTAACTCAACATCCTGGAGAACCCCACTGCCAGAGGCAGTGGGAGCAGAGGGACCAATAGCATTGCTTCTGCCTTTAGACTCCCTGGGTTTGAATTATGACTCTATCACTTAATAGCTGTGTGATCTTGGGCAAGTTACTTAACCTCTCTGAGCTTCAATTACTCATCTGAAAAATGAAACTAATCTTACCTCCCCCATCATGGTGGGAGGATAGTAAATGAGAAAATGTATGTGAAATTTTTAGTGCAGTGTCTGGTGGATAGTTGGTACTCCGTGATTCCAATCAGCTGAACTTCTTGCTGATTGGCCAGTTGCTCTGCTCTCAAGGAAGGTGATGTATGGCTGCTGAGGCCTGAGGGGTGTGGCTCTGTGGGCTGCTTCTGTGCCAAGCAAATGTGGTTCCTGAGGTATCTCTGTTGCCTCTCTGGGTCTAGACTCTACCTGCCCCAGTGGGAGTGCTCAGGCCCCTCTTCTTGTCAGTTTTACCCTGTTGGAGCTTCAGGGCTTGGGCTGATCAGCCAGGCTCTGCCAGGCTGGGCTGATGGTGCAGCCCCAGAAGAGAATAGGAGTCTGGAGAGAGCATTGGAGGCTCAGAGCCTTCTGAGCTTGTTGGAGTAGCAGGCCGACCTGTGTGGTATCAGCATCTGCATCGGAGATTTTATCTGAAAGTCTGGAGTCACCTCTGAGGTTCCTTGAGAGGGAGGGCTCCCTCCAGCTTGGGGGAGCTTCTAGCCCTGTGGCTCTCCAGAATGTGGAACAGTTTGTCCTGTATCAGCTCCCATGGAGAGCTGTCCACTCTTCTGAGCAGGCAGGACAAGACAGGGAGCGATTTCTGCCAAAGCCAGTAATAAGCAAGTTCCTCCCATCACTAAGGGAACATGTAGTAACTTATAGTGTGTGAGGCATGGCTGGAAGAAATATGATCAAGTTGGCAGAGTGAGCACACATCAAACCTCTGTAACTTCCTCCAAACACTGAAGTGTCTCTCTCTCTTTGTCTCTGTCTGTCTGTCTCTGTCTGTCTCTGTCTCTGTCTCTCTCTCTCTGTCTCTCTCTGTCTCTCTCTGTCTCTCTCTCTCTCTCTCTCTCTCACACACACACACACACACACACACACAGTCTTTGTGGACCAGTAGTGAAGACTAAAGTATGGAGTAAGTTGATGAAGTATAGCCCAAGTGTAGACGGAACTGGCTATACATAGGTTGGGCTTCAAAGCTCATGTGGGAATGGCAGTGAGTGTACCTCACACTTGGCAGAAGAGTGGAGCCATGCTCCCTGCATGAAGCTGGGTTGGGGCTGATTGTCTTGTCTGTTTAGTGAATGGGGACTGAAAACATTCCAGAAATGTGTTGTTGCCCAAGGTGCAGGAAGAAAAAGGGACATCTTTGTTAAAAAATGGGAACTGGCTGGTCCTGCACAGGGGTACAGCATCAGGAATTTTGTTGGCTGAGAGCAAACACTTGAAACTCCAGAACATACAACCTGGTCCTGGGTGTGCAAACTGGGAAGAATGGGCTAAGGCAGCTGCAGAAGTACCTACCGTGGAGCAACTTGTTCCTGGAAAACACTCCCATGGAGAATGAGCTAGAAAAGAAAAATGACAAAGGACATGATGGAATCCATTATGAGGCATATTTCACAGACTCAGCAAACAGAAAAATTCAAAACACAAGAGATGGAAGTAATGGATACTTTGAAAATCTACTGACTCACGGAGTGTCCCCCATTCTCCCTTAAAATTTATCTAGTGGGGGCAGTTTTATTCTTTGTCAGTCGATGATTTTTTTGGTCACTCTTAGGTGATAGCAAGCTCTATAGTTACTTTAACTCAGTCACTTTAATTCAGTTCATAATTAAAATCACTTATTCCCAAATAGTAAGAAAAACTTTGAACACTTATGAGAGAGAAAGCTTCTTTTGTCTTTAGCAGGTGGGGGTCCCTTACTTCAGGGAAGTATGTGGTCTGTTTCCATCTCTCTCTCTCTCTTTTTTTTTTTTTTTTCCTTCTTCTACCTTCTCCTGCTGCCATTGTGGGCCTGTCTGATACTGGATTTCAAGAAGGGCAGAGCTGAAAAGAGGCTCAGGGAGGGGCTTACGTGATAGAAACAGTTGAAAGCTGGGTTTGGGTTCCCTGGGTCTGGCTGAGGTTTAAAGCTAATTTCTTTCTCTATGGACATGTTTGTGAGCTCCTTATAAGATTTGCTGTTGAAGTTCTCAGACTGTAACTCCATGATGTAGGCAATTAATTTTATTTTTCCAGCTTTAGATGGTTACGTTTGTGTCAACTTGACTAGGCCATGGGAGTGCCCAGATATTTGGATAGGCATTATTCTGGGTGTGTCTGTGAAGGTTTTTCTGAATGAGGTTAACATTCGAATTGGTAGACTGAGTAAGGCAGATTGCCTTCCCCAGTGTGGGTGAGCCTCATCCAATCCAGTGAAGGCCTAAGTAGAATAAGAAGGCTGAGTAAGAAAGAATTCTCTCTCTGCTTGTTTTCAAGCAGAGATATCAGTTTTCTCCTGCCTTCAGACTCAGACTGGAATTTACACCAGTGCTGTCCTGAGTCTCCAGTTTGCCAGATACAGACCTTGGGACTTTTTAGTCTCCATAATCACATGAGCCAATTCCTTATTATCTGTCTATACATCCATCTCCCAGACCAATACAGATCTTGATAGAGTGGTTCTAGAGGAAAAGAATTTTTAAGGATGAGTTTTCTGAATTGTTTCTGAGGTTTCTGGAATTGGTTCTTTAATTTGATTAGATTTAAGGATCCTAATGCCTCTATTTCCTAAGTAAGGAGAACACTGATAATCCATGGCATAATTTGGCAATAGAGATGTACAAAGTATCTTTATTGGATAGTCTTAATCATCCACTAATAAACAAGGAACTGGGTAACTGTGTATATAATGCTCTCTAACATTTTTTGAAAAGTAACATATCTAATGAGATTGGCTGGTTGCTTCTCATGTTGCCGGACAAAGTGGCAGAAGAAAAGGATGAACTCAGGGATTTGAATTCCCAGCTCAAATGCCACACAAATCACCTGAAAGCTTCTCTGTGTGCCCTGAAGGAGACTCTTCTCTACTACAGCGGAGGAGTTGAAATTGCTGAAAATAAATGCAGAATCTTCCCTGCAATTGGCTGAATTATAATGTAAATTGAACTCCCAGCCTTGCAGGGTATTAAAGTGGGGGCGTACTGGGAAAGAATGGAATCCTGTGAGTTGGGTTGGAGGTGTGTGGGATGAAGTTCCTGATGGAGCTGGGGACTTTGAGCCTCTAAATTTTTTTGGAAAAATTAAAAAAAAATGTTTATGTATTTTTGAGAGACAAGGAAAGAGAGAGAGAGAGAGAGAGAAAGCGAGTCAAGTACAGGGAGGGGCAGAGAGAGAGGGAGACACAGAATCTGAAGGAGACTCCAGATTTTGAGCTGTTAGCACAGAGCCCAACTCAGGGCTTGAACTCACAAAGCAGGAGGTCATGATCTGAGCTGAAGTTGGATGCTCAATGGACTGAGCCACCCAGACGCCCCTGGAGATAGAGCATGTTTTCAGAGAGGCATGTGAATGCCAAATTGACAAGGGGTGGACTTGTGATGATTAATTTGTATCAACTTGACTGGGTCATGGGATACCCAGATATGCAGATAAAGATTGTTCTGGGTGTGTTTGTGAAGACCTTGCTGGATGAGATTAACATTTGAATTGGTAGCCTGAGTAATACAGATTGCCCTCTTTAAGGTATGTGATCCTCATCTAATCCACTGAAGGCCTGAATAGAATAAGAAGGCTGAGGGGCGCCTGGGTGGCTCAGTTGGTTAAGTGTGCGACTTTAGCTCAGGTCATGATCTCATTGATCATGGGTTCGAGCCCCACGTTGGGCTCTGTGCTGACAGCTCAGAGCGTGGAGCCTGTCTTCAGATCCTGTGTCTCTCTCCCTCTCTGACCCTCCCCTGCTCATGCTGTCTCTATCTCTCTCTCAAAAAAAAATTAAAATTAAAATTAAAAAAAAAAAGAGTAAAAAAGAATAAGAAAGAATTCTCTCTTCACCTGTCTTCAAGCTGGAATATCAGTCTTCTGCCTTCAGACTGGGACTCAGACTGGAGCTTGTACCATTGCTCTCCTGAGTTTCCAGTTTGCCAACTGCAGATCTTGGGACTTTTCATCCTACATAATCATGTAAAGTGATTCCTTATAATCTCTCTCTTTCTCTTGTTCTATTTTTCTGGAGAACCCAAACTAGTACACAGCTGCACTTTCTTGCTTGTTATCTGATTTTCCCACATGTTGCCTCCTACTCAGCATTCACAGGCCTTCTGGCCTCCTCAGAGTGAGCCAGGCACCCAGGCTCTCTGCGTGGAACCCCAAAATTGGGGTTTAGAGATAAACTGCCCCCTTTACACCTTTCCCTGGGAGCAGTGAAACTCAGAGCACTCCAGAGACATCCTCCTCACAAGTCCTTTGAAATGTCCAACAACTCAACCCTTTTTATATCCTCTCAATGGGTGAGTTATAATATTTGGATATTACTTTTAAGTTTAGCATCACGTTATATACTGAAAAGGTAAGGAGGGAATAGCGTCTCTGCAAGGAGACCAGGAGATTATGAAACATGAACAAGTAATTATGAAAAATGTTTTTTTTGGAAATAAAAAGACTACAATAAATAGAATAAACAACAGTCTAGAAAAACTGATGAGAGATGAATGAATCAAAAGATAGAAAAAAATCACATAGAATACACCATCAGAAGATAAAAACATGAAAAACACGAATAAGATGCACAGAAGATAGATGAGAAATTCCAAAACACACCCAAGAGGAGTTCCTGAATGAGAAAACTAGTGAGAACATAGGAGAGGGAATGGCTGAAGCATTTCCATAATTGCAATAAAATTCCAGTTAGGAGAGTACACTGTCTTGAGGGTAAAGTAATAAAAAAGCAAACAATCCCTCCAAAGCAGCACCATGCCCCACTGGGAACAGGAAAAGGAGATCCAGTATCAGTGAAGTTGTGAGACAGTGTTGCACCAGATTATCTTCCTATCACAGGAAACATCTGGGTTATGAGAGTCTCCTGCCTTCCTTGGCTCAGGGTAGGAGAATAGGGGACATGTGATTGGGGTCTCCACAACCTTCTACAGCTTCCTTCTTTTTCTGTAAACTGATTAAACAGGTCTTTCCCCCCCCCACTGGGGAGGAGGAGAAGACTTTCTGCTGCTTCATATCCTCCTGTAGCTTGTGATGAGCTCCAGGCCCTTGTTATTTAGGGCTCAGACACGTGGGACAGCACAGAGTAGGGCTCACTCCAGGGGGTTTTCTAAGTGTTGCAACCTGGCTCAGTGATTTGGGCCCCACTGATTCAGGTCTTCTAGAAGAGGCATGAAGATCTGTTAATACTTGATGTGTCTCCTTCCAGATCCTTTCCTCTCTCTGAGATGGGATGACACGTGCAGTATCACCAGTTACGGTTTTCCCACTCCATACTCCCTTTACTCTGGATCTTTCCTCCACTCAGGACTTAAGAAGGTAGATGGGAGATGCTCGCTGTTCTAAGGAAGCTGTCACAGTGGAATCAGATGAAATATGCTAAATTCTTGGATTTTAAGCCTCAAAGTTCCCATCTCAGTTATAAAATAGAAAAGATAGAGCAGATTATGTATTGGCAGTTTTCCCCCTTCCTCCCATCCCCAGACTAGATCAAGCTGAGGAGGAGGAAGAGGCAGTAACGAAAAAGTCAGGATCTCTAAAAGGGAAGCTTTCTGTGCCCTCCCCTGGGGGTTAGATATCCCATACGAGGGGGTTATAGAACTCTCCTGAGAAAGTTTGGGGGCTTAGGAACTGAGGGGTCAGTGATAAACCTCCACTTGGAGATTTGGTGAGCAGATACCCTCCCCTTAAAATGTGATGAGATAGGCCCCTAAATCTAAGAGCTAAGGTAAGGAAAGAAAACTTATGCACTGACTAAAGTTGAATATAAAATGCCTGACTTCATCCAGGACAGACAATGATTACATTTTCTGCCATCAGGAGGAATGGAGACGCCAATAAAGGTAAAATCAAATTTTGTAATGATACAAAAAGTGTCATATCATGTATACTGTGTATATGCACACACATAAATATATGTATGACTTGTATATATTGTACATATTGTTAATATATATACATGGCCTTTCTAGGCTGTTTTCTTTCTTTTTTAAAAAAATTCCAAACACTGCTATAATGGCGATCTTTGTACATTTGTGTCAGTATATGTAGGACAGATTCCTAAGTAATAGGTATGTGCAATGTAAAGATGGATTCCCCTTATGCGTTTGATTTAATTCCTCTATTTCTCTTTCTCAATGACCTGGCTTTATCCTGAGTTGGGATGAAAGAGTTATGGCTTCAATTTATCCCCTCCCTTGACAAGTTAAGATATTTAAAAATGAAGGGTGGGTTTGTCTATCACGAAAGAGGTGTTGAAAAGCGAATATTTGTTTCCCACTCAGTCCTCTTCCTGGGTATTAGTGCCTAGACCAGGGGCATTGTTTAGCTTTCCGGAGCAGCTTTCCGAGCAACCCGCCAGAGCGGCTGTAGTTCCCACAAAGGCCACTAGGTGTCAATGTAGGTTTGGGTTGGCTCTAACTGGCGGCCGCCGTTAATTTCGTTCGGTCTCAGTGGAGCCTCAGCGACCTCTCCCGCAAAATAACAAATGTCCTCCGTGGAGCAGGGCACTTTCTTCGGGAAGGACTCCAGGGAGCTCAGGAGTTTGCATACGAAGCCGAAGGAGCGAGGGGCTCTGATAATGATATTCAGCGTCTAACGGAGTCGCTCACAGGCAGAGCCGGGTCTCTCCCACTTTTGATATATGAGATTATTATGGAGAGGTAATGCAGACCGAGTGATGCTGTGCTCCGGATTGCGACGTGGATTCCTGTGTGAATTGTGAGGCTTGGCGCAGCAGATATGGTCGCTTCACAGCGCTGACGAGACGGCGGGTGGGGGAGGGGAGGGTGCGATGGGGACAGGCACCCAGGACTGCAGTGGAGGGCCAGGCATTCTCTCAGTTCATTCTCAGCAGCCACGGATTGGTCCTCTCCCCCAGGGTGCAAAAGAAGACAAGACACGGAGGAATATTCCGAGGGGAAGTTAGGGCAGAGGCTGCCAAGTGGTTTCTACTCTGGACTTCTGACGCTTGACTGAATCAGTATTAAACTTAGGAGGGGTAGCTCTTCAATCTAGGACTTTATGCGGGTGATAAGAGGAAGTGGAGGAGTGGGCTGGAACTCTGGAATGCGGTTCCTGTCGACCTCTANGCCCCCAGAAATGTTTGCAAATAAAATAGTCTTTATTCTCTCTTCCAGCCTGTGCCAAGCCTCTTTCATGATCCACTCTATTTAGACTGGAAGGTTGATTTTTTGTTTTAAGATTCTTATGCTTGAGGCTGATCACCAGCTTGAAGTAAAAATTCTAACCTCTTGCTTTAATGTTTCTACCTACCCTGGTGAGTCCATCTTCCTGCAGATCTAGGGATCACTAGCAGGGGTATTGCCTTCACTGCACCAATACAGCCCTGCTCTACTCCTCTAGGGCATTATACGATGAGGTACTATATACTTTATATCCCCATGGGGCCTTAGCATCCTCTTTCCGAATATAAAATATTATATTATATATGACCTTAATTTGCATAACTATGAAGGGTCCCCCTAGGGCCCCAAGGTGACATGCTATCCTTATTCAGGGGACTAAGAGGTAGTTGCTATAATTTCTTCAATTTTGGACTTACTTTGTACCTAGTTACTTTTACTATTGACAGAAAGCTCCTTTGTATCTGTAGATACTCAAAGTAAATCGTAAATATTGAATTTTTATTTGCTAATTTCTATGGATAGGAACATAGGGAATTACTCTATTTTCAAATGAGTGAATGCAGGGGTTTTAACTTCAGGACACTGAGGAATGAATGGTTGCCAGCCTGACAGGAAGGGTGAGTGGAGGGGCTGTGTGTGTCATACTCACTCCCATTCTCTCATTTTCTTGTTCTTTCTCATTCTTTGGCCTCTCTCCCTGAACCTGAGCCCTCAGTCTGTTTCTGGGGACTGGATGTTGGGTACCTTGCCTTGCTTAGTGTTCTCTGCTGCTACAATCTACAATGGGAGGGGCATTTACACTTACACTGGATAGAAGAGTCTTCATCTTGGATCTGGGACGAAACACAGGTGCCATGGCACTTTCTGTGTGACAGACACCATTAAATATGCCTCCAGGTCGTAGCAGTTGAGAGTAAGGAAGAGAGTGTGTGTGGTGGGGTTGTTGTGGGGATACCGGGGGTTCCTGATTTAACCATTTTATGCCCAGTGTCATGTAGAAGGCAGCATAAATATGGTTCACTGATTGGCAGGCAGGCAGTTGGGTCATGGTATTCCCAAAGAGGTGAGAGGGTGAAAGAGTGCTGGTACACATGAATTGTAGGCTAGAGAGCATTGTAGGGGTCTGGGTCAAGCTCTGGAAAATATCTAAGACTCTTTCCCAGCATTCAGTCCTGCCTAGGACTTGTAAACTGACCTCCATTTGAAGGATCTGAATTCCAGAAGTGGAATTCTGGCCATTAGTGCCAAAGCACAGTGAAACCAGGAGAGAGGTACACAGAAATGGTGAAAGAGATCCAGGAGGATCTGGGTGGAGCATTGAGAATATCCCCTCCACATGTCTATTATGTTCTCCCCTGGCCCTTGTGCATGTTGTTTGAAACTGGAGCCATCAGTGTACACCCTCTTGGGCAAGTGATGAGCAAAACTCTCAGCCAGACCACACCCAGGATTCACATTTCTTTTGGAAGAAAGTGAGACTTTTCAGTCTCTACCTATTGTTCTCAGAGCCACCTTTTTGGGGTTTCTATGTCTCGTGGAAGACCCTTTCCTCTTAGTATCAACTCTAGTCTGGGATCTGGCTTAAGCCAGAGCTTAAGTGGGATCCCCAGCTAGCACCTCAGCTGCTCCCTGCAGAGGAAGGAAGCCCAGAAATGTATGGGGAGGACAGACTATAGTGGTGGTGAAATCTGGCCCTTAGGCACTGTCTACATACAGTCATTGGTTGTTTAGTCCCCCCTGGGCCTCCCATAGATAGGGACACAGAACCGCAGAGACATGGTTACTCTGAACTCACTGGGGCTTCGTCAGCCCCTTGGGCTCCTGGCCCCAGCTTCCCTGGGTGGTTTCATCACTGGTTATCATTCAAGTGTCTGTCTTCCTGGGTCCAGGAAAATGGGGAAATGTGTATTGTCTTGTCACTGCCTGAACACCTTTAAACAGTTTCCCACAACTCTGAAACTCCCAGACAGGTCAGAGTCTTCAGGGGAGGGTCCTTAACAGTACAACTGGGGCTCACTCTCCTGTATAGTCAGCTGTTATTGGAAGAAACATTAGGTTGAGCTGTCTCAGTTTCCCTAGGCTGATCAGTTCTTGGATATTAAAGAAGAAATAGCCCAGATTCACACTGGACCTCCATGTCTCCTCCTTTATTCTTTCAGCTAAAAGAGTTCATTATCAAATCTTTTTTTTTTTTTTTTGGCAGGTGGGAGGAAATTACTCTGTACATTTTAAAACAGCAATGATGAGGCAGAATCATAACAGGGAGCATTTAACAAGTTCATTCAGCGCAGGCATAATGCCCTGCAAGTACCTGCCGAATCACGCTAAACTCTGGAAAAGTCCATACTGAAAAACCCACAAATTTGATTAATACATGTTTGATATTCCAGTTTTATTCATCAGGGATAATATGTGGTATGGGTTGAATCTGCAGCAAAAAAATTTTTCTTTTTTAAAAAAATAACAAATGACATCCTGTGGTCTCTTTTCCATTTTTATTTTTTTATTTTTTTATTTTTACCACAAGTACAATGCACACCGATAAAAAAGGTGTACGTCGCATGTATCCGTGATAATAGCCATGGCAAAGGCAGTCTGAGGCATATTAACAACAGACTTATCTATGGAGCAACACCTTATGTAAGATGCATTTTCCTCTAGAGCCAAGCAGCAAAGAATCCACCTATACAAGCAGATAAGTGGCCCCTGGGCCCACGAGCAGCCCAGCGCCAGGCCCTGGCAGGGGGAGTTTTCTCACCTACATAATTGACACAACAAGGGTACGATTTCTTCCATTTAGCACAACAGAAGCTAACATGTAAATTGGCACTTGATGCTCTGCAGTCTGGCTATACTAATGTCACCTATGGAGTCTAAGATAATTTTAGTGACATCTTTCTTTTCTCTGGGGGGAGAAGTGTGCTTTCTGCCAATGTCCATCTGACAAGCTTGGATAAACATTTGCATGGCAAGTGGAGACTATATTTCAGGTTTACTTGAATTGAGTCATTCAAGATGTCTATTATAACCACCACTTAGCAGAGAAAGATATAGGGCTAAATAATGATAGAAAACTTGGTTGAAGCTGATGGAATAACACTGAGTCCTTTCGTGCTGGCCAGGGGCTCATTAAAGTGTGGTAAGCAAATGGGTCTTCCAAGAAAGCCAGTAACTTTCATCCATGCATCTTGTTAGTCATGTGACACATTCATCTGTAGCCTCCTTCATCTAATCACAGTCACCTCCTTCTCAGCCCCACGTCTTACATCACACTCAGCAGACCAGCAGCACTGTGACTATGGATTGGCTCTTCATTCTTCCATGCATGCTATCACTCAACGAGTGTTGATGGAACCCTTACCTAGGCTGTTGTCTTTCCCTCCCACTTACGTTCACCACTCCCTACCCTTCTCTGGCTTCTCTGCCCTTTTTCTTTTTCCTGCCCTTGCTTTTCTACCTATGCTCTCTGTAGCAGCCCTGCCCTGCTCACTTTCCAGATGCTGCATGAAATCATCTTGCCGACTCTCCAACCCAACCATCTCCAATGTTTGATTTCTTGTTCCTTTTCTGGACCTGCAGGCCTGCTCAGGAGAGTCAAGGAGGTTGAGTCAACATCTCAACTCAGCTGAATATGCTAAGAGTCATGTTGAACTTCTCTTCCTCTTGTGACCCCTCCATGGCATTTCCATGGAGGTACCTTTGAGCCTGGACACCCCAAGGCTTGGTCTGTTTCTGCCTCCTCATGACTCAGAGGGATCTTTGCCTCCAACTTTCATATTTCAATGACTGTGTCATTCTTTATCCTCCTTTGGCCTGATTCTCCCTCAGACTCTAGTCTTCTCTTCATCTTCCGTTGCTGGATGTGTTCAAGGAGTGGTCAGCATTTCTGCCTCCTTTTCTTTACCACTTATATATATACCACTTATATACCTCTAATCTCTTCACCATTCATTCCATTTTGTGAAAACCAGTTTGTTTGTTTTTTTTAAGGATACAGATGAGGCTGTGCCTGGGCTCAGCAGCTTTTCCTCCGACTAGTGGCAGTGTTGGTCCTGTGTGATCACTATATCCTTCCTACGGTAGATGGAATAATGACCCTCCAAAGATATCCATGTAATGATCCGTGTAGCCTATGAATATGTTACCTTACATGGAAAAAAGGACTTTGCAGGTGTGATTAAGTTAAGGATTTTATGACCCTCCAAAGATATCCATGTAATGATCCGTGTAGCCTATGAATATGTTACCTTACATGGAAAAAAGGACTTTGCAGGTGTGATTAAGTTAAGGATTTTATGACCCTCCAAAGATATCCATGTAATGATCCGTGTAGCCTATGAATATGTTACCTTACATGGAAAAAAGGACTTTGCAGGTGTGATTAAGTTAAGGATTTTGAGATGAGATTATCCTGGATTCTCTGGGTGGTCTCATTGTAATCACAAGGATCCTTATAAGGAGACAGGAGAATCCACTTCAGGGAAGGAGCCATAAAGATGGAAAAAGAAGCCAGAGTAATGCCAGGTTATGAGCCAAGGGATGCTGGCAGCCTCTAGAAGCTGGAAAAGGTAAGGGATGGAGTGTTTTATAGAGGCTTCAAAAGGAACACAGCTCTGCCGGGACCCTAATTTTAGCCCTGTAAGACCCATTTCAGACTTTTGATCTCTAGGACTATAAAAGAATTAATTTGCATTGTTTCACACCACTAAATTTGTGATAATTCATTACAGCAGCAGTAAAAAACCAATATACTTCTCAAAACTCTCTTCACCCTACATTAGCACATCTAAAGTGATGGAAACTACTTCTGCTGGTCCTTTTGAGTCTATTTCCTCCAAAACAGCAGAGCTCTAAACCTCAGCCTTCTCATGCTGTGTGTTTGGCATTTTCACAATGAATATTTGTAGAATTAGTCTCTGGGTTTAATAACACCACTGCATTTGGCACATTTAGGGATAGCTGCTTCACCAACACTTTTCTTAGAGAATTTTTCTCCACCCACAGCCTCTGCTACATAGACAGCAGGCCATCTGACCCTGCCCAGTCATAGCTGATTGGCACAGGAATGTGCACCTCATCTAAGGGCAGCTCATTGATAAGCTTGCCTGGAGCACAAAAAGTGAGTTGGGCTGGTCAGATGCCATTCTGGGGAATCTAAGTGATACCAAGGAAGTTTTCAGTTTATGGTAGGCACTGGAGCCGAAAGACTGTGGTAGAGTTGTGTCTGGGATGGTAGTAAAGGAGTAGATGAAGTTTGGGAAAAGGGGCAACTCAGAGGTAACTGGAGGACAGGAAGGGAATGGAAGTAGTCAGAGAAGCTGAGGAGCCACTAACGGGAGAGGAGGAGAGAGTCTTGGAGTGGCTTCAGTTTTGCCTTCCCTAGGCCTAGTTGTTGCGTTTCTCTGAGATGGTTTGTGTCCTCATAAAAATCCTTCTGTGCATTTAAAAAACCTTTCTTGAGCTAGTGTCAGGAGCCATTTCTGAACTCACTAAGTTGAGAAAAACTCCTTGTGAGGTTAAGGTAAATTTGCACAGACCCTTACCATCAGATGGAGACTGATATCCAACCCCACTCAATTGTTTCTTCTTGAGCACCAGACCCGCAAGTTGATTTATTGGATGTGACCCATTGTGGCCTTGATATGCTGATTGCACTTTGTGAAAGGAACTTACCATAGGAACTTCTTCTTTTGTGGTTATGGTAGCAACATTGCATTCCCGAAAAACCTGTTTTTCTTAATACCTCCCATTAAGCTATAAATAGGCTATAGACCTCTGCTCATAAAGAACCAACTTTTGCCTTTACTATGCTAAAAACATTATCCTGTTTACATTTGAATGCCACTTCTGGGTTGTTCCCTATACACTTATGCATGACAATGTTCTGGAAAGTTTTTACTGATCAAAGAATTTATCATCAGAATGCCACTTCTGTGCCGTACCCCAAACACTTAATCATAAAAATAAAGTTGAGTCTCTGACAGTGAGGAGAAAGGCCTGGCTGGTGACCAGAATCTCATGCCTCTCTCATCCCTCCCTCCCTGACACCATCCATCCTTCAGGGACCCCTGCACCAGCCGGAGCTGGACTCTGGCAAGCTAGTTTGAATTGTTTTCCATTCCTAGCAACCAAAGATGCCTAACTAGAATGTTCTGTATTTGTCCAGTTGTTCAAGCCAGAAACCTGGGGGTCTGCTTTGCCTCTCCTTGCCTTTTCTCTTGTCCTAGAGCCTGCATACATGAGAAGGAGGAGAACCTGGGACAGACCCAGAGGGGTACCAGTATTTAAGGTATGGAAGAAGAATCTTCAAAGGAGGGTGAGAAGGAGTAGTTAGAGAATTAGGAGGAAAACTAAAATGCATCCTGAAGCATCCCTGAAGTGAAGGGAGTGGTTGGAACTTTAAATATCATCAGATCCTAAACCAAAGTGCTTTTGTTTTGATGTCAGAAGCCCTCTGATGAGAAAGTAAATGGCTTTTTGTAAATCCAGTAACTTAAAACTGGGAGCTTGAAGAAGAGCATTTGGGTAAGAGAACACATAAATAAACCTCTGGTAGAAGCCAAGGAGACTCATTTGTTAACACCAACCACACAAATATATACAGGGACAGGAAATGAGTGATGGGGAATTTCAACTAGGTCTGACCTTGAGCTCCTCAAGGTCAAGGTATGTATCTTATTCACCAACCTATTTGCAGTGCTTGCCTGAGCTCCTGGCATTCATCCATCCATTGTTTCCACAAATCTTTGTTGTTACTTTTGGGTGTGAGAGACATAGTAGGAATTCAGTTGGACAAATTAAGCTGTTTTTACATCATGTTTGAAAGCCATGCATTTAAAAAACTACACATTTTCCTGGCTGACAATTTTAACTCCCAGAATGCATGGGAGGAAGAGACAATTTTTTTAGAAATAAAGATATTTTCTAATTGTCAGTGGAGGAATCCAGATTTGAGCAAGTATTGAATTGTGTGATAATGAAAATATTTAATGAAAAATATTGTTGTTGGCTGATCCATACAACTAAAATTTTAATACAGAGATACCCCATTTTAAGGATAAGGGCCCTTTTGATATTAAGTTGGATATGTCCCTGAATGAAGGGGGTGCCCTGAGTTTTCCAGGGCACCACTCTGAGGTCACAGTGATCCAGATGGAGTACATTATCTCGCCGAATGAGATTCAACATGGATCCTGGACAGGGTAGACAGTGGAAAACAAGCTCCCTCACCCTGTGACTCACTCTGGAAAAAAGAGAAGAGGAATTACCATAAGATGTATGTGCTCTTTTGGAGGTTCCGGGAGCATAAGGACAGAAACCTTGTGGGCAGCACGCTTAGGCTGGGTTGAAAACACGCCGGAGTGAGTCTGTGTCCATAGGAAGCCCTCCAGGTTGGCCGCAGCCTGGCTTTGTGAGAGCTTATTAGGATGCAAAGCAGTTATGCAGGCTTGTTCATGGAGCTCGTCTCACCTCTGTCCTCTCAACTCTGCCTAGGCCCATTCCTAAGTGTGAAAGTTCTGATTGTTATTTTGGTTACAGAATCCCATTCCTTGTCTGTTTTCTTCTGCCCTTATCCTCACATTTCTTTGAATGTCCTTTCATGGGACGGCTTGATCTGCTCCCAAAGAAATGCAATTATCAGAAATCAACCTCTCTCACCCATTTCTGCCCTAAGCAGCTTTTGCCCACTGGTGAATTTCACATTGTACGGAGAAAGTCAGCAACTAATACTAATAACAATAAAATATGTTTGTATTTTTTAGATGACTTTTTCCACTGGGGACTCCCTGGTGAGAGCCAGGCGCTGAGCAGAGTGAGTGTGTATATGAGCTGGAAATAGAGAGCAAGAAAGAGACCTGGCCGGCTGAAACCTTTCCTTGACAGCTAATTTCCATTTTTTGGTATCAAGGGGTCTGTGCCAGTAATTGGCATGCAGATTGTGTCTGATGGGCCTGTTATACAGAATAAAGGAATCTGCTAGTTAGAATAAGCCAACCCCAGGCTGATGGATGGGGCATAAGGAGGTCATTGCAAAAGAGAAATGTGTGTGTGTGTGTGTGTGTGTGTGTGTGTGTTTCACAAGAATTCCTACCCCCTCCTTTCTCCCTCTTTATCCAGCAAACTCTAATCTTTCATATTGCATTGAGACAAATGTTGCTCCATTTCTCTGCCTCTCTCTGTTTTTCCCTTGAAGGGATATTTGATGGAACTCACTCCAGGTTTTAATAAAGTGTGGGGGCAAAGGAGAAATTAAAGCAGTGTCATGGTTTGTTAGCAGCCCAGGATCTTCCAGGATGGGCCCAGGCTACAAATTATACTCTGGAATTAATTGGCAGAAGGTAGTTCTCCTGTCCATCATTCTTAATCCAAAGGCGTGGTGGAAGCAGCTATGGGCTAGCAACAGGAAGTGTGTGCTGCTATCCATTTCCCCTTTGCTTTCTCTAAGTCATTGGTCTGATTAGGCATCTATTTTCTTGACCCCCACCCCATGCCTTGATTATGTAGGAGTTGTGCTATTTGCTGTTAACTTGTAGGTTAGCCAAGCAATTCTAGGCATCCTCTGAAGCTGGGTGTTTCCAGTTCAGGTACCACTGGGAATCACAGGGGTCCACAGCGAGGCTTCCCATAGCCACGAGAAGCTGAAAGAGAATCTAGCTTCCTTTTCCAAAGCTGCATTTAAGCCAGAAACACTACAGAGTTAATTCTTATTAATATGGCATATGCACGTTAGATAGACTACCATGTTTAGGGTAAGATTTTAAGAGACAAAAAACATAGGAAGAACCAACTTGCTTCTGCTTACCCATCCCTGGTTCCTCCCCTCAGACTGGAACAGATGATATTGACTCTTGCTTGCATTGTCTGGGATGTGTCAGAACATTGGTCTCAATAGTATTTAGACAGCTCAGGAAGTTTTATGCTCTCATCCAGGACTTAGCTTTCCCTAAGAGCCCAGATCCCTGCCTCTTTGTATAAGGGAGAAAATAACTCTCTACTTTGTAGGCCTCTGTCTTTCCTGGTACAAAAGAGGAGCACTCCTCTATGTCAGCCTTAGAAATCCTTAGGATGAGTTTCCCAATTAGAAAGGAGTAGTTTTCTAATGTCTAGCTCCCTCTGTCTGAATACAAACTCAAGTTTGTTGAGTGAATTTTTAAACTCCTATTTACAGTATTTGTGGTCTTCCTCAGTGTTTGGGCCTTCTATGTAATAGTGTTTTTGACAATAAGGTGCTTAAAGCTCGTAAAAAGACTTTTCTTTAAAAATGTTTTCAAGCAAGCGAACAAACAAAAACATATTCAAATAGGATATTATAATATTTTTAAAAAGAAATAGATGAGTCCTTTACAGAAAATTGTGTGCTTTCATATTTTTTATTAGATAAATTCAGTTGTGTCACTGAGCAGACATCAACAAGTGTTCCACAATTTTTCCTTTGTCTTCTGAACTGATCCAGAAGGATCCCATGAGGTTATCTCTTTGGGCCATGTCTCCCTCCAAGGCTGCCTTAACAGGTGAACACAGAAGAAACATTTCAGAGGGTCAAAGTCATTTCTGACCTGGTCCTACCCTTCTGCTTGGCTCTGAGAGCAGATTTTTTTTTTTTTTTTGGTAATCTACTAACCCTTAAGGGTGGGACCAGTGTCTTTTATTTCCTTTTCACTTCCAACAGCATGTAGAAAAGTGTTCTGTCCACAAGTGGTACTGGAGAGAAAGTGGGATGAGGACGGAGGTAGAGGAGCACGAAGGAGAAGCAGGTAAAAATGAAGGCAAAGGAAAGGAAAAGGGAGAAAGAGAGGAGAGACAAGAGCAGAGAGGGAAGCCTCCCTGGAGAGGCTATCTGCCTCTTGGCCACCTGCACCTGCCAGGGAGTACCTCCCCCCACCTCAGGCTCCAGGATATGGCAGCTACACCACCTGCAGGCATGGAGGTCAAACAGGAGGCAGTAGTGCCACTACAATATTTCTTTTAACTCTCCCTACTTAATGCCCTCTCCTGCTGAGGAGAGCCCTCCCTGGCATACTTCTGCCAAGTATACCAGAGTGTCTTCTATTGGCTGCTGATGTAGATAGCACTGTCTATTTCTCTCTCTCAGACACATCAGTATCTGGGAATTTTTGCTTTGTAACTGGAAGAGCACAGAGGGTTTTTTGGTGGCAGGAAATGTAAAAAGGAAAAGCGGGGGATCAAGTGGGAGGTCTGGTTTAAGTTCAGCTCAGTGGATTTGTCATGGGGCCCTATAGGCTGAGAGTGGGGGAACCCTGGAAGACACAGAGGTCCCTCCTGGTGCCCAGGTTCCTCCAGGTTGCCCAGGTGCGGTGGTGGGCGTGGAGGTACTCCAGGAGTAGTTGGGGCCACTTGGTGAGACTCTGGGTGCTGACAAAGCTGCTTTGGGACCTGGGTGATGAGGAGAGGCACAGAGCTGGGACGAGATCATTTTCCCACTTCTGGGGCCCAGCTCTGTGAGGGCACCTCTGGAGGGTAGCTTAGGGATCACCTGTCATAGCATCTGTGGCATGGGTAGAGGGAGGCATCCCCTCATGGGCTGGCAGAGGTGAGGCTCGTGCAAGCAGCTTTGTGGGCAGGGCAATATGGACAAACGAGATGTGGGGTCCAGAGGAAGTAAGGGCTGATGCTTGGTGGCAACTGCATAGATCAACTCACGAGTACCTGGCAGGCTCCCCTTGAGGATGCCCAGAAATAACGGTGCGTGCTTAGGTCTGTCTGAGTCTATGAAGTCTTTCTGTTTTGTTGGGGCGGGGGGGTGTTATTAAGGCCATCAGAGGTCAGACTTGATTTTCTAAGTTCTGAGGTCACCCTCCTGAATGACAGAGAAAAGAAATGAAAAGAAGGCTGCAGCTATGGGGAACAGGCCACTTGTCAAAAGTGTGGGTCTCCTTCTAACAGAGGGTCTTTCCAGCAGGGCTGCTGTAATCAGTGCTGCTCTCAGCCCCCAGAGGGTGGGCTTGCCATGTTTTAATACCCCGGCCTTGTCTCTAGACAGGGAGACTCCTTCTCACTTGCCAAGGATACTACCGTTGTCATATGATCACATGCCTCATTTTCAATATTATTTTCTTACTGTCTACTTTGAGTTTTGTTAACTTTTACTAAAAGTTATCTTCATTTTCTCCTCAGGTATGCATTTTTAAAGCTCTTTAGGGATATGAGTTTGTTGCTGTGTTAACCACGTGGGCAGTCAGGTTTCAACTGGGAAAACAAAATCACTTTGGTTATTGCAACAGAAAGAATTTAATGCAGGAAATTATTTAAGGAGAGGGTAGAGTTGCTGGAAGACAAGCAGTGAATGGAAGAAACAACCCAGAAATTAGCAATGGCAGGAAGTTGCTCCCACTCCTTGGATGGAGAGACAGAAGGAAGAGGTGATGTTACCAGGAACAGCCATCCTGAAGCTGTGAGGCTGCAAGCATGAGGGCCAAAAGCCAGCAAGCCAAAGATCGAAGCATGGAAAGACAGGCACTCTCGGTTCCTCGATGGCATCATTAGGTTGTCAAATCAACTCCATGATCACTTTTTTCCCATTTTTCTTGTTAGCAAAAAATTAATGGCTGCATTGTTTGAATCAGTTAGATTTTCCCTTACTTAGAACTGAATATATCTGATCTAATATTTATCCATTTACATTAATAACTGCATTAGATTAAATAACTGCGTTTACATTCACTCAGCCCTTTGAAGCAATAGCTGGCTGGTTGAGACAACAGTGACTCCTGGCCTGGCCTGTGAATGCAGATGCCACCCCAGGCCCACAAGGGCAAATTGGAGGTGATGGTCAGTGGTCAGAAGTGGAGCTGGGGATGACCCACACTGGAATTCAGCTCTGAGGTATTCCACTGGACACCACCACTGTGTGGTTCATTTAGGAAGCCCAGCTGCTGTGTTCCTGTTAGGGGTCGTGGAGGAAGTAATTTCCATTTCCTTCTGGCCGGTAGTAGATGCGCAGTTTCCTGATTGGCCCACACAGTATAAACACACCATTATAGTATTTGTCCTGGAAGCTTCCTGAGCCTGCAACTCAACAACGCACTCAAAGACATCCTCTCTTTTCTCGTGGGTTCTGTGATCTCGGGGCTTTGAGTTAATGAAGGAAAGAGATGTCTTGAGGCAAGGCTCCATTTTCTGTCTCTTTACTGATGATTTCAGTCTGGGTTGGTTTTGCTTGTTTATCTGGAGCGGCAGTAGGAAAGTGTACCTTGGAGAGGTGATGGTAGAAACATTTGTTTAAAGAGTTGTTGAACAGTGGGTCCATCTTGGCCACCTGGTATGTTCAGTTTTGTGGCACACCAACTAGGCTCGAATACTCCATAGGCCGGTGGAAATTGGTTTCACAATAACCAGAGATTAAATACTTTTTGATGGGTTTTGTCTTTTCTTTCACCTTTTGTGTGCTTTTCAATTTTCTTACGAACATTATGCAACCACCTTTCCTTCTTATTATTACAGGGCACAAAAGTTCTGAAGTTGATATAATTCATCATCATTATCATAGCAAAATGTATCATAGAGCTTACTATTATGTCAGACATTGAGCTGAGCACTTTACAAAAACTAACTCATTTTAACCTCATAACGACCTTAAAAGGTAAATGTTAGGGATCATATTGTGTCCCCAGTCCTAATCCTAGTACCTTAGAATGTGATCTTATTTCCAGAGATAATCAAGTTAAAGTCAGGTTATTAGGGTGGGCCCTAATCCAGAAGGACTGGTGTTCTGATAAAAGGAGAAAATTTGGACACAGAGATATACATTCAGGGAGGATGAGGTGATGACAGAAGGAGAAAGTGGCCATCTACTAGCCAAGGAGAGAGGCGTCAGAAGGAACCAACTCTTGATTTCAGACTTCCAGCTCCCAGAACTATGAGACAGTAAGTTCTGTTGTTTAATCCCCCTAGTTTGTGGTATGTTGTTCTGGGAGCCCTAACAAACGAATACAGTAAATATGCTATTATTGCCTAATGATGCTACCACTATCCTCATTTTCAGATGAGGGAGCTAAGCACAGAGAGGATGAGAAACTTGCTTTGCCTCGGTTTACTAAGTGGGAAATTGTGTGCCAAACCCTTTGGTATGATGTGGGGGTGGGGCTAGCTTCCTGGTAGTCCAGGTTTCATTTACCACAGACACCCCTCTTCTCCAAGTCTTTCATTGATGTGTCAGTGGACTTTGTGTGAAAGTGGATCTGATGTTTGCTTAACTGAGAATGGAAGCTGTTGTTTCTCAAGGGCCCCAGACCCAGCTGCTTGCTGGCCTGATAGAAGGATGTGGGTTCTGCTGGCTGTGGAGATGTTCAGATGCTTCAAGTTACTTCTGCTTGTAACCCCCCACGGGAGAGCTAGATGCAAGCTAACATGCGTATGTACATGTTACTTGTATGCACACATATTGGTACACACACATTCCTCAGCTACATCCACAGTTGCAGACAGAAACACACACATATATCTGGACACACATGCAAATACAGGCAAACACACTTGTTTATATGTATATACTCATTCTCCAGCAACACACCTATACACTTATGTACTTCCATACCAACATGCCTGTTCTCACTCTTTCACACACATACCTGAGAACACAGTTTGGTGGCTCAGACTTGTGGCCCTATGTCTCTCCAGAGTGTGTGACAAGCTAGGGTTGTGTCTCAAGTTGCCCAGAAGCAGATACTGAGATGAGAGGGAGTGTGCCCGTGATTCATTAAGGAAGTGCTCCCAGGGGAGACCTATAAGGGAGCTGGATAAGCAGGACAGGCAAGAAGTGGAAGCTGGACAGTGTGATTTTAGGTGAAGTTCTGCTTTGGCCTGATCCTTTGCGGTACTCCGAGCACAAATTATCCCTTATTTTGTCTTTCATTGAGAAGAGAAGTGGCTCTCCTATAGCACCAGTCATGCACTGGCTTCAGGCAGCCCAGGGGCATAAACTCCCAGACACTTCTGTTTACTCTTGTGTCTGGGTAAAGTATCCAGCAGCCCAGGGATCATTCTCTGAAGATGCAGGATGAGAGCTTTGTGAAGCAAAGCACACAGGGAGAGAATCCTGATAATGGCACACAGTTCTGGTAGAGGGGATCTGAGGGGATCTGAGTAGGTTACTGTATGTGCGAGTGTGTGCATGTGTGTGCATGTATTTGTACATGTTTGTGCATGTGTGTGTGTGTTGAGGGGAGTGCAGGGGACTATTGCATGGGGAGACTTCTTTCGAGGAGCAGAAGGATGATCCAGAGATACAGTGAAGGGTAGAGCCTAAAGGTATTGGTCCTAGCCCGAGATGGCCACCTAAGCAGGGGCTAGAACAGGTAGCTCAGTAAGGGTGACCCATTGAGCAGAGGCTATGTGCCCCTCAGGTTTCTTCACATCTCCTTGGCCAGGATTGAGAAAGACCGAGGTCAGCCTTGGAGTGAGCCGCAATTTTGTGCACCTAGGAGGAAGGGCAGATCATGGGGAAAGCTTACAAGCAGGCACAATGCAGCGTTTCTCTGCTGCAGGTAGTCCTGGGCTCTCCCCATACTTGGGAGCTTCTCAGTGGCTGCTGCAGAGAACTGGTTGTGCTGGAGTATCCAGTGGGGGATGGGGTAGGAGGGAATCATTCCTCTTGTTCATCATCCCCTTTGGCCAACTGGACTTCAGTTTCTATGTACAAGAATGGCAGAGCCCCGGAGTCCAGCATGGGGGACAGGGGGAGGAAACTTATATTTTCATAGCACCCTCTAGTAGGTATTACTTTTCCCATTTTGAAAATGAAGACACTGAGTCAGGAGAAGTAAAGTGAGTTGCCTTAAGTCCCACAGGGGTTTCAGCGGTGGAATTGGGATTCAGAATCATACCTGTGCTCCTAGTGGCTGGATTGCCTCAGGGCCTGGGCAGCAGTGGCAGCGGGGCAGAGCCCCAAGTGTGGAGTCCCAGCTGGCCAGGCTGGGGAGCAGTTGCCGAGCTCAGCGCAGGTCTGCTGTCCTCACTGTGAGAAGACTGTCAGGCCTGATGCTTCTGCCGGCCTGGCCATTACTGGGGAAAAACACTGGAGATAGATAAAGAAAGGAAATATTTTTCACGAACAAGCAATAATTTTCAGGGACTGGGCAGTTTAAATTCCTATCTTAAAATAATTTATTTGCAAGGACACAGTCCTGCTAAAATGTGAACCGAATTTTCATTAGTGAACAGAATACTTAACATCCGAAGCCCTGACAAGTTCAGGGCTGTTTGCAGAAAAAGGGGTAAGAAATTGCTTTATCTCTGTCTGCATGACTAAAAAGGTCACGATAGAAAGAAGAAAAGGAAGACCTGCCCAAGGACAAATTCCAGCTTAAACTTTAGGATGCAAAATCCACTTGGTTACCAAAATGACAGTTCTTCAGCTTCAAAATTAAGCCTCACCTGTAGCAGTGGGAAGAAGCTGTTGGCAGCTTTAAAATATTAATTTTCTGTGCTACAATTTGTTTACTTGAGAGCTGCTGCCTGACTTTCAAGCAAGGTTGCTGTGGTCCTTAATAAATATTTGGCAATTTGGTTAAAAACCAGCACTTTTAAACCTGCTTTTGGCATTAACATTGCAGTGTTTGAGAGCTGACTCCTCAAATAATGGGAGGTTGAGGATAAAGGTGGCTTTTGCCCAGAGTATCAGAATTGGTAAAGAATAGCCATGTTCCAAGCTTCTGGACTTCTATTGAGAGGCAGGGTATGAATCTAGAAATTTATTTATTTAAAAGGTGTTACATAAAATATGTTACAAAATTTTCATGAATTTTAAGCGTTTTTTTCAATTAAACTTTTTGCTTTGAGATAATTGTAGATTCACATGCAGTTGTAAGAAATAATGCAGAAAAACATGCATTAAAACGTGTGTGGGGGGGGGCGCCTGGGTGGCTCCACTGGTTAAGCTCAGGTCATAATCTCGAGGTTTGTGGGTTTGAGCCCCATATCTGGCTTTGTGCTGACAGCTCAGAGCCTGGAGCCTGCTTTGGATTCTGTGTCTCCTTCTCTCTCTGCCCCTCCCTGGCTTTTGCTCTCCTTCTCTCTCAAAAATAAATAAGTAAACATTAAAAAAAATTACAAATAAAACATTGTGTGTAAGTGTGTGTGTGCATGCATGCATGCGCCCTTGCATTTTCTCCATCTCAGTATGCTTGTGAAACACCATTACTTAGTCTTTCTGGTTAGTAAGGATTCCTGTAGAAGGGTGAAGCATATGGAACTGTAGCATCCTGAACTCTTGAGTTGCTCTGTACCAACCTACCACACACAGGACTAAATGGCTGGGTATTCTTACCCTCAGTTAATGTTGCAAGGGAAGAATTTAGCCATGTATGTCAGAAGTCCAGGCAGTAATGAAATTTACCTCAGGTTTGCACCTTACAAATGACCATGAAACAAGCCATAAAAAAATCAAAAGAGGATGAAATAGCATATTTATTTCTACAATGAAGGGGAAATATATTTGTGATATTTAAAGCAATAGAAGATATCATCAGAAACAAGGCAAATCAAATCAATTACAAAAGAATTTTTAACTTTTGGAAGAAGAAAATACTAAGTGAAATAACTTAGAAAATCATTTTAATCATTATGAATAAGGCTTATGGTCCAAAATAGATACAGAATGATGTAAATTTATGGTTAAGACCTGGACACTGTGAAAATTTATCAAAAAATATGAAGATACTGTTTACAGATAAAGAATGACAAATAACATCTTTCATTAGTATTGCCTTTACAATTTATAATGTATCCTAGAGTGCTGGAGGCCCGCTCCAGCCAGTCCAGGGGTCCCTGAAGGATGGACAGTGTCGGCGAGAGAGAGAGTGAGAGAGCCATGAGAATCTTTCTGATCACCAGGCAGTCATCTCTGTCCTGTCGGTTTTGGTGTCTTTATTTAAAGGTCAAACGATAACATGGCATCGGAAAAAAAGAATTTTTACAATGGAAAACTCTTTGTGATAAGATGCTTTGAAAAGTGTACAAAAACAGGTTTTTCGGAAGTATTCTTGCAGAATTACCCCAATCATAGTGAGGTTGAGTAAATCTTACAACTACAGAAATAACAGAATGTTCTTAGTGAAAAACAGGATAATATACATATTTGTTCTAAGTTAATAACACTAAGATTAGGACATAGGTNGATAACATGGCATCGGAAAAAAAGAATTTTTACAATGGAAAACTCTTTGTGATAAGATGCTTTGAAAAGTGTACAAAAACAGGTTTTTCGGAAGTATTCTTGCAGAATTACCCCAATCATAGTGAGGTTGAGTAAATCTTACAACTACAGAAATAACAGAATGTTCTTAGTGAAAAACAGGATAATATACATATTTGTTCTAAGTTAATAACACTAAGATTAGGACATAGGTCAAGTTGTATATATATAGGCTAGGAGTCATTCTGTCTGGCTCACAAGAGGATGAATGTTTCTGAACTGGTTAATAAGTTGTTTGTGGAAACTTTTTTGAACTGATGCTGAATGTGTAAACACACCATGGAGGCCCTAAATGTGTCGGCCTTTGTTTTTGGGTTTATGTTTTAGCTACTCTTATCTATCCTCATCCCAGCCGCCAGTGTAATGGAGGGTGTCTGCGTAAAGTAGGCCTTAGGGAAGGGACTGCTATACATCACCAGTTAGAAAAGGTGTAAGTATTAACTTAAGTTCTGCCCTTATCTGTTCCTTAACTCTAAATTAGGCTCTTTGTCTCAGGGCCAGGCTCAATTGTAACTCTTGTGTTCTTAACCCCCTTTATTATCTAAGTCTTGGATCTACAAGGTCCATAGGAAGAGCCTTTTGACAATCATCCACAGTGCTTTCACCTAAAATCTCATTTGAAGAGGCAGGAATATGCTTTTCCTTATGAGGTATTTGTGTGGGGAATATCGGTCTGATTTGGAATATCGTGAGGCCTGGTCAATACCAGCAGGCTCATTTCCAACGTGAGCCAGTATTAGCAGAAGGAGATACCAGTTTCACTTCTCATGGCAGGAGCTGTGCAAACGCTGCCATTTCCTCGCTGTGACTGTCATCCAACGAGGCCAGTGTGGCTCCCAGCACTAGTGGATAGATTTGATCCAGCAAAAGGTCTCTTTAGTTCTTTGTCTACAAATAGGAAACTAACATGAAAAATGTTTAGCTTGAATAGTAATTGAAGAAATGCAGATTTGAACAGCTGTGGAGGGCCAATATTAAATTAACAACAACAAAAATAAGACCAATAAAACCTGTTATATTAGTTTCTGCATTGAAAAGTCACACACATTACTGGCTAATCTGTAATTTGTCCCTATTTTTCTGAGGTGCAAGCTGGCAATTTGTAACAGAAACTATGAAAGCATTCATACCCTTTGAGTTGGTAATCCCACTTTTGGGAATATACCCTAAGGTAATAATTCAAATGAAAAGAAAAGTCATTTATAAAAGATATTTATGGCATCAAATTCATTATAAAGAAAGATGGAAAGTGACCAAAATGCCTAGTGAGTGGGAATGGTTAAGAGAAGCATGGTATAGCAGCATTCTCTGTGACCGCTAAAATGGAGACGTATGTGAAAATGTGCATACATCATAATGCTAAGTGCAAGCAAAACAGAACGCAGAATAGAATAGCCACTCTTACAAATTTCATGTACATGATTTCTGTGATTTGATGAGTCTGGAAAAAATATACACAGATGTAAATAGCTGGGTGTTTGAAATTCATGGGATATTTTTTTCTATAAAATTATTTAAACAGTCAAACATCTATTTGGTAAAACAAAAAATTGTGGTTAAAACTTTATTACATGTGTAATCTACACAGTAAATTCTTTTCAAACACATAGGATGCTTCTACCTTTCCTTGGAGAGCTGACCTTACTATTTCCGTACTGCTACTATTACTACAGTTAGGTTATCGCCTGTGGTAGGGCCTGCTGCCTGTGCAGGAAGCCAATATAGGGGTGCTGCAAATATCTGTGAATGGTCTGGAAGAAGAGGAGTTTCCCCCTCTGCTCGAGATACAGACTTCTCACTTTTCTTTAAGTTAATACATCCTCTGAACCTTGAGGAAGATTAAGTAATGTCTGCTCCAGGTTTCAGAGAATGAACCTGAAACAATATAGAATGAGGGCAAGTTTGGGTGAGGATCTGACTTTATGTCCCTGGTCTAGCAATCTTTTTACCTTGTATGTATCTTATAAAGTATTACGCTTAGGAAACTTGACTGTGAGTTCCAGAAAATCTTGACTCACTTCACTCAAAAAATGGAAAAAAGTATTATCTCTTATATGAAGAAGGACACAGGCTAGGCAGCTCCTGACTGGTTAATTCCATGGCTGAAGATTCCTTCCATTTTTCCATTCTTCTAATCTCAGAGCATCAGCTTTGTCCTCTGTCAGCTTTAATGGTGGTTCTAGCACAGCTGTTCTGGCTCTAGTCCTTGGACATGGCAGCTAATATCAGTACTTATTCTCTCCCATGTGAAGAGAAACATATATTAAATTTGCCTTCTGCCCTATGAGCAGCCTTCCTTTCATTTCTCATTGGCCAGAATTGCATTCCATGTCATTCCTAAACCAAGTACTGTCAAGAGGAATGAGACCAATGGCTTGCTGAAGCCAGGACTTGCCCCTGTGGCTGATGGTTGGGTCTCCCTAGATATTAGTTGGCTCCCAAGGTCCTCTCCTCCTTGTTCTCTGGCTGGAAAGCTGCCCACTCTGCCATGTACTTCCTGTGATTGTGCCCACAGCCATGAAACGAGTAAATAGGTAGAGAGAAAAAAAAGCAGTAGGGATTCTCCCCATATTATGGGGACCCCAGTTTCTCTGGTCAGAGAGAAAGGCTCTCAGAGTTTTGGGTGCTTACCTGGCTACTGCTTCCATTTACAGTAGTGCCATGAAATTACCTGGGGCTAGGGAGTGAGAATGGAAAAAAACAAAGCCAACTGACCTAGGGAATTTTTTCCACTCTAACAGATCTTTAGGGGCTTGCTTTCTCATGCCTCGGAACAGAAATATAGACAGTTTCTCTTGGAGTTTCTGTCCTCAGCTGGTGCACAGCTCCAGTCTTCCAACTGCCTTTGAGTCTAGGCTCAGAGACAAACCAGAAAACTCACTGTTCTTTTTGGTGGTTCTTTGAGTTCTGTTTTCCTTCCCCAACCTACCTGCCACTGTTTACTTTTCAGAGTTCTCAGATAGCTGCTCCATGCTTTTCATGTCCAGGATTTTCATTTTTGATTGCATTCAGTGGGAAGGAGAGGTTAGATTATACTTACTGAAACTGAAATATATCTTTTTTAAACTTCCAATATTTGGCACACAGATGATGGGTATCATTCTATGAGAAGGAACAATCTTTTAAAACCTGTAGAATCCAGAAATGATGATTTTTTTTGTTTTTGATGTCAAAGAAGAGGAAAGAAAACAGTACCTCTCTAAGGTTTGAGCTGGTGTTACAGGAGACTGAAGTAGGCGTTAATGGGAAGGAAGGGCAGTTGGAAACATGGACGTTTAGAGGAAGGATTTTTGCTACGTTTAATTTTCCGAGAGTTATGGTAACAAACACAGGTAAGTAGCATTCGTCACCTAACCTTGCTTTAATGACTTAGCGAGATTGAAGCTATTTTGCACACATAAAAATGTTTCTAAGTATATGAACAGTGCAGACTTTTATTATAGTCTTCACATATGTCTTGTTAACTAAGACCATTTTGATTGCAGGTGACGGGACTCGTCTTGAGCAGTCTTAGGCAAAAGGAGGAATTGGCTCATGTACATCAATTAAGATTGAATTATTACACTGTGAAAGGGGAAGAGGAACAGTGGGACTTCAGCAATGATTTGATCCATCGTCTTAGACATGGCCAGCGTTCCTTCTCTGCTTCTCTGTGCAGATGGGTTTTCTTCAAATGGTGAGAAATGGCTTCTGAGAGCACATGTGTTTTGTTTCTTTAAGACTACATTAATGAAAACCATTCTGAAGAAGGACTGTCATTGGCCTAGACCATGGATGCCCACCACTAACTCAATCAACTGTGGCAGAGATAGGAAGATAGATTCAGGGAAGGAAATGGCAGCCACTGAGGATACCACATGGGTAGAGTGTGGGGTAGGACCAGTTAACTGAAACAGAGAGTTTTGGGCAAAACTAATATGACAGCATAAAAGAGAACCTTGCTTTCAGCCAGCCTGCGATGTTATAGCCTTGTAATCATATAGTTGTATTATGTTCCATTTTTCTTCTCCAGAATACAAATTTACTTGTATCCTCTGGTCCTTCCTTTCCTTCCTATCCTCCTTCATTTTTTAAAAAAATCATGTTTTGGTCACATGCTAATTTTTTTCTTTTCTTCTCAAATTTCTTCCAGCTGGTTGCTTCTTCCTCTCAGCCTATCACCTTCTCTCCGTTTTTCTTCTTGACCTTCGCCCTATAAGCAAACTGAAAAATTAAGTTTTCTGAAGAGATTATGGTCCCTAGTTCATAGGGGAAATAAAAGGAAAGAGAATGAACATTGGTCCAACATTCACTGAGTTCAAGGTCTTGGGTAGCCTATTGTAGCCCAGTGGTGAACAATCCAGCCTCTGTCAACCATGAGCCATGTCAGCACAGGGTGAGAGGCAAGTAGGCAGACAGTCATGGAATGGATTAGGGTAATGGCAGAGGAAATCTAAAGGGACAATTGGATTGACTCCCAACCTGGATTTCCAAAAGAAAAATTAATGCTTGGGGACACTAAGTAATTTTCTTGGCTCACATGTCTCAGAGGTGGGTAAAACAAGAATCATCCTTGATATGTGGAGCCAAAGATCACATTACCCCGCAATACACCTTGGTGTCGCTAGAGGGGGAGCAAGCATGAACTAGAGTTTAAATCAGGATTTGTTCCTCATCACAACTGCCTTATAGGTTCCATCTTTTTTCCTCTGGGCTCATTTTGTCATGTGGTATGGCTCTACAGAGGTGAGATGTACTTCTTATGTCTCTTATCACCTTTTTGGGATTTGTCATTGATTGGATAACACATTCTACAGGTATATAGGAGGGAGAGAACATCGCAGGTCATTAATCCCAGCCTTCTGCATTCAGTTAGGGCTATCTCAGATAGCATAGCTGTAAAATAGTGTGTGTTAGGAATATACAACATTTCAGAAGGTAAGCTTGGCAGATAAGTGGAAAGACTTAAAGACACCGACAACAGGGTCCCCTGAAAAACAGCCCAGTCAGATCACCCTACTGTGAAGATGATGGTTTATGAACTCTGTCACACACTTGGGACTTCGCTTCACCTTCTTAGAGTCACACTCTTAAGTGGATAGTCTTGGATATCCATAGTATGAAGAAATATTACATGTAAGAGAGAGACTAAAACAAATAGATACAAGTACTCTCAAGTAAATAGTCTGCGGTAGGAAAAAGTGTGAGAGGCACCTGAGTGGCTCAGTTGGTTAAGCATCTGGATCTTCATTTCAGCTCAGGTCATGATGTTATGGTTTGTGAGTTAGGGCTCTGCACTGGGCTCTATAGGCAGTGCAGAGCCTACTTGGGATTCTCTCTCTCTCTCTGTTCCTTCCCCACTGTGCTCTCTTGCTCTCTCTCAAAATAAATAAATAAACTTAAAAAAATTAAAAAATAGAAAAACTGTGAAAAACAACTACTGCCAATATCCTCAGAGACCTAAAAGCTTGTTTCATCCATGAAACAAGAAAATATTACTATTAAACAAGTAAATATTAGAAGTTAAAAATATGAGAGATGAAATTATAAACTTAATAGAATGATAAGAAGAAAAATATGATGAAACCTCTCAAAGGTAGAAGAAAAAGTCTAGTAATAGAAAATAGGAGGGCCAATACAAGGAAGTTAGGGGACCAGTACAGAAGGTCCAACACCCAAAAACTAAAAGTCCCTGAAAGAGAGAACGGAGACAACAAAGAAGAATGTATCATTAAAGAAAAGACTCAAGGAAATCTGTAGAATTAAAAATTCACATATCCAAATTGAGAGGTCCTACTGAGTGTCAAATGCAATGAGAGAAAATCAGCTGACTCTAAGACACACCATGAAATTTCAGAACAGTAAGAATGAAGAAAGCTTCAGAGAGAAAAATCAAGTTCTCTTTTTTTTAAATTTATTTTTTAATGTTTTTATTTATTTTTGAGAGAGAGAGAGAGAGAGCATGAGCAGGGGAGGGTCAGAGAGAGAGGGAGACACAGAATCTGAAGACAGACTCCAGGCTCTGAGCTAGCTGTCAGCACAGAGCCCGATGAGGGGCTTGAATCCACAAACCATGAGATCATGACCTGAGCCGAAGTTGGACGCTTAACCGATTGAGCCACTCAGGCGCCCCAAATCAGGTTCTCTAGTAAGGGTCTGGAATCGAATAATATTGCATTTCTCAATGGTAGGACTGGGAGGTAGCATAGGATGATAAAGCAACACCATCAAAATATTAGAAGAGATGACTCAGATGCCCAGTGGGTGTCAGAGTTCTCTAGAGAAACAGCCAATGGCCCTATTTCCCTTATTGGGTATATAAGTGTATAATTATACATATTTATGCAAATACATAAATGGATTCTCTCCCCCCTCCCCCCAAAGGAATTGGCCCTCTGACTGTAGGAGAGCTGGTAAGTGTGCAACCTGTAGAGCGGGCTGGAGATCCAGGCAGGAATTAATGTTGCAGTCTTGAGGCAGAATTTCTTTTAGAAAACCTGTTTTTAGTCTTAAGGTCTTTCTACTGTTTGGATGGGGCTCACCTACACTATTGAGGGCAATATCCTTTATCTAAAGTCAAAGGATTATAGATGTTAAACACATTTGTAAGACATTTTTCACAGCAACATCTAGGTTAGCATTTGATTAAGTAACTGAGTACTATAGCCTAGCCACGTTGACACATGTGACACCAGCTGACACCAGACAAAACTGTGAGTTATATGTGCTAGTAGAATAAGACATTTTCAAACATAGAGGGTCAAAAAAATGTTTAGATACCATATACTCTTTCTCAGGAAGCTATTGGAAGATGTGCTCCAACAAACCAAGGGATTAAACCAAAGGAGGACAAGTATTTCAGGTTGGGCCGCCTTGAAGACTCTGAGATATGGATTCTTGTGCAATTAAGGAGATTTAGATGAGAGTGCAGGAAGCAGGACAAGAAAATAGAAGAGGCCAAGCAGGGTATGATTCCAGGTGGAATTCAGTCTGATCCTGCAGGAAAATGCTGGAGTATAAGTTACTTTAGAGCTGTGCCAACCTGAACAAAGGAGCTGGCTTGCATGCTCCCATTCTAGTCCATCAGTGGATAAGAGCTGTTTTGGGGCATGTTGGGTGAGGGATGAAAATTCCAAGGCAATTAGATCTCTGGCTTTAAGCAAAGCACTTCTAGTAACCCAAGGGTAGTCCTCCTCTGAAGAGCTATAGGTGTTGGTTGTTGGAAGCAAAATTACGTGAAGCCAGGAAGCGTGTGTGTGTATGTATGTGTATATACAAAAGATGGTGAAATAGAATATGACATTACAAACTGGGATATAAGAAACAGAGAATCCAACCTCAGAGAGAAACAAAGGAATCCTCAGGTTGATGGTGAAGGTAACTCCCTAGGTGACAGTCATGCAAACAGTTCAGACTGCTAGGAGAGAATTACTCAAGAAGATAATAAAATGCCTAATGAGTTTGAACATACTGAGAAGAGATTTACATATATGAAGAAGAATTCACAGCTGAATAAATGATAAGGGTAGAGAAAACTTAGCAAATGAAAGACCAAGACAATCATAAACTCCAGGGAAAACAAAATGTATTAGAAAGTAAAGTAACTATATTTCATAAGCCCCATGACTCAGTTGTGAATAGCATTGCATGATCATAATAATGTAAACACTGAGTGTATTGAATTTAAAATCATATAGTAACACTACTGAGTGAATGGAGATAGGAAGTAGGTGTGTGTGGTGGGGTTGGGGAGAGTGGCAGAAGAAGTCTTAGTTTCCATGTTAGGAAATAGTGGATAGAGCATCTAACAAATCAAGAAGCAGCACCCTCAGTATGTTACTTACAGATGGAGAGGAAAAAGGGCAAAACAATCTTCTAAAACTTGAAAGTGGGTTCCCCTGGGTGGTGGGAAAGGGGGAGGGATGGGGCACTGTGTGTAACTACTATCTTTCATACAAGTCCTACGAAAAAATGATTTGACTCTTGAAATTGTGTGCGTGTGAAACCTTTGTTAAAATAAAAGAGTAAATTAAAAAAGGAGGAAAGCCCTACTGGCAGAGATGATAGAGATGTGGGAAATTAGGAGGAATAGGAGTCTACTTCAGATATATTTCAGATATATTAGTTTGTGTTTCCCCCACTCCCAAGCAGGGCCCAGGAGATAACAGTGCAAGCAGGGAGCCTTTGATCTTCTGACTTCAGCAAAAAAGAACCTCAGAACTTTGAAAACTTAAACTCACAGAACTGTAGAAGTTTAGAATCTTATGTTCATAAAATCTCACTTTAATTTGTCCTTTAAATCTCAACTCAGGTGTCTCTTCCTCCAGGAAGCCTCTACTGACCTTTCTTGTACATCCCCAAGACCCCTTCCTTTTCTGCTATTCTAGAACTCATCAGTCTGGAATATGGTAGAACATGCGTCCTAATTATTTCCAGGTAAACACAGCCATTTCTGGTTTGAACACAATTGTTCAGAATTGTTGCCCCACCTCCCACCCTGTCCCTGGAGTGGCATCAAGTCCAGGGAATTGGAGATGTCTCAGCTCATTGGAGAGTTACATGTGTAACTCTTTACACATGAGCTCATGTGTAAAGTTACACATCCCAGATGTGATTTTTAAAGTTTATTTATTTATTTTGAGTGGGAGGGACAGAGAGAGGGAGAGACAGAATCCCAAGCAGGCTCTGTGCAGAGTCCGACGTGGGGCTTGAACTCACCAACCATGAGATCATAACATGAGCCGAGATCAACAGTCCATGCTGGCATCTGGGATGTGTGAAGTTACACATTCCAGGTGTGTGTGTGTGTGTGTGTGTGTGTGTGTGTGTGTGTGTGTGTGTTTTAAGTTCATTTATTTACTTTTTTGGGGGGGAGAGGAACAGAGAGAGGGAGAGAGAGAATCCCAAGAGGTTCAGCGCAGAGCCTGATGTGGGGCTCGAACTCACCCATTGTGGGATCATAACCTGAGCCGAGACCAAGAGTTGGATTCTTAACTGTCTGAGCCACCCAAGCACCCACCAGATGTGGTTCTTTGCGTTCTGAACTATTGGCACCTGCAGAGATGTCTGTGTCATTGGCCTGTGCCTTCTGTGTTCTCACCATGAAGCCCTCCCTTCCTTATCTGCTGTTCCTCCTCAGTTATATCCTTGAGCCCCTTGAATGAACTCTGGAGCTTCTCCAGGGTTGAGGAAGACTCAGGGGAAGCCATGCCAGGACCTATTTGCTCAGACATGCTCTCCACCATTTTCTTCCACTGGGTCTGCACCACAGTAGGGCTGTGAAACTCTCAAGGACCTCACTTACCCTGTTGGGTCTTACCTGTGAGTGACACGCATCCCTTCTCCCACAGATCCCTGAACTAATCTGTGTTAGTTTTCCGTTGCTGCACAACAAATATTACCACAAACCTAGAGGCTTAGAATGTGACACAGGTATTATCTCCTGATTTCAGTGGGGGCAGGAGTCTGGCTGGCTTAGTTGAGTCCTTTGCAAGGCTGCATTTGCGGTGCTGCCAGAGCTGGGTTCTCTCTCACCCAAAGCTCAATCAGGGGAACATTTGTGCCAGGATCACGTGCTCTTTGGCAGCACTTGGTGCCTTGTAGGCGGCCACACTGAGGGCCTCAGTTTTTTTGTTGGCTGCTGGTTGGAGGATGCTCTCAGTTCCTTGTCACGTGGTCCTCTCCACATGCTCACGGCATGGCAGCTGGCTTTTCAGTTAGCAGGGTCAGTGTCTCCTTACAAGACGGCACTAAAATTGTGTACTGGGCATTCACATTCACATAATCATGCACATTCTGTCACCTTTGCCATATTATATTGGAAGCAGTCACAGGTCCGGCTCACACTGAAGGGGAGGAGGTTATGCAGAGGTGTGAGTACCAGGAGGTGGAGATCACGGAGGGCCGCCTCAGAGTCTATCCACCGCAAGGTCTAGCTCTCAGACCCAGAACCCCCATCTGGGGTCCTCGGCCCCTACTTCTGCACTAATCTGTGACTCTTCTTCCATCTCTCTATCTCCTTCCAGCCTGTGGAGTTGTGTATTGAACTGACTTGCTCTTCCTCAGGCATGTCTTCTTAATTCTACTGTTAATACAGAATGCTGCCTTTTTGTACTCAGAAGCCAGGATTTTGAGATCTAAAGCTATTTTTTTTTCCTTGCCAGAAGTTCCAAAATTATATTTTCAACTTAAAAGCTGGAAATTCACTTTTTTTGTTCTTTGCTTTTTACATCCTTCCTTTCCAATGCAGTAAGCCCAGACTGCCCTAAATGCTGCCTGAAAAGTGGGGAGGGCCATAAACAAATGTGAATGACTGGAATAACATCACCATGCCCTACCACAACCCACAGGGTGCTGTTGGGACAAATGCAGAAACAACATCAGGGACCTGGGTGCAAATTCTGGCCCTACCANGGAACTTACTTGCTCTTCCTCAGGTATGTCTTCTTAATTCTACTGTTAATACAGAATGCTGCCTTTTTGTACTCAGAAGCCAGGATTTTGAGATCTAAAGCTATTTTTTTTTCCTTGCCAGAAGTTCCAAAATTATATTTTCAACTTAAAAGCTGGAAATTCACTTTTTTTGTTCTTTGCTTTTTACATCCTTCCTTTCCAATGCAGTAAGCCCAGACTGCCCTAAATGCTGCCTGAAAAGTGGGGAGGGCCATAAACAAATGTGAATGACTGGAATAACATCACCATGCCCTACCACAACCCACAGGGTGCTGTTGGGACAAATGCAGAAACAACATCAGGGACCTGGGTGCAAATTCTGGCCCTACCACTTACTAAATCTGTAACTTAGGGCAAGTCATTTATTTTCTATGAGCCCCAGTTTCCTCCCCTATAAAATAGGGGTGATGATACCTACTTTTTAAAAAAATTTTAGAGAAAGGTAGAGTATGAGCAGAGGAGAGGTGCAGAAGGAGAGAATCTTGTTCTTTTTTNTTTGTCCTAGGAGAGAGAAAATCTTAAGCAGGCTCCACCCTCAGTGCGACCCTGGAATCATGACCTGAGCTGAAATCAAGTTTGATGCTCAACTGATTCAGCTGCTGAGGTGTCCTGGTATCTACTTTTATAATGTTGTGAGCGTTAATTGGAATAAAGCTGGGAAAAATACCTTTGTAAATTATGATGTACCATATATGTGAGCATTACCATTATAGTTGCCCAAGCACAAGAGGACCCTTTTACTGATTGTAGACAACAGTTCGTGTTGACATGGCTTCTTTGTAGTTCTGGACTGGGGACCAAAGCCTGTGATATATTGTATGTGTAATAGCAGGGGCCAACTGGAGGCTTGTAGCTGGGTCTTGGGCAAGGGCTGGTTTGACTTGAGATTTTACCGAATCATTGTCACAATAACCAGATGGTAATATTATGTGTGTGGATGCTTCTGCTAAATTACAGAGGTGGAATGAATGAACTGTCAGATTCTAAAACTGGGAGTGTTATTCTAAAAGGCCATTTGGACAGAGTTTATTCATTCCTAGCACAGTGTTCTTTCCATCACAACAGCATTGCAGCCCATGATGTGATGCTATCGTGTATGGTCCCAGGCTCTGTGCATGGGAGAGTTATGTTATGCATAGACTTGCAGAAGTGTTTTCTTCTCTTTTGACTTGCTCAAACAATATTAATTTTAATAAGTATTTATGGAGGCCAGCTGTCATCGGGTGGTATGGATGACAAAAGCAGGCTATAAAATTCCTTTAAACTTCTCTTGAAAATCTCATCTCCAGCTGCCTAGTAGCTCATCTTTTCCTAGAAGAAAGAAATTGATACATCAGATTGCAGACTCAGCTGAAGGCCTATAAAATGGGAGAAGCAACCTGTTACATGGGCATGAAATTAGGGCCCTCCTGATGGTAGAAGGAACTTCTAAACAGGACCAGCTCATTCTGGCCACAGATGTTTTGAATTTGTCCATCAGTAGTGGGGTCTTTCCACATCATCTCTCTTTAAAGTCAGCTGAATTGAACATAGAGTGTCTGAGCAAACTGCATTATTTATCTAACATTCTTAGCAGAGTGACTGTAGGTGTATCTTAGGCTATATTGAAATGGGAAAAAAGAGAGGATGATTCAGTGATCTTAAATGGTGGTGTTTTGGGTAAGGTGAGAATTCAAAGTGTGGTTGGCAGAGGGAAAGCATTAGTCCCATAGGGTCAGAGCAGAAGCCCAGCTTCCCCTGCTCTGCATAAAAGAAATATGGGGACAGGGGTATCAGTATGGGGGAGGCCTCCCCTACCTGGGGCATACAAGCGAGCAGGGTAAGCACTGCTCCCAGGCTGAGTGTTTGCTCTCTGCATTATTTTTCTAGGTCCACCAGTCTTTACTCTGGAAGGGGTAGGCAAAGGCTAATGGGTGTAACTAACACTTTTGACTTTTTTTTATGTGCCAGGCCAAGTGTTAGGGACTTCATGGATGGAACCTCATTTAATCACAGTTAGAACTATATGAAGCAAATGCAATGGCCATGACTTTTATAGTCACAATAGCCTCTAAGAATCAGATGAGGAGGAATGAAACTTTAAAAATTTCTCTAACATCGAACACAGTGCAAATCCCTATTCCTGCTGCTAGAAAAAAATGTAATCTAGCACGATTTCAAGCCTTTTCAACCCAACATATTGTTTTTTTGATCACTTCTGGTTTAAAATGTAACCATTTCAAGGTCTGCTGCTCCCTCTGCCCCCATACTCATGCATTTTTGTTAAAGGAGCCTTCAGGACCCGGTGGCATCAAGTTGGTGGGCATCTGGCCTGTCGTTGCCTTACTGATGAGGTATCTCCTACAGATGCTCCTCTTTGTGTCTCTTCCCATATCAGTTTGTGCTTAGTCTGGGAACAGAGGTATCTTCCTCCGCTGACTTTGTCCCACGTCTGGCCTTGTCACCCTGAGCTTAGTTGTAGAGAGCTTCTTCTGATCTGTCCTCCTCAGCTGTGGGGCCTACCTGCCTGTGCTATGGTTACTTCCAGGCCAGCTCACAGGTGCTCATCCTCAGCAAACTTCTGCTTTCCATTCATGCCCATGGAAACTCCTGGGATTCCTCCAGCCTGCCCCATAGCCTCTCACTGTCATCTCTGCAAGGCTGTTGGTCAACTTTAAGAGCTCTAGGATGAACAGGGGCCAGCCTCCTCTGCCCTCAGAGAATCTCTGCCCAGTCTGAGCCTGCCCCAGGATGAGAGGCAGGGAGTTGGGTTGCTGGAGGATGTCTCCTTCTTTCTTTCCAAACTCTTTTCCTTCTCCTCCACCGTGGAGCTCTTTCATTTGCTGTGATGTACAAGGCCAAATCTACTTCCTCTGTTGTATTTCCACTTACAAGTTTTCTTGTCAGGAATTGTCCTTTGACTTTAGAAGGTGAAGAATGCAGCAATTTGCTCCCAAAGGTAACCATTGCTAGATCAGTGGATATCTTTCTCTTTAGTTGCAGAACAGAACATAGGTCAGAGAGTCGTCACTGTACACTATACAGCCACTTATCAGCTAATGCTTTGAAGTGTTATTTCACTATATTAATATTATTTCCATTTCATACTTGAAGAAGTTAAGTCTCAGAAAGTTTGAATATTTGATCAAGCTGGGGCAAAACTCAGAGTTGTCTTTTTTAAAAATGTTTATTTATTTTTGAAGGGGGGCAGGGACAGAGAGAGAGGGAGACAGATAATCCCAAGCAGGTTCCTTGATGTCAGCGTGTAGCCTGACATGGGGCTCGAACTCACAAACTGTGAGATCATGACCTGAGCTGAAATCCAGTCAGACACTTAACCAGCTGAGCCACCCAGGTGCCTCCAAAGTCACCTTAAAGTAGATGCTTCCCATTCCCCCTCCTCCAAATCATACTACTCCCCAAGTGGAGCCCGTGTTCCTTGCCAGATTCTGGGTGGCTGAAAAGAAGGGCCCCATGAGGCATGACAGGCCTAGAGTCACACTGGAATTGTTGAGTAGGTGGGACTGTGAGAACCAAGATAACTGTACAGGCAGTAAATAGGTGTGTTCTGGCAAGCAGATCCCTCCTACTTCAGTTAAAGCAGGGAGGAGGAAGAGATGGTGAGTAAATTCCACAAGATGCTGACTGTTCTCTCCATTTAAGGAATCAGAGAAGCCAGTGAGAACCCACAAGTGGGTTCTACCCAGAGAGATGGCTGTAGAGACACAGGGGGAAAAGATAAGGGGACATTCTCGACTTCTGAGGACTGATTTATCAGCAGAAAAACACAGTATTAGAGACACACAAGTGTCATGTGAACTCCCTATTTCCCAGAAAAAAAAAAAGATTACTGGTCAGAAGTTTAATAGAGCACTTTCAGCTCAAGGTCTATATACTTACTTCTTTTCCCTACTCAATTCTCACTGAAATGATAGAAGGAATAAAAAATATACAAACCTACAAGGACAAAGAATACAAGGGAAAACAGATCTCCAGACATCAATATTTGGAATCCTCCATAAAAAGTGGCTAGGTCACCACCTAGCCCCCTGCTGTAAAGCCCAGAAGCCAACAGGCTGCATCTAAACACCCAGAGATTCCAGTCAGCTTTTTTAGGATTTTACTATTGTTGAACAACCAAGGATCAGCAGACATTTGTAAAAAATCTCTGACAGGAAAGATAGTGACCCAAACAAGCAAACAGGAAAAAGTAACTCTGAAGAAACAAAAATAAGAAAGAAAGAAGAAAGCTTTAAAGAAAAAAACTCCCTATAATTAAATATCCTTAGAGAGATAAGAGGTAATGTTATATGAGGTATCCTTAGAGAGATAAGAAGGGATATGACATGGAAGTGCTCCTGGGATTTAAAATATGATAAAAATTCATATTATATTCAATAAGTGAGTTCAAAGACAACACTGAGGAAGATAATGTGGAAGATAGCTTCTCAGGAATAGAATAAAAAATAAAAGAGATAAAAATAGGAAAATAGGAAAGAAAAGATGGAACTGAGGAACCAGTTCAGGATGTCAATATTTGACTAATAGGAGCCCCAAAGAGAGAAGAGAGAAAACTGGAGGAGAAGAAACTATCAAAGAAATAATACAAGAAATTTACAGAAATAATACAAGATAATTTCCAGATAGGAACTTTTGTTTTTTTAAATATATTTTTTTCTTAAATAGTTTATTGTCAAGTTGGTTTCCATATAACACCCAGTCCTCATCCCAACAAATGACCCCCGATGCCCATCACCCCTCTTCCCCTCTCCTCCACCCCCTTCAGCCCTCAGTTTGTTCTCAGCATTCAAGAGTCTCTCATGATTTGCTTTCCTCTCTCTCCCCCACTATTTTCCCCCCTTCTTCTCCCCATGGTCCTCTGTGTTAAGTTCCTCCTAATCCACCTATATGTGCAAACATATGGTATCTGTCCTTCTCTGCCTGACTTATTTCGCTCAGAATAATACCCTCAAAGAAACTTGTGGTTTTAAAGTCCCAACAAAATAAATGACTGGAGTTTGACTATAAAGTATGTCTTCAAGTAATTTTAGAGCATCAGGGATATAGAGAAGGGCTTAAAATTGTCTTAGAATAAGCAGGTTATGTACAATATAATGGCATGGAACTTATCAATAGGTACCCTAAAAGGAAGACAAAACTTTCAGAATTCTAGGACAGATAAATTTTAATCTACAGTTCCATATTCTGCCAAACCACCAGTCAAGGTCGAAGATAGAAGGATATTTGCAAACATACAAGTTCTTACAAATGTATCTCCTTTGCATGATGTTCAGAGAACTGTTTAGTGTGTGTTCCAAAAAACAAACCAAGAACGAGGAGAACATTAGGTCAGTGTGGGGAGAGGCAACACAAGAGAGAGACAAAGGGAGATCCTCGGATGGTGGGGAAGAGAAGTTCCAGCATGGCCGCTAGTTTGTAGGTGTAGAGAGCACCATGTGAAATTTGAGCAGAAAGATGGAAGTCTCTGTTAGGAACGTTTCCAGGAAAACTACTGGAACTAGTAGGTTATCTGATATGTTTGATGGCATCGAGATGGTTCATATCATCCACAGGAGGAGAATGACAATAAAGTAGAAAATAGAAATATCTAGAAATAAGAATATACTAATATTATTTAGAAATTAGCAATCAGAAGAAACAGTTGAAAATGGTTGTCCTTGGGAAGCTGGAATTAGGGGTGCAGTTGTAGGAGTCCCCAGTATTGATAAATCCATAGTTCTATTTAAAAGATACATATGTATTATTTTGAAAAATATTATTTTGAAATTGCTGTATTTGTCAGTTTTGGCGTGTGAAAATGGCATTCACACATGGTTTAACTTATTAAAATAGAAATGTTAATCATTAACAGCAATGCTATGCATAGCAGAATTTATTAGTTCTATAGTAGTATGAAACTCAAGAATTTTTCATCAAGATAGAAAAAGGAAAACAAAATTATAAGTGCTTTTGTATAACTCAATGGATGAAAACACTTCAGTGATATCAGCTTTGCCCTTCCTAGCGTTCCACATGTTTCTGAGTGTGAATTGTTTCCTCATGGCTGCACCTCCCTTCTTTAGCTGTCTAAAATTTCAGCCATGGTTGTGGTTTCTTTATTGATAAATGATTATTTGAAAGCCATGCCAAAACACTTGTCTTGCTTTTTTGTTTCTTGGCATTCATGATGCCTATACTTTATCTCTTTATCTCTATCTCAGTCTCCTTTTCCTGCATCACTTTTCCAAACACCATGTCTTTCTTCACTTTGTTCAGATTTCTGGGCAGAGATTGGACAGGATTCACACTGTGGTAGGGTTGGGTGAGACACTGTACAATGCTGGTTCTGGACCTTAGCCCACAAACACATCTACCCTGGAATACCCTGGGAACTGCTCTTAGTGGCTCTAGGTGAGTCCAAGGCATCCATATGCACTGCAGGATGTAGCCCCTTAGTCACAGCGGATTGGGACAGAGATGGTACCTAACTCAAACTAGGCCAATCAGATTCCCTTCTCCAGGAATTTGGAATTGGATTGGGGGGACAACCAGTTATTTAGTTTCCTTGTGGAGATGTAACATGGTGCCTTAGGAGCTGTGGGCAACACAATCTGTTCTGTGGGTAAGGGTCAGGAAATGCCAGTCTGCAGAAACAGGACAGTGAAACAGATTTGCAGAAAGAATCAGAGATGAGAGATGGAATCGAAATCATGATGACTTCCAGTTGCACGTCCCAGTTCTTTCCTGAGAAAGGCTGCATTCTTTCCTCTTAGATTCTGTAAGTCAGCTTAGTGGCCTTAAAAGAAAATCTCCTCATTGCCTTTCTTTGCTTAAATTAGGTTGAGTAGGCTACAGTTACTTGCAACTGAGAGAATACTAATGGTAACATGTTTATCTCTAAGATTCTGTCATTCAGTGACACCTAGGGCTGCATCTGATTTCAGGGGTGGGGAACGTGGGAACCAGAGTCTTGGGCCATGGGAAAGGGGTTCTGTGTGAGTGAATTATACTGGGCTTAGTGAATGTGATAAGGAACCTTCCCGCTCCACTACTTCACAAGCATATCTATGGGGGGAGCTTGACTAGACCAGCTAAATATTCTTCTCCTTCAAGTTTTGATGTTAGTATTGGAAGTACAGCAGATAGTTAAAAACCCAAGTAAATCCAGCTGGTATTTAACTGTGGTAAGGGAGGACAACTTTTCTGATGAAGATTTTTCTTTCTGGTCTTCAGTGTGTACAGTGTGGAATTTATTCTAGAAAGCTCCTGTCTATATTAAATCCTTCTCATGCTCAGTATTTTTCTTCCTTCCTTCTGCTCTGTCTGACCTGATATGATGTCATCTGGGCTGTATTAAACATTTTTTTTGAAAGAGTGAACATTATACATTTCATCCAAAAAATGCTATTTCTGAGTCTACAATTCATCTCTGCCACAGCATTTTCCTGGTTCCTAAAGGACTCTGGTACAGACGTACCTTCTCCCCCTCCTCCTTTTCACCTTGGATTCAGCACTAAAAAATGTAAAAGACGTTAATAAGGCAGGAGGTGCTTTATGCCACAGGGTATAGATGATACTATTGGAAATGAGGAATTTTCTTCCTGAATGTTGTCAATTTGTTACTTTTCTGAGTCTGCTGGTGGCAGCTCAGCATGGGGCCCCGTTATCTCCTGGCCCAAGCAGCTGGCTTTGGGCGCAAGTCTGGACTAGGAGAGATTGCTTCCTGGCCCCAGTGGGGTTTTCACAATTTTCTTTTCCTTGAGAAACTTTAAAAAGCTGTCTAGGCTACATTACTTGTGTACTTCATTTGAAGCAGCTACCATGTGACTTGGTTCAGGAAAGGCAGCAGCCAGATACCTTGCTGTGGAGAGGGTGAAACATGTCACTTTGTTGTGGGCTGGCACCTAGGACACAGGGTGCAGTGGTCTGAATCATGCTAGTTTGGCTCAACAAACACTTATTTGGCACCTACTATGTGTGAGCAGTTATGCTAGGCCTGGATGCAATGGTCAATAAGAGGTGGTCTGTGCCCTCAAAGAACTCACAATTGAGTGATGAAGATGAAAAAAATAAATACCTAATATATAATGGGTAAAGTCAGAGAGAAAAGGAAACACAGGAGCAGGAGGGCAGAGCATCTAGAGATGGTATAGAAGGGCGAGGGATGGAATATGGAGGGAAGTGGTCATCTGATCTGCATCTCAAGGAACAAATTGGAGAATCCAGGAATAAAAGTACAAGTCAAGCATTTGAACCAGAGGGGACAGAATGAACACCAAAACATGGGCATGTGAAATGAGTGGCCTACTCAGGAGACAAGTAGATTGCTAGAGTGTTGAAGAAGGGAGGGGGAATATATAAAACAGAGCTGGCGAGGTAAGCGGGGCCCAGGTGGTCATGTACCATGTTGCAGAGGAGGGGACTGACCTTTCCTTTATAGGTGTTGGGGAGCCATCAGCAAAAGGGCATGCATTGCATAGGTGGAAGTACGGAGACCAAGGAGCTCAGACCCAGAAACTCTGGGAAGGAGCTGGTGGTGGAGGCAGAACTGAAGGGCTGGCAACAGTGGTACTGGCCACCTTCACATGCTGAGACTCTGAGTAGAACCAGGACAGTCAGGGGACAGACAGGTAGGTAGATGGGCAAGGAAGAATCAATGGGTGCACAAGCCTTGAGGGCTCTGGATCTAAAGTCTCCACGGTGAGGTCAAGCTCAAAGAATGGGGAAGGTATTGAGGGTCAGAATAAGCCTAAATAGGTCAGAATTGGTCAGAAGCTAGAGGTCCACTCAGCTGCTGGCACAAGACCTGTCAAGAGTTGTGACACCTGCCTCTTTAACATCTGGCCCTAACCACCCCTATCCTGTTTAGCTAGTGTTAGGCAATTGCAGGTTTCCACTCAAAAGTCCATTCCCGCCATTCTCGAGGAGACTGACAAGAACCATGCTGCCGATATGGTTCCCTTCAATAGATTTGGTGGTTTGGGCCAATGGTGGCAATGGAGGTAGAGATCAGTGGACAGACTGAGATGTATTCTGTAGTTTGACGCAATAAGAGTTAGTTAGAGATTAGATATGGGGGTGGGCAAGAAGACACCTCAGGGCTGACTCTCCGATTTCTGGCTTTTAGCTATTAGAGGTTGGTGGTACCAACTGCTTATATGGTCTATTAGCTTGTTAGGGCTGCTGTCACATAGTTCCAAAGACTGGATGATTTAAACAACAGAAATTTATTTTGTCACAGTTCTAGAGTCTGGATGTCCAAGATCAAGGTGCAGGTAGGGGTAGTTCCTTCTGAGGGAAGAATCTGTTCCAGGCTTCTCCTAGATGGCCTTGTGCTCCCTGTGTCTTCACATCATCTTTCCTTTGTTAGTGTCAGTGTCCACATTTTCTTCTTATGAGGACATCAGTCATATTGGATTAGGGCCCATCCTAATAATCTCACTTTATCTTAATTATTTCTTTAAGGATCCTATCTCCAAATATGGTCACATTTGGAAGTACTGTTAGGACTTCAACATAAGAACCTGATTGGGGAGGTGAACAATTCAGCCCATAACAAGGAGGTGATCAAGAGAGGAGCAGTCTTGTGAGGAAATTCAAGAGGTTAGTAATAATGCATATATAAATTTTGAGACGCCTATAATATATGTATATAGGTGAAAATGTCAAGCAAGCAGTTGTATATAGAGAATCTAGAGTTCTGAGATGAGGTCTGGGTTGCAGAGACAAATGTAGAAATGGTTGGCAAGTTTACAATTTATTTAAAGGGGTGTCTGGGTGGCTCAGTCAGTTGAGTGTCTGGCTTTGGCTCAGGTCATGATCTCATGGTTCATAGGTTTGAGCCCCACGTCAGGCTCTGTGCTGACAGCCCAGAGCCTGGAGCCTGTCTTCAGGTTCTGTGTCTCCCTCTCTCTCTGACCCTCCCCTGTCCAAGCTGTTTCTCTCTCTCTCTCTCTAAAAAATAAATAAAACATTAAAAAAATTTATTTAAATCTATGAGAATTGGCCCTGAATGTGCTGGGGAAGGGCACTTGTATACAAGGAACAAAGAATGCAAGTTGAATCCCACAAAGTCCACAGAAGTTCTTCCCTCTACAGGATATGGCCCGTGTCTTCAGACCCACAGAGTCAGTCCCCCAGGTCAGTTAAAATGTAGAAATTAGCTCAAAAAGAATTGTGGAGGGGTGGCTGGGTGGCTCAGTCTGTTAAGTGTCTGATTTCAGCTCACGTCATGATCTCATGGGTTTCTGAGTTTGAGTCTTGCTTCAGGCTCTGTGCTGACGGCTCAGAGCCTGGAGCCTGCTTTGGATTCTGTGTCTCTCTCTCCCTCTGCCCTCCCTGACTCATGCTCTTCCTCTCTCTTCCTCTCTCAAAAATAACTAAACATTAAAAAAAAAATTGTGGAGTGCCTGGTGAGACTCTTTCATTGCAAATAGAGATCTATTTTTAAAAAGACTCCTAATTATATATTATCATTACAAATATAACACATGCTTATTATTAAAAAAAAATCCCTGCAAACTGAATGACATTGTAAAGGAAAGTGAAAAAAATTAATGCATTTTGGACACTTGATATTCTCTTACTTTCATTCCGTATTATAGGATCAGCCGTAGCAAATAGCTTTGGATAGGTTTGACTTCTTTCCTTTGACAGCACCTTGGCTCAAGCAACATGCTGAATATCTTTTGCTACTTATCTTGGGACTTCTGAGCACATATACAAGACTGATAAAAAGGAGAAATGAGTTTATAGGAATGAGAGATTTTTTTCTCTCTTTAATGAGGTATAGTTGATATACAACATTGTGTAAGTTTAAGGTATATATGATGATGTGATAAACGTATGTATTGTGAAATGATTACCACATTAAGATTAGTTAACACCTGTCAGTTTACATGATTACCATTTCTTTTTTTTAATGGTGAGAATATTCAAGATTACCTTCTTAGCAACTTTCAGTATATAATATGGTACTGGTAATTAGAGCCACCATGCTGTATACTAGATTCCCCAGAACTTACTCATCTTATAACTGGATACGCTTTGACCAACATCTCTTCAATGTCTCCCATCCCCTATCTATTCTGTTTCTATGAACTTAGCTTTTTTAGATTCCATATATGAGAACATAGTTTTTATCATTCTGTTTCTGATTTTGTTCATTTAACATAATGCCATCAAGGTCCATCCCTGTTGTAACAAATGGCAGGATTTCCTTCTTTCTCATGGCTGAATTTCTCTCCCTCTCTCTCTCTCTCCCCCTCCTTCCCTCCCTCCCTCTATCTATCTATCTATCTATCTATCTATCCATTCTCTCTTTATCTCTCTCTCTGTATTACCTCTAGTATCTCTCTCTCCCTCTCTCTCCATATATATATATATATATATATATATATATACACACAGACACACACATATCCATTCATATGTAGATGAACTCTTAGATTGTTTCCATATCTTGGCTATTGTGATATTGATGTCATTTCCTTTGGGTATATACTTAGAAATGGTATTTCTGGATTGTATGGTAGCTCTATTTTTAATTTTCAAGGGAATCTTCCTGCTATTTTCATAGTGGCTGTACCAATTTACAATCCCACTAGCAATGCACAAAAATTCCCTTTTCTCCACATCTTTGGCAGCACTTGTTATCTCTTGTGTGTCTTGTCTTTTTGATGACAGCCATTGTAACAGGTGCAAGTTGATATTTCATTATGGTTTAGATTTCTGTTAACTGATGGTTAGTGATGTTGAGCATCTTTTCAAGTACCTGTTGGCCACTTGTAGGTCTTCTTGGAAAAATGTCTCTTCAGATCCTCTGCTCATTTTTAAATTGAACTATTATTATTATTGCTATTGAGTTATATTAGTTCTTTTTGCATTTTTGATATCAATTCCTTATAAGATACATGATTAGCAAATATATTTTAGGTTTTCCTTTTCATTTTGTTATCTGTTTCCTTTTCTGTGCAGAAGTTTTCAGTCTTATTTTGTCCCACTTATGGGCTTTGCTTTTGCTGCATGTGTTTTTGGTGTCATATCCAAAAAAATTGTTGCTAAGTCCAATGTGAAGGAGATTTTTCCTTGTTTCCTTCTAGGAGTTTTATGGTTTCAGATCTTATGTTTAAATCTTTAATCCATTTTGAGTTAATTTTTGTGATAGGTGTATAATAGGGGTTCAGTTTTATTCTTCTGCATGTGATTATCCAGTCCCCCCAACCCTACTTATGGAAGAGACTATTCTTTCCTCATTGAGTACTCTTTTTTTTCCTGGTCTCATTGAAATGTCTTTGTGTGTTCTTTAGTAGCTTATTGAGTTTCCTTAAAAGAGCTATTTTGGATTCTTTATTGGACAAATTGCAGATGTCCATGTCTTTGGGATTGATTACTAGAAGGTTATTGTGGTGTCATGTTTCATTGAATTTTCATGTTCCTTGAAGTCTTGAGCTGCTGTCTTTGCATTTGACATAGCAGTCACTACTTCCTATCTTTACTAACTGACTTCAGGAGAAGCATACCTTTCATTAGTCCTACTAGGGATTCTGAGGCTTTCTCAGATCTTTTATGGATATACCTACTTCACACTTCTTGCTCCCTCTTGTGGCAGAATTCTTAACCTTGTATGCCTTCTCTGCAACAGAGTTGAAGTGCTGACAGCTTCCGTTTTGTTTTCCCGAAGGTGGCACTAAAGCTCAAGTTTATGGACTCTCCTTGGTCTGTAAATTTGGGCTGGCTTTCTATGCCTCCTCACTAGGCACCTGCCAAAGCTTGCTCTCACTGCTATCGGTAGTATGCCTTGAGAGCTGGCCACTGGGTGGGTGTATGTGTGTGTGGATGAGGATACATGGAACACTGAGGATGCTCATGTGCCAGTTGTGAGGGCATGTGGCCCAGGTATTCCAGCAATTGTGGATGGGTTTGATGGAGTCTTTGACACTGTTAATAGAATGCTCTCCACATTTCCTATCTGCTGCTTTCCCACTGTCTTCCTGCATCCTACTCATGAAGCTTATGGCTCAAGTCTCTGAATGGAGTGGGAGAGGAATGGGCCTCCTTGGCAGCACTCTGCACAGCTAGGGAAGCCAGGTGTTCACTTACACACTGTCATTTCTCCCTGCAGGAGAAATCACAGGCTGAGATGTCTCTTGGCCTTGAGCTTTGCTGTATTGGGGAAAGGATGATGCAGGTAAAACAGCTGTTTCTCCCACCCTTCCCAATGCATTCAAACTAGTATTTTCCCCCCTCCAATAGTATGCTGAAAACATCTTCCCTGGAAACCTGGACTTCCACAAAGGCTCTTTCTTCCCTGGGCAAAACTGTCTAAAACTGTTTTCCAGGGGTTCCCAGACCACAGCTGAGAGGGACTGGAACTGGTTTAGGAGTCACTGCAGGGTACACAGCTAGGAAAGAGGTCTTTATGCCTATTATCTAATACATGGGTGGGTGTGTTTCTCAGCAAACGGTGCTGGATCTGACAGCTCCCACAAAGACACTTTTGTCTGTGGATGGATGTCAAATTGTTGTTGCTGAGGTGGGGGGGCGTCACAATGAGGGATGTCTTAGGCATATGGGTGATGTCACTTCAATGAGATAATTTTATGTATCTTCAAATAGTACTTTTTAAAGATATCAAAAGGAGATCCTTAAAGAGAATCTAAGGCCAGGACCAGGGTGAGGTGACTGAGACTTCTGTAGCACAAAATTTAAGGAGAGTCATGCACATGCAGGGTCAGCCTCTCATTTCACCCTAATCCCAGGCCTAGGTGGATCAGTGAGGTCTTTTAATGACTATAGTCCTGAAAGCTTCTTCAGGGACAAGGCATAATGCCTGCTGAGTACGAGAGACATTTGGGGGCAGGACATTACCCTCCAAATACCACATCATGTAGATGAATGACGACAGCACAGTCTTAAAGAGAACAGGCTTTGGGACCAGGTGAACCAGGCTCAAATTCTTGGTCTGCCATATACTAGTTGGGTGGCCTCAGGCATCTACAATGAGAATTATTGTGTTGGTGAGTGGTGAGCAAAGCATGCTACTTTGTTGGGAGGAAAGGCTGCTCCACTAGAGGTCTAGTTATGGCTCTTATTCATGAGATGGGTGCACTGAGAATCCTAGGACCTTGTGAATCATTTCTATCCTGAGAAATTGGAAGAAAATACAGTATAGGAATGGGCTACTAGGTACATTTCAGTTTAAGAAATAATTACCAAGGACGCATATGTGTAAGACATTGTGCTGAGCTGTAGGAGACCTAAGGTAGAGGGTGTGGTTAGGGTAATATATACCCTTAAGCTCTATCATCCCCTCTCCTGATGAGGGTTGTGCCTGGACTGGCTGGTGATATGCTCTGTGGAGGTAACAGGCCATGAAGTTTGTCCTTTACCTGGTTTAGTGGCTGAAGTTAAGAATGTTTTAAAGGGGCGCCTGGGTGGCTCAGTTGGTTAAGCATCCGACTTTGGCTTAGGTCATGATCTCACAGTCTGTGAGTTCAAGCCCTACAACAGACTCTGTGTTGACAGCTCAGAGCCTGGAGCCTGTTTCAGATTCTATGTCTCCCTCTCTCTCTCTCTCTCTCTGTCCCTCACCCACTCACGCTCTGTCTCTCTCTCTGTCTCTCTCTCTCTCCCCCCCCACCTCTCAAAAATAAATAAACTCCAAAAAATAAAAAAAAGAATGTTTTAAAAACTAGGGGACCAGAGAACAAACTGAGGGTAGATGGGAGAGCAGGGGAGAGGGGAAAATGGGTGATGGGCATCGAGGAAGGCACTTGCTGGGATGAGCACCGGGTGTTGTATGTAAGCGATGAACCATGGGAATCTACCCTAAAAACCAAGAGCACACTTTATACACTGTATGTTATCCAATTTGACAATTATATTAAAACAAAGTGTATATTTCAATAAGAAAAAAATAAAAACTGGGGGTACAACAAAGGTAGGAATGGGGAGGTGAACTAAAAATGGTATCTGAATGGCCAACAGACACATGAAACGATGCTCAGCATCCCTCCTCATCAGGGAAATACAAATCAAAACCACACAGATACCACCTCATGCCAGTCAGAGTGGCTAAAACAGATCAGGAAACTTTAGATGCTGGCAAGGATGTGGAGAAACGGGCACCCTCCTACACTGTTGGTGGGAATGTAAACTGGTACAGCCCCTCTGGAAAACAGTGTGGAGGTTCCTCAGGAAACTAACAATAGAACTCCCCTATGACCCAGCAATAGCACTGCTAGGAATTTACCCAAGGGATACAGAAATGCTGATGCATAGGAGCACATGTACCCCAATGTTCATAGCAGCACTCTCCACAAGAGCCAAAACATGGAAAGAGCCTAAGTGTCCATCAACTGACAAATGGATCAAGAAGATGTGGTTTATCTATACCATGGAATACTACATGGCAATGAGAAACAATGAAATCTGGCCATGTGTAGCAACATGGATGGACCTTGAGGGTGTTATGCTGAGCGAAATAAGTCAGGCAGAGAAGGACAAATATCATATGTTTGCACGTATAGGAGGATTAGGAGGAACTTGACAGAGGACCATGGGGGAGAAGAAAGGGAAAAATAGTGGCGGAGAGGGAGAGAGGCAAACCATGAGAGACTCTTGAATGCTGAGAACAAACAGAGGGCTGATGGGAGTTGGGGGAGGGAATGGGGGATGAGGGGAATGGAGGAGGGCACTTGTGGGGATGAGCACTGGGTGTTATGTGGAAACCAACTTGACAATAAACTATTAAAAAAATAAAAATGGTATCTGAATACGTCAACAAAAATGAGGACAGTGAGACACTTACGGGAGTCAGGGAGAAAGATTGCTTGTGGGTGAGAATGGGAGATGGATCAAGAGAATAAATGTGAAGAGGGCCGTGGGTGAGTGCTTGGCAGAGAAGCTTCCCTCCAGAGCTGGCTTTTGCCTTCATGGCATGGCTTGTAGCAAAGTGGTGGGGCAGTTGCCAATCAGCTAATGTGGGAGTTATCTTCCTTCTTCCTTCCCCAGGCTTGAGTGTTAGTGTTTTTGAGGAAGCATGGCTACATTTTCTAGAGACACAAACTCTGGAAACCCTGAGTTTAGAGGCAGTAGCATGGAAGTTAACAGTGTTTTTGTTTTCTTACAAGTCACCATAGTCTGGGTATCAAGTCAAAGCTCAGTCCTCCATTGCTCCAAATTATCTTATTATTATTGATGTCTCTCAGTCACAGAGGTTCAGCCATAGCATGTAAGGCTTGTTGGTCTAGGGATGTGAATCTTGCTTTGGGTGGGGGAGGTTCCAGGTTCAAATCCTGGATGAGCCCAAGGCATGCATCCTTGTTCTCTGCTGTTGGGGCATCTGGGTGGCTAAGTTGGTTAAACGTCTGACTCTTGATTTCAGCTCAGGGCATGATCTCATGGTTCGTGAGATCAAGCCCCCCATCATTGGGCAGTGCTGAGCCAACTCAGACCTCTCTCTCTACCCCTCCCCTGCTCATGCTCTCTCTCTCAAAATAAATAAATAAACTTAAAAAATCCCAAAGGTTCAGTCATAAACACGTATATGAACTCATGAGCAGTATAGGACACAGCTGCTGTTTTCTACTTTACAGTAAATTGAGCTCATTTTTCTCTGATTGTAAAAATATTCTTCTTTGATGCATTCTATCTTTGTGTTTCTCCATTGCTTCCAAGCTCTTTGAAGTAGTAGTATACTTTGTCTCCAGTTTCTCATTCTCTCTTTTCTTCAACTACCTAGTTTTTACCACATTTACTCCACAAACACTTGCTCACCAAGATCCTCTCTGGATTGCCACATCCACTGGGCCTCTTTTAGTATTTACCTGAAGTCCTCATTGTGGCACCAGACGTGTTGACACATCCCTCTTCTAGGTTTTCTTTTTTGGCTCCTGTGTCATTATTCTCTTCTGCGTCTTCTTCCATCTTTCCGGCTGCCCTTGGTAGATTCCTTTTGGTTCCTCTGTCCTTCCGGTGGTGCTGTTCCTCAAAGTTGTGTCCTGGTCCTCTTCTTTCCTCTCTCATCCTGAGTGTATTTATTCATTCCTATAATTATGGAATTATTATCCTGTATTTATAATTCTATAATTATTCCTATAATAGCTATAATATATCAGTACCTGACTCCCACATCAACATCTACAGTTTGTATTGTACTCCTGAAATTTCAGACCTTTATATTCAGCTGCCTACAGGATGTTATATAAGTGTTTCAAACTTAACATGTCCCAAATTGGACTGATTATTTCCTAGAAAATCTGGTTCTCTTTACATATTACCTTTATCAGTAAATGTCAACTCATTGTTCAGCCACCAGAGCCTTAGACATCATCCTAGACACTCTCTTTCCTTTATCCCTCACATGCAACTGGTGACCATTTCCTGTTCTTTCTGTCATTTTGACATCTTTCCTGTTCATTCTTCTCTATGACCTTCTAGTTAGTCTTCTTGGCTCCAGTCTTGTCACATGCAGTGTATTCTTCAAACTCTTGACAGTGTGATCTTATGAAGTACAAATCTGACCACTTCACTCCCTGGTTTAGAACTAGTCAAGGCCTCCCAATACCCAAGAATAAAGCTTAGACCTCTGAGTCTGGCCTACCTGACTTGCACAGTCCAGCTTCTATCCATTTTGCTAGGCATGTCTTTAGCAAAGCTCTCCTCACATACTTTGCCTCGTAAGAGAATGAATAAATGATGAATCCATGACTGATGTCACTAATAAACATAACAAAGCATGCCAAGGAGTTTGAGATCTGTTCGTGTTGGAAGTCCACTTACTGTGTTGATAAGCCCATAGGATGTCCTGAATTAAAAAAGTTTTAAATTATAGGCAAGATTTATTCTATGTAACTTAGGAGGGCAGAAAGAAAGGTTTCAAGTTAGCATAAGTTTCTACCAATAGAGCTGGCCAAAAAGCAGTGGATTTCCCTCAAGTAGGGAGGTCCTCATATCTGAAGGTGACCAGACAGGAGCTGTGTAGTCATTCAGACAGGTTAGAGGAGGGACTCCTGCACTGTGTGGAGAAATGTATTACAGGAACTCTTATCTCCCTGCCATGAAGGAGAAGAGGAAAGGAAAAGAATTAATGTTTATTGAACACTTACTATGTGCTTGGCATTGTTCTAGGTGCTTTATATTTATTTGTTCATTTTCTCTAACAAGTGCTTTATTTTAAATTAAAAAAAAATTTTTAAATAGTTTATTGTCAAGTTGGTTTCCATATAACACCCAGTGCTCATCCCCACAAGTGCCCTCCTCCATGCCCATCTCCCCGCTTCTCCTCCCCCCACCCCTATCAGTCCTCCATTTGTTCTCAGCATTCAAGAGAATCTCATAGTTTGCCTCCCTCCCTCTCCCCCACTATATTTCCCCTCACCTCCCACATCATGCTCTGTTAAATTCCTCCTAATCCACCTATATGTGCAAACGTATGTTATCTGTCCTTCTCTGCCTGACTTATTTCGCTCAGCATAACACCCTCAAGGTCCATCCATGTTGCTACACATGGCCAGATTTCATTCTTTCTCATTGCCATGGTATAGATAAACCACATCTTCTTTTTTTCTCTTTTCCATTATAGTTTTTTAAAATTTATTTATTTTTACAAATAGTTTATTGTCTAGTTGGTTTACACATAACACCCAGTGCTCATCCCCACAAGTGCCCTCCTCCATGCCCATCCCTCCTCCCCCCCACACCCATCAGTCCTCAGTTTGTTCTCAGCATTCAAGAGTGTCTCATGGTTTGCCTCTCTCCCTTTCCCCCACCATTTCCCTCCTTCTTCTCCCCCACAGTCCTCCATTAAATTCCTCCTAATCCTCCTATACATGCAAACATATGGTATTTGTCTTTCTCTGCCTGACTTATTTCGCTCAGCATAACACCCTCAAGGTCCATCCATGTTGCTACACATGGCCAGATTTCATTCTTTCTCATTGCCATGTAGTATTCCATTGTATAGATAAACCACATCTTCTTGATCCATTCGTCCATTGATGGACACTTAGGCTCTTTCCATGTTTTGGCTATTGTTGAGAGTGCTACTATGAACATTGGGGTACATGTGCTCCTATGCATCAGCACTCCTATATCCCTTGGGTAAATTCCCAACAGTGCTATTGCTGGGTCTATTTTTAATTTTTTGAGGAAACTCCACACTGTTTTCCAGAGGGGCTGCACCAGTTTATATTCCCACCANCATGTCATTTGCAACTATTTTTTCCCATTCCGTCGGTTGCCTATTCATTTTATGGATTGTTTCCTTTGCCGTGCAGAAGCTTTTAATCTTGATGAGGTCCCAATAGTTTCTTTTTGCTCTTGATTCCCTTGCCTTTGGGGATGTGTCAAGTAAGAAATTGCTGCGGTGGAGGTCAAGGAGGTTTTTTCTTGCTTTCTCCTCTAGGGTTTTGATGGTTTCCTGTCTCACATTCAGGTCCTTTATCCATTTTGAGTTCATTTTTGTGTATGGTGTGAGAAAATGATCTAGTTTCATTCTTCTGCATGTTGCTGTCCAGTTCTTCCAGCATCATCTGTTAAAGAGGCTGTCTTTTTTCCATTGGATGCTCTTCCCCGCTCTTTCCCCATTGGGGATGGTGAAGCTGAAGGCTTCTCATAAATGGCTTTTATGATGTTTAAGTAAGTTCCTTCTATCCCGACTTTATAAGAGGCCTTTATAAAGGGACTAAATAAAGGGTCTTTATTAAGAAGGATGCTGTATTTTGTCAAATGCTTTTTCTGAATCTATCGACAGGATCATATGGTTTTTATCTTTTCTTTTGTTGATGTGACGAATCACATGGATTGATTTGCGAATATTGAACCAGCCCTGTAACCCAGGAATGAATCCCACTTGATCTTGGTGGATAATTCTTTTTATGTGCTGTTGGATTCGATTTGCAAGTATCTTTTTGAGGGTTTTTACATCTGTATTCATCAAGAATATTGGCCTGTAGTTCTCTTTGTTTTGCTGGGTCTGTGTCTGGCTTGGGAATCAGAGTGATGCTGGCTTCATAAAATGAGTCCGGAAGTTTTTCTTCGATTTCTGTTTTTTGGAATAGCTTGAGATGGATGGGTATTAACTCTGTTTTAAACGTCTAGTAGAATTCCCCAGGGAAGCCATCAGGTCCAGGGATCTTATTTGTTGGGAGATTTTTGATAACTGATTTGATTTCCTCACTTGTTATGGGTCTGTTCGGGTTGTCTATCTCTTCCGGTGTGAATTTTGGTAGTGAGTGTGTGTTTAGGAATTTGTCCATTTCCTCTAAGTTTTCCAATTTGTTGGCATATAATTTTTCATAGTATTCCCTGATAATTGCTTGTCTTTCGGAGGAGTTGCTTGTAATAAGTCCATCTTCATTCATGATTTTGTCTACTTGGGTGCTCTCTCTTTCCTTTCGAGAAGCCTGGCTAGAGGTTTGTCAATTTTGTTTATTTTTTCAAAAAACCAACTCTTGGTTTCATTGATCTGTTCAACTGTTTCTTTAGTTTCTATGTTGTTTATTTCTGCTCTAATTTTTACTATTTCTCTTCTTCTACTCGGTTTGGGGTCCTCTTGTTGCTCTCCTTCTAGTTTCATTAGGTGAGCTGTTAGATTTTGGACTTGTGCTTTTTCTAATTTCTTGATAGGCCTGGAGTGCAATGTACTTTCCTCTTAGGACTGCCTTTGCTGCATCCCATAGAGTTTGGATTGTTGTATTTTCATTTTCATTTGTTTCCATATATTTTAAATTTTCTTCTCTAATTGCCTGATTGGCCCATTCATTCTTTAGAAGGGTGTTCTTTAACCTCCATGTTTTTGGAGGTTTTACAGACTTCTTCCTGTGATTGATTTCAAGTGTCATAGCATTGTGATCTGAAAGTATGCATGGTATGACCTCAATTCTTTTATATTTATTGAGGGCTGCTTTATGTCCCAGTATGTGATCTATCTTGGAGAATGTGCCATGCGCACTTGAGAAGAAAGTGATTTCCCTAGCCTCAGGATGTAGAATTCTAAATATATCTGTCAGAACCATCTGGTCCAATGTGTCTTTCAAGTCCATTGTATCTTTAGTGATTTTCTGTCTGGTTGATCTATCCATTGCTGTAAGTGGAGTATTAATGTCCCCTGCTATTAGCAGATTCTTATCTATAAAATTGTTTCTGTTTGTGACTAATTGTTTTAAATATTTAGGTACTCTCATATGCGGTGCATAGACATTTATAATTGTTAGTTCTTCCTGATGGATAGGCCCTGTAATTATTATATAATGCCCTTCTTCATCCCTTGTTATTGTCTTTAATTTAAAGTCCAGTTTGTCTGATATAAGTACAGCTACTCTAGCTTTCTTTTGACTTCCCATAGCATGATATATATTTCTCCATCCTCTTACTTTTAATCTGAAGGTATCTTCCAGTCTAAAATACGTTTCTTGTAGACAGCAAATAGATTGATTTTGTTTTTTTTATCCATTCTGCTACCCTATGTCTTTTGATTGGAGCATTCAGCCCATTTACATTTATTGTTATTATTGAAATATATGGGTTTAGAAATTTGTGGGATTCATGCTTGTGGTGGTGTCTCTTGCATCTTGTGTTCCTTGCAACATTTCCCTCAGAGAGTTCCCCTCATGATTTCTTGTAGGGCTGGATTAGTGGTGACTAATTCTTTCAATTTTTGTTTGAAAGAATTTGATCTCTCCTTCTATTCTGAATGACAGGTTTGCAGGACAGAGGATTCTTGGCTGCATGTTTTTTCTGTTCATCACATTGAAGATCTCCTGCCATTCATTTCTAGCCTGCCAAGTTTCAGTAGATAGGTCTGTCACCACTCTGATAGGTTTCCCTTTGTATGTTAGGGCCCTTTTCTCCCTAGCTGCTTTCAAAATTCTTTTTTTGTCCTTATATCTTGCTAGTTTCACTATGATATGTCGTGCAGAAGATCAATTCAAGTTACATCTGAGGGGAGTTCTCTCTGCCTCTTGAATCTCAACACCTACTTCCCTCCCCAGTTTGGGGAAGTACTCTGCTATGATGTTTTTCCAGGACTCCCTCAGCACCTTTCCCTTTCTCTTCCTCTTCTGAGATTCCTATGATACGGATATTGTTCCGTTTGATTGTATCGCTGAGCTCTTGAATTCTTCTTTACGTTCCTGGATCAGTTTATCTTTCTTTTTCTCAGTTTCTTCTTTTTCTGTTAATTGTGTTTTCTAAATCACTTATTCTCCTTTCTGCCTCTTCAATCCATGCATTGGATGCCTCCATTTTATTAGGTGCCTCATTTGTAGCATTTTTAATTCATCAAAACTATTTTTATTTATTTTTTATTTTTTTACAAATAGTTTATTGTCAGATTAGTTT
>NW_027527941.1:0-7566 GCF_008692635.1 Crocuta crocuta
CATAAGAAAAGTTTTGGAATAATCTTTGGAATAACCTGAGAATTTTTAAAGATCTTGAATTTTAAGCTTTTGCCAAGGTTTCCACCAAGGGTAAGGGCAATATTAAGAGAAGCATAACAGCTTTCATTGTAATGGAGATGAGGTTCTGCCCTAGGGAAGGTCAGACATTGGGGAAAATATTTTTGAACATCATAATAGATTTACAACTACTAAACATGTTGAAAAGGCAGGGGCACCTGGGTTGCTCAGTTGTTGAGCATCTGACTTGATTTCTGCTCAGGTCGTTATTTCGTGTTTGTGGGTTCGAGCCCCCCATCAGGCTCTGTGCTGACCGTGCTGCACCTGCTTGGGATTCTCTCTCTTCCTTCCTCTTTGCCCCTCCCTGTTGGTGCTTACTCACTACCTCTCTCTCTCCCTCTCTCTGAAAATAAACATTGAGAAATAAATGTCCTGTGCCAGATGAAGCCACTGGATAATTCATAGAAATGATGAGGAAGTGCTTCAGATCTCTTCATACATTTCTAAGGAGTAAAGAGAAGGGAGATTATGGAAACACACTCTGTAACACCAGCGTTTCCAGGTTATCCAAGCCAAAGGAAGACACTACAAGTAGAGAAGAGAACGCAGTGCCACCTACTGGGAATATTTGTGAAAAGTCCATAATAAAACAAATGAAACAATCAAAACCACATTTTACAATTTGACAACATAATCAAGCGCAAATTCTTCCTGGAATTCTAGGGTGTTTCAACATATGGAAGATAGTACATTTGAGACTGCCCACATTAACATAATGAAGATGAAACCTGGTATGATCAAACTGATACAGAATAGGGAGTGAGCATATTGCACACCATTTTATAATTAAAAACACTCAAGAAAGTAGGAAACCACCCCAACCTAATAAAGGCCATGTATGTATGAAAAGTGGAAATCTCACATATACAAGAGTAAAAGACTAAAACCTTCTCTCATATCCTCAGAAGCAAGATAATGAAGCAACTTGACCACTCTCATTAAACAGAGTATGGGACATTCTTAACGGAACAATTAAAAAAAACAGGAATCCAAACTAGAGGAGGAAAAACATTCTTCTCTGTTAATAGTTGACATGTGCTGGGGTGCCTGAGTGGCTCAGTCAGTTGAGTGTTCAACTTTGGCTCAGGTAATGATATCCCAGTTGTGAGTGCGAGCCCAACATCGGGTTCTGTGGTATTAGCAGGGATCCACTTCAAATAGTCTGTCTTCCTCTCTCTCTCTCTGCGCTTCCCCAGCTCATCATGCATGCCCTCTCTCTCTCTCAAAAATAAACATGTAAAAAAATTTTTTGAGAAGAAAACAAAAAGAGATGACATGCTCTACAGAACCCTAGAGAATCCTTTATTTTTGTGTCATAACTTATATTGTTTATGTATGCTATTTTTTCTACTAAACACTTCGTAAGTTATTTCAACTTTGTTTTTTCTCTATAGAGAGAGGGGATGCACGAGCCAGGGAGAGAAAGAAAAAAATCTTAAGCAGTCTCCATATTCAGCTGGGAGCCCTAGGCACGGCTCTGGACTCAATCCCACAACCCTGGGGTCATGACCTGAGCTAAAATCAAGAGTGAGATCCTCAACCTACTGAGCTACTCAGGTGTCCGAGAGCTATAGGGTCTTTAACTACAACGTTGTTTAATGTACAGTGGGTTAAGGTTGGTGCAATGATAATACTTCATTCATTATAGATCACTCTTAACACATGAGAAAGCATTGGGTTTGATTAATGACAATAATCAACTAAATGTAGCCTAAACAAGTCGCTCCAAGCTTACTGCATGGTCCTTGGTTAAAATACAGACTTACAAACCTTAAACAGCTAGTCTTGTTCATGTGATACATATTCTGAGAGTTGTGGATCCATGGTTTTACTTTTCACATTCTAAATATGTGTTGTTCAAACTGTTAATGTCCTCAGTAAGGTTTCTGTCCATTAATAGTTTCATTTGGGGGGGGAATCAAAAGTGATACCTATTTCAACTGCATAAGGGTCAGAATCCTTAACCCTGCATGTTGAAGGCACTACTATCAGGAATCCAAGTGTTTTAACCTTAGATCATTTTTATTCTCTATAATAATAATCCGATTTAGATTAATGTCTGAAAAATGGTATATGTTTAGTGCTTTTCACTGTGAATTCCCAGATGTTTACTTGGATTTGCTTTTTTATTATACACATTGCCAATTTTTTACATATTTAATGTATCTATGTTCTATGAACCTCTTTTTACATGAAAGTAACTTTATTTTTTAATTTTTAAAAAAGGTTTTATTTCTGAGAGAGGGAGGCAGCATGAGCAGGGGAGGGTCAGAGAGAGAGAGACAGAATCTGAAGCAGGCTCTAGGCTCTGAGCTCTCAGCACAGAGCCCAACGCAGGGCTCAAACCTACGAACTGTGAGATCATGACCTGAGCCGAAGTCGGACGCTTAACTGAGTGAGCCACCCAGGCACCCCTGAAACTAATATTGAAAAGAAAGCATTTTCCCTATTTGTGACATTTCTAGGGTTTCCATCCAGGGTACACAGTCTGAAGTGTTGACGTGGAGTCCTGCGTAAAGACTTTGCAACAGTCTTTACATTTCTAAGTTTCCTCTCCAGTATGCCCTCGGTCATGTTTAATCAGGGCATTATTCCGGCGAAAGGCATTCCTGAGTTGTGTACATTGGTTGGATTTCTTCTAAGTATGTATAGTCTGATGTCAAAGATGGTATAAAGAATGCTTAAAGGATTCACAAAGTTATTCACCTTTGTAATATTTCTTCCCATTAAATATTCTCTGATGTTCAGAAAGGTTGGAGTGCTGGGCAAAGGTTTTGCCACATTCTTGTCAATTTTGAAGATTCTCTCCAATAGGTATTCTCTGCTTTTGAGTGAGTTTGGAAGTCTGGTTAAAACTTTGCCACATTCACTACATTTGTAAATCTTTAGGTAGGACACAATGGCATATAAAGACATTTAAGCTTTAATAAAAGACTGTGATATTTCTTTCTTTGAAAATGGTATCTGAAAACTGAATTCTTTGAAGTTTCATAGGGTTTGACCCTTGTGAATATTTCTTTCTGGAATCATTGCTTTCATAGGTTCTGTCTCAAGTATAAACACCTTGGTAGTTATTGAAGATCAAGCCCTCACAAAAGGCCTTCCTAAGTGCATTCCACATAAAACATTGCTTCAAATTATGTATTTATGTGATAGTTATTGAACAGTAATGGTTGGATAAAGACTGTCCTGAGCATATCAAAATTAGGGTCTTTGAAACAAGGAGGGATTATTTGGTGGTAGAAACCCTCAGGAAAGGACTTCCCAAATTGATTACATTTAGACATTTTTTTAAAGTGTATGTATTTTGAGCAAGAAAGTACAAGCCAAGGAGAGGGGCAGAGAGAATCCTAAGCAGGCTCCAAGCTGCCAGCATGTAGCCACATGCAGGGATTGTTTCCACAAACTGAGATCATGATCTGACCCAAAATCAAGAGTTGGATACTGGGGGCACCTGGGTGGCTTAGTCAGTTAAGCGTCCGACTTTCGCTTAGGTCATGATCTCGCGGTTCGTGGGTTCGAGCCTCGCGTCGGGCTCTGTGCTGACTGCCAGCTCAGAGCCTGGAGCCTGTTTCAGTCTGTGACTCCCTCTCTCTCTGACCCTNTGGATCCTCACCTGACTGAGGCACCCAGGTGCCCTGCAATTTTTCTTCTTCATATCCCACCAAATGAAATGTAGCTAAAACTCAGAAGCAGAAAAAAATGCTAAAAAAAAAAATCGGAAACAAAATAGTTGGTGAGTAGCTCACTCAGTTAAGGATCCAACTCCTGATTCAGGCTAAGGTCATGATCCCAGGGTTGTGGGATCAAGCCCCCAGTAGGGCTTCACTCTGAATGAGGAGTCTGTTTAACATTCTGTGTCTCTCACTCTGCCCCTTGCCCCGTTTGCATGTTCTTTCTCTCTCAAAATAAAAAAACTGAAAACTGAAACAATTAGAAATAAAATAGAGACCAGAATAAACCATAGCATTGAAAGGGATGCCTAGGTTTTTCAAAAGAAACCAAATTGGAAATGCTTTAACTACATTAATGAAGAAAAAAGGAGATAGGACTCAAACACCAAATGGACAAATGGGACAGAAACAACATAACAGATAGCCACAGAAATATATAGTTTGGTAACATATTACTATGAAGAATGATAAACAAGGTAGACAAAATAGAAAATAATCTCATTTTTAAAAATGTACAAGTTACCTGATTGCAATATGAATCTTGAACTCAGGAAATAAGAAATCTTCTTAGACCAATCACAAAAATAGAAGTTGAATATGCAATAAAAAAAACCTCCCGGAATAGGAAAGCCCACAACTGCTTGTCTCCATTGGTCAATTCTAACAAACATTAAAAACAAACTAACAGAAAGAAAAAAAGAATCTTAATCAAAATCTTACAAACAGAATAGAAGGAATGCATTCAAAATAATCCTAGGAGGCCAGCATTACCCTGGTACAAAACCAGGATAAATATCATACAAGAATAAAAATATCTAGTTTGTCCATTTGAAGTGTTGCTACTCTGGCTTTCTTGTGACTTTCATCTGCATGATCAACGTTTCTCTGTCACCCTCACTTTCCATCTGTAAGTATCTTAGGGTCTACATTGAGTCTGTTGTAGGAAGCATATCGATAGTCCCGGGACTTATTTTTGTTGTTTTTGTTTGTTTTATTCCATTCAGAGACCCTATGTGTTTTGATTGGAGTGTATAGTACATTTTCATTGAAAGTATTTATTGATAGATACATATTTATTGCTATTATGTTTTGTTATTTCTAGAGATTTTTGTGATCCTTTTTCTCTGTCACTTTTGGGGTCTTCTTTACACTCCAAGATTCCCCTTTAATATTTCTTGCAGGGCTGGTTCAGTGGTGAGGAATTCCTTTAGATTTTGCTTGTCTGGAAAATTCTTTCTCTCTCCTTCCCTTCTGGATGATAGCCTTGCTGGACAGAGTGTTCTTGGCTGCATATTTTAACCAGGCAGCACGTGGAATATATCATCCCTTCCTTCTGGCTTGCCAGGGTTCTTTTAAGTCCCCAGCTCACCTTACCAGATAACCTGATAAGTAAAGGATGTCTTCCTGCTTTGAAGATTTCGTTCTCACCATATTTTGGAAATCTAATTCTAATAGATCCTGGTGTTGGCTTGGTTTTGATGGGAGTGCTCTGTGTCTCCTGGATTTTAGTGTTTCTTTCCTTAGCCAGGTTAGGGAAGTTTTTAGCGATTATTCCTTGAAGTAATTTTTTCTATCCCCTTTTCTCTCTCTTCTTCTTCTATGACCCTGATAATCCTAATCCAAGATTTACAAGTGCTCCAGGTGATTCTGATGAAGGCTAAATTTGACCCTCTGCAGGAACTAAGTCATAGATCATCCTTGAGTTATCCACAGATAGGTGACTCTCACAAACCATCTATGATCATGCTCCTGTTCTCTTTCTCACACACAGAACCATACACAACACATTTACTTTACTCAGAAGTGGACAAAATCTGTGTTGGCTTCCTCTTCTATTTATCCCTTCTCTTAATTCTTAAAAGCTTCCTTGAGCTTCCTAGGATCGAGAATGTTCACATTCTTGAATGAAAGCAATCAAGATTAAACTGAATTAGAACTTATCTAAATAATTTATGGAGTAAATAATGAAATATATACAAGACATTAATACATGTTATATATTATTAGGGGAAGGAATATAACATTCTCAGTATAAATCTGGACTTGATGTCTTTTACCTTATAACCATAAATAAGCTGCAGATTTAAGCAGCTCTTCATCAGGTGTCCATTTGCATGTAGAATAAATGCCTGTGCACTAGGTTTCAGGATACTCTAAATTTTAAGGGCTAATTTCAGGGACAAGTGTGATGGCCTTTTTTCAGATGTTGTGAAACAGTTCAGAGAACAAGAGCCGTTTGCAAAGACCTTATGTGTCCACTGGCACTACTATTTCTAATTAGACCAGCCTATATGTCACATTTCTGGTCAAAGACTTGGAGGGAGTAGTCCCTTGAGGAAGAGGGCCTTCCTGAATGAAAAAGGAAAGACTTCAAAGTGAATTCTCTAAGTCCTGTCAGAATTACACTGCCTCCTCTCCTGCATGGAACACGGTTTGATGCCTGCTGGTGGGGCAGGTACACTGGGCTTTGAGTAACACGTGTGAGCACAATGATGGGCACAGAAAATACCAGAGGGAGGAAATGGAAACTCCGAGGACACTCCAGGGAGTCTGAGTTATTTTATGAGACATGTGCATCAACCTACTTACTACATACAGAGCACAAAATACACGTTGTCTTTTATTTTTTAAGGTTTTCAGAAAAGGTTTCATTTTAATCACTCTGCTCAGCATGACAAGTACACTCTCCTTAATCGTCATGTCCTCTTTCATCCACCTTCCCCCCCACCTCCCTTGTGGTAACCGTCAATTTGTTGTCTATACTTGAATCTCTTTCCTGCTTTGTCTCCTTTTCCCTGTTGCTCTTTTGTGTTGTTTCCTAAATTCTATATGAGGGCAATCATGGTATTTCTCTTCTTCTGACTTATTTCACTTAGGATTATACTCTCTAGCTCCATCCAGATCTTGGGAAATGGTAAGATTTCATTCTTTTCTATGACTAGTATTCCATTGTATACATCATGTCTTCTTTATCTATTTTTCTCTTCATGGACACTTGAGCTTCTTGGCTACTTTAAATTATGCTGTTGTAGTAATGTTGGATTAGTGTTTTTGGATTCGGTGGGTAAATACCCAGTAACAGAATTGCTGGGTTGTAGGCTAGTTCTATTTTTAAAATGTCTTTATGTTAATTTTGAGAGAGTGAGACTGAGTGCATCACGGGAGGGGCAGAGATAAAGAGGGAGACAGAATCCAAAGCAGGCTCCAGGGTCTAAGCTGTCAGCACAGAGCCTGACATGGGGCGCCAGCCCATGAACCGTGAGATCATGACCTGAGCCAAATTCAGATGCCTAACTGATTGAGGCATCTAGGCTCAGAAAAGTTGTCACATTTGGTCATCAAAAGTACCTTCCTAAGACTTTACACTGTCCAAAGGGAGTTCCCACCAGAATTTCCCAGCATTTCAAGAGTTCTCTGTATGTTTTTAGTAGGACCTATCTTCCTATTCAAGGTTACTATCATCATGTTCTATCTGTCCTCACAGCTGTCTCACTGCCAAGTGCCTGACCTAATCCTGTGGCCCATTGATGGGGTTTTCCTATTCTTCCAAAAAAGTGATGACAACATTGTATTTAATACGCCATACCGGTTACCAACAATTGGCCTTTGGACTAACAAAAGCCCATGTGGCTTATGTGGGAGTAGGAGAGTGGTGAAAATGGGGTCTCCATAACACAGGGTAGAAGGACAGCTCTGATGCCTTCTTCACTAGAATGGAGAGGAGGACATGGAAAAACTCAAGATGATTTAGAAAGAAAACCAGCAAAGTGTATCCTTCTCAATCCAGAGTCAGCAGTACAACCTTGGATAGGTG
>NW_027527941.1:7722-10564 GCF_008692635.1 Crocuta crocuta
CTTATAATTATATTTTTAATAAGTTTGTTTAATTAGCAGTTGTTAAGTAGAACCCCTGGGCCGTGGATTGTGAGCTATGATTCAATAAAAGAAAACAAAGAAAGTGAAATGCATAAAGTTTATTACTGAGATTCTGGAGGATGTACCCAATATGCCTTGAGGTCAAGGCTGGGTGAAAGCAGAGAGAGTGAAAGCAAGTGGGGCAGATGCCTTATTTAGGGTCCGTGGTTGGCATGCTTTCCACTTCCTGGGCTATGTCTAGAATGCACAATTCAAACCTAAATGAGTGGAGCATGGTAAGCTCTGCAAGGCTTTATCTCTAAGGGGAGTGGGCACTGTTCACAAAGGTTATTGGGTAAGTCCAAGCAGGAACTACTTTGTGACTCTGGTGGCTTTTGTCTACTCTATATGCTCCTGGGCAGAGCTAGAGTCCATTCAATCCCCTGTAGCCAGCCTGTCATACAGATGGATTCATTGGCCATGGTATCAAGAAATGGACTAGCTATGCTCTCAATAGCACTTCTGTATCATCCATATGAAAAGTATTGTAATGTCCCAGCTGTCACAATAAGGGAGATAGATACATAAATGGGGAAAATACTTCTAAAGAATGAATGGGCCAATCAGGCAATTAGAGAGGAAATTAAAAAATATATGGAAACAAATGAAAATGACAACACAACAATTCAAAATCTGTGGGATGCGGCAAAGGCAGTGCTAAGAGGAAAGTACATTGCTCTCCAGGCCTATTTCAAGAGATTAGAAAAAGCTCAAGTGCAAAATCTAATAGCTCACCTAAAGGAACTAGAGGCAGAGCAACAAGAACGCCCTAAACCCAGTAGAAGAAGAGAAATAGTAAAAATTAGAGCAGAAATAAACAACATAGAGACCAAAGAAACAATTGAACAGATCAATGAAACNCGGACCACATAATAAGAATGGGATATTGACTGCTCTACTGAGGCTTCTAGTCAACAATAGATTATATCCATGGAAAAGCACTTATGCTTTTAAGTTTGGGGACTCACACGTTACAGATTTTCAATTGTGGAGGGGTTGGCATCCCATACCACTTCCACTGTCCAAGGCTAAATAAATGATCTCAGTGTTTTCACTTTGGATTTTTCTCTAATACTCTGATTTAGAATCATGTCTCAAAAGTGATATGGACTTCTTTCTTCTGTGAATTCTGAGTTTACATTTCACATTCCATCACACAGTGTGCCAATGGTTCACAACTGTAATTTTTTTATCTTTATAAAGATTCTGTTGCTGTTTCTAAATATATGTTAAAAGCAAAGGTTTTCATCCTTCATTGCGTTTCTGGGGTTTCTATCCAAGGTAGTTTCTCTGATGTCGAATAAGAGTTCAGTTCTAAGTAGATTTTGCCAACGTCCTTGAGATCTATAGGGTATATCCCCAGGATTCTTGTATTTGTAATGTTTCTTTCAGTACACACTCTGATGTTCACACAGTTGGTAGTCCTGCCTAAAGCCTTTGCCACACTTTTTAAAACATTTCCCAGCCTTCTCCTCTGTATGTATTACCTCATGTTGACAAGTTTTGAGGGCTACTTACATTTGCATATTGTTATATTTGTAAGGTTTCTTGCCGTTATGAAATCTGTTGTTGAGCAAGTTTAGAAGACTAGTTAAAAGCTTCACTAGATTTGATGCAGCTGTAAGTCTCCTCTCCAGTAATGATACAATGATGTACAATAGGATTTGAGCCTTCATAAGAGAAGGTCCCATGTTTGTTACTTGTAATCTGGAGTTTTGGAAACAGTTCTCTGAATTTTAGTAAGATGTGATATTTGACTCATGTTTTTCCCCACATTCTTTCCCTTGGTAAGTTGTGTCTCCATCATAAACACTTTGGTAAGTATGGAAGATAGAGTTCTGACTAATGGCTTTCTGAAGTTCACAGCACATAAGAACTTCATCCAAATTAAGTATTATGTGATACCAGTGAACAGTCATGTTTGGAATAGGAGTGTCTGGTTTTTATCAAATTTAGAGACTTTGGAAAAAGATGATTATGTATTGGTGGAAGAATAATGAAGCCTCTGCAAAGAATTTCTCAAAACAATTACATTTAGAATTTTTATCTTCCTTTTTAAATGTATTTTAGAAAGGTTTCAGTGAATGATTAGTCCTATCTTATATTTGAAATGATTTCAATAATTAGTTTTGGCATGGACTGGTTGATTTTCCAAAACTTCCAAATGTCCTTCCAGAGAACATATAGGGTTAAAAGCGGGCTTTGGATGGGCACCTGTGTGGCTCAGCTCAGTTGGTTGAATGTCTGACCTTGGCCTAGATAACAGTCTCCTGGTTTGTGAGTTCAAGCCCCATCATGGGCTCTGTGCTGACAGCTCAGAGCCTTGAGCCTCCTTCTGATTATGCCTCTATCACCCTCTGCCTCTCCCTGCTCTCTCTCTCTCAGAAATGAGTAACAGTTTTTAAAAAGTTTCCAAAAAGAGATTTTGGTCTGTTTGGTCCTTTGCCTCTCAAAAAATGAATAAACATAAAAGGTCCTCCAGGTTGAAATAAAAGCATTCTAACGAGTAACCGGAACCACATGACTACAGCAAGCTCTCCAATAAATACAGATATTTACACAATTATAGAAGCCTGTAGTGTAACAAGGTAAAACAAGTCTATTTCTGCTACAAACTTTTTCTTAAAAGCGTAAAAATCAAATCTAGGTAAAAATATATGCAATATAAAAACAATTTGTGATACCATCAATATAACATGGGTGCAGGTGTGGAGATAGGTAGAAGAGTTTTGTATAAAGTTGACAATATTAGCTTAAAATAGATTGTTAGGGGAATGACGGT
>NW_027527941.1:11562-20657 GCF_008692635.1 Crocuta crocuta
ATGAGCACTGAGTGTTATGTGGAAACTAATTTGACAATAAACTATTAAAAAAAATAAAAAAAAAATAAAGGAACCATATACCAATAATAAAAAAAAAAATGGGGAAAATAGATCATTAGAGACATCATCCCACTGCTTTCACAAGCACAAGTTGGGGGCACCTGGGTGGCTCAGTCACATCCAACTTTGGCTCAGGACATGATCTCATGGTTTGTGGGTTCGAGCCCCACCTCGGGCTCTGTGCTCACACCTAGCTCAGGGCCTGGAGCCTGCTTTGGATTCTGTATCTCTCTCTGACCCTCCCCCGCTCACGCTGTGTGTGTGTGTCTCTCTCTCAGAAATAAATAAAACATTAATGAAAAAAAAATTTTTTAATTAGAAGAGAAGATACATTGGTGTACTATAAATAAGCCTGACTATAAATGGACCCACATAGTTCCAACCCATGTTGTTCAACGGTCAAGTGTACTTTGTGTTACTATTTACCTGCAACCTTAATGAAGGTGGGGCAGGCTAAAGTTGAGGTAGGAGAACTTCATTCATTAACACAGAGTTAACACATTGAAATCCATTCAGTGTTATTAATGAAAATGTATTAAGTTCAAACCCACTCCAAACAAACCAGTGCAAAACCACTGTGTGATCCTTGGTCGATATACCCATTTCAAGCATTCAAGAACCATTCTTGTTCCTCAGATAGAAGGATCTGTGAGTTGTGCTTTCCACTACTCAGATTGGGGCTCATGGTTGAGTAAATATGGATTTACGATGAGATTATATATGTATTCAGTAATATGAATGTGTTTTCTCTTATGATTTCCTTAATATTTTCTTTTCTCGACCTCACTGTATTATAACATTGCTGTATATAATCGGACCACATAATAAGAATGGGATATTGACTGCTCTACTGAGGCTTCTAGTCAACAATAGATTATATCCATGGAAAAGCACTTATGCTTTTAAGTTTGGGGACTCACACGTTACAGATTTTCAATTGTGGAGGGGTTGGCATCCCATACCACTTCCACTGTCCAAGGCTAAATAAATGATCTCAGTGTTTTCACTTTGGATTTTTCTCTAATACTCTGATTTAGAATCATGTCTCAAAAGTGATATGGACTTCTTTCTTCTGTGAATTCTGAGTTTACATTTCACATTCCATCACACAGTGTGCCAATGGTTCACAACTGTAATTTTTTTATCTTTATAAAGATTCTGTTGCTGTTTCTAAATATATGTTAAAAGCAAAGGTTTTCATCCTTCATTGCGTTTCTGGGGTTTCTATCCAAGGTAGTTTCTCTGATGTCGAATAAGAGTTCAGTTCTAAGTAGATTTTGCCAACGTCCTTGAGATCTATAGGGTATATCCCCAGGATTCTTGTATTTGTAATGTTTCTTTCAGTACACACTCTGATGTTCACACAGTTGGTAGTCCTGCCTAAAGCCTTTGCCACACTTTTTAAAACATTTCCCAGCCTTCTCCTCAGTATGTATTACCTCATGTTGACAAGTTTTGAGGGCTACTTACATTTGCATATTGTTATATTTGTAAGGTTTCTTGCCGTTATGAAATCTGTTGTTGAGCAAGTTTAGAAGACTAGTTAAAAGCTTCACTAGATTTGATGCAGCTGTAAGTCTCCTCTCCAGTAATGATACAATGATGTACAATAGGATTTGAGCCTTCATAAGAGAAGGTCCCATGTTTGTTACTTGTAATCTGGAGTTTTGGAAACAGTTCTCTGAATTTTAGTAAGATGTGATATTTGACTCATGTTTTTCCCCACATTCTTTCCCTTGGTAAGTTGTGTCTCCATCATAAACACTTTGGTAAGTATGGAAGATAGAGTTCTGACTAATGGCTTTCTGAAGTTCACAGCACATAAGAACTTGATCCAAATTAAGTATTATGTGATACCAGTGAACAGTCATGTTTGGAATAGGAGTGTCTGGTTTTTATCAAATTTAGAGACTTTGGAAAAAGATGATTATGTATTGGTGGAAGAATAATGAAGCCTCTGCAAAGAATTTCTCAAAACAATTACATTTAGAATTTTTATCTTCCTTTTTAAATGTATTTTAGAAAGGTTTCAGTGAATGATTAGTCCTATCTTATATTTGAAATGATTTCAATAATTAGTTTTGGCATGGACTGGTTGATTTTCCAAAACTTCCAAATGTCCTTCCAGAGAACATATAGGGTTAAAAGCGGGCTTTGGATGGGCACCTGTGTGGCTCAGCTCAGTTGGTTGAATGTCTGACCTTGGCCTAGATAACAGTCTCCTGGTTTGTGAGTTCAAGCCCCATCATGGGCTCTGTGCTGACAGCTCAGAGCCTTGAGCCTCCTTCTGATTATGCCTCTATCACCCTCTGCCTCTCCCTGCTCTCTCTCTCTCAGAAATGAGTAACAGTTTTTAAAAAGTTTCCAAAAAGAGATTTTGGTCTGTTTGGTCCTTTGCCTCTCAAAAAATGAATAAACATAAAACGTCCTCCAGGTTGAAATAAAAGCATTCTAACGAGTAACCGGAACCACATGACTACAGCAAGCTCTCCAATAAATACAGATATTTACACAATTATAGAAGCCTGTAGTGTAACAAGGTAAAACAAGTCTATTTCTGCTACAAACTTTTTCTTAAAAGCGTAAAAATCAAATCTAGGTAAAAATATATGCAATATAAAAACAATTTGTGATACCATCAATATAACATGGGTGCAGGTGTGGAGATAGGTAGAAGAGTTTTGTATAAAGTTGACAATATTAGCTTAAAATAGATTGTTAGGGGAATGACGGCTCATTCATTTAAGCGTCCAACTCCTGATTTTAGGTCAGGGCATGGTACCACAGTTCGGGAGTTCAGGCCCGGTGTTGAGCTGTGCACTAGCAGCATATATGAAGGTTGGTTATCCCCTTAAGAGGTTTTAAGTAACCTCTAAGTTAACCAGAATGAAAATACATACAGACAATACATTCACCAATAAAAACATGATAAAAATTAATTCTATTATTAGGACAAATCACCTGGACAGGATACAACATTCACTTAGGACAAATCAAGGAAAGAAATGCAGACTTGACTCACAAAGGATGTGTGGGTAATATTGCTACAGACAAATAAGTAGATACTTTTACTGGCAGAGAGCATAAAGCGGATTCCTAGTTGGGCTAGACTCACATTGTCCAAAAATGTAAGGAGTTGAAAGTTGTCACCCTAAGACAAAATACTCAGGTAAAAACAAAATCCCACTTAAATTATGTCACTGAAAGTACTATACACAAGAAAGCACATTATTATGGAATTGCAAAACCAGACAAAATATCACCCCAAAAAATTCTAAGTGAAAAAGATGAATTATTTTAAGGGTTTTTTTTTCTTTTTTCCTGAGAGAGAGAGAGGCAGCGTGAGCAGGGGAGGGTCAGAGAAAGAGGGAGATACAGAATCTGAAGCAGGATCCAGGCTCTGAACTAGCTGTCACCACAGAACCTGACACGGGTCTCAAACCCACAAACCATTAGAACAGGACCTGAGCCGAAGTTGGACGCTTAACTGACTGAGCCATCCAGATGCCCTGATGATGAATTATTTTAAAGAAATCCACTATACGTATAATTTTTCAAAGCTTCTTTTGAGAGAAAGAAAGCAAAAGCAGAAGAGGAACACAGAGAGTGGGAGAAATAAAGAATCCCAAGCAGGCTCCACACTGTCAGCACAGAGTCCGATGCAGGGCTCGGACTTCTGAACCGGGAGATCATGCCCTGAGACCAGGTGCCCCAATGTAGCTATCATGTTCAACTCTGTATACCCATGAGAAAAAAGGAACATTTTGAATTANTGAAAGTACTATACACAAGAAAGCACATTATTATGGAATTGCAAAACCAGACAAAATATCACCCCAAAAAATTCTAAGTGAAAAAGATGAATTATTTTAAGGGTTTTTTTTTCTTTTTTCCTGAGAGAGAGAGAGGCAGCGTGAGCAGGGGAGGGTCAGAGAAAGAGGGAGATACAGAATCTGAAGCAGGATCCAGGCTCTGAACTAGCTGTCACCACAGAACCTGACACGGGTCTCAAACCCACAAACCATTAGAACAGGACCTGAGCCGAAGTTGGACGCTTAACTGACTGAGCCATCCAGATGCCCTGATGATGAATTATTTTAAAGAAATCCACTATACGTATAATTTTTCAAAGCTTCTTTTGAGAGAAAGAAAGCAAAAGCAGAAGAGGAACACAGAGAGTGGGAGAAATAAAGAATCCCAAGCAGGCTCCACACTGTCAGCACAGAGTCCGATGCAGGGCTCGGACTTCTGAACCGGGAGATCATGCCCTGAGACCAGGTGCCCCAATGTAGCTATCATGTTCAACTCTGTATACCCATGAGAAAAAAGGAACATTTTGAATTACAGGCATGTCTTAATTGGCATTAAACTTGTAAAGAATATTCATGAAAACCAACCATGGAAAACTCTAATGAAAACTTTTATGCATTAAGCACTTAAGACATTAAAAAAATGTATTAGGTTAATAGATCCCTCCTCTCCCACAGAATTTAAGGGTATAATCCATTATTTTTATTTTTTTAATGTTAATCTTAGAGTACATGCAAGTGGGGGAGAGGCAAACAGAGAGGGAGACATAGAATCGGAAGCAGACTCCAGAAACTGAGCTCTTAGCACAGAGTCTGATGCCGGGCTCCAACTCACAAACCACAAGATCATGGCCTGAGGTGAAGTTGAAGACCTAACCAACTGAGCCACCCAGGCTCCTCTATAATCCATTCTTCAGAATCAAGCAAACAAAAACCATTGTTTTTTCTGTATAAGTTTGTTTTTTTGTTGTTGTTGTTTTTTTTAGTTTATTTTGAGAGAGATGTAGAAAGGAGAAGGGACAGAGAAAGAGGAAGAGAATCCCAAGCAGACTCCACACTGTGGGTGCAGAAATGGACTTAGGGCTTGAACTCACACACCATGAAATCATGACCTGAGCTGAAATCAAGAGTCAGATGCTCAACCTGTGACTCACCCATGTGCCCCAAAACCTTTCATTTCTGAATAAACAAACATCATCAAAATTGTAAAACAGGCCAACAAACACTTTATAAAAAAATGTCTTTGGGATTAAATTCAGATACATTCTGAGGAAAGTAGAAAAACTAGTAATTCATTTTTCCTGAAGTGAAGTTACATTTATAATTNATAAAGAATCCCAAGCAGGCTCCACACTGTCAGCACAGAGTCCGATGCAGGGCTCGGACTTCTGAACCGGGAGATCATGCCCTGAGACCAGGTGCCCCAATGTAGCTATCATGTTCAACTCTGTATACCCATGAGAAAAAAGGAACATTTTGAATTACAGGCATGTCTTAATTGGCATTAAACTTGTAAAGAATATTCATGAAAACCAACCATGGAAAACTCTAATGAAAACTTTTATGCATTAAGCACTTAAGACATTAAAAAAATGTATTAGGTTAATAGATCCCTCCTCTCCCACAGAATTTAAGGGTATAATCCATTATTTTTATTTTTTTAATGTTAATCTTAGAGTACATGCAAGTGGGGGAGAGGCAAACAGAGAGGGAGACATAGAATCGGAAGCAGACTCCAGAAACTGAGCTCTTAGCACAGAGTCTGATGCCGGGCTCCAACTCACAAACCACAAGATCATGGCCTGAGGTGAAGTTGAAGACCTAACCAACTGAGCCACCCAGGCTCCTCTATAATCCATTCTTCAGAATCAAGCAAACAAAAACCATTGTTTTTTCTGTATAAGTTTGTTTTTTTGTTGTTGTTGTTTTTTTTAGTTTATTTTGAGAGAGATGTAGAAAGGAGAAGGGACAGAGAAAGAGGAAGAGAATCCCAAGCAGACTCCACACTGTGGGTGCAGAAATGGACTTAGGGCTTGAACTCACACACCATGAAATCATGACCTGAGCTGAAATCAAGAGTCAGATGCTCAACCTGTGACTCACCCATGTGCCCCAAAACCTTTCATTTCTGAATAAACAAACATCATCAAAATTGTAAAACAGGCCAACAAACACTTTATAAAAAAATGTCTTTGGGATTAAATTCAGATACATTCTGAGGAAAGTAGAAAAACTAGTAATTCATTTTTCCTGAAGTGAAGTTACATTTATAATTGAAATATTTTCTACATATAAGAAATTTGCTAATTGTCTATCTCACTTCTTATAAAGCAGATGCCCATGTCATATCAAGACTTTTGATCTGATAAAGGAGTCTCATACATAACTACTCAAGGTGAAAACATAGGACAAAATCACAGGAACTTCATATTCTACAAGGCAAAAATCATGAAACTATTCAATTAAGAAAAATAAGGTAACAATTGAGACTTTATTATAGGCTGTGAGTTTTATCTTGTAAATATCCTAGCTCCCCTATGGCATTAATTAATGTAGAATTCTAGGAAAATAATAGGTGCTTTACATTATTTCACTACTGAAGGATGGAATATATTGACTGGAAATTTCTTATTTTAGTTAAAACCAAGAAAATGAACTCAGATTTTTTTTTTAAGGTTGTTTGAGAGAGGGATGAAGAGTGATTAGGGGAAGGGCAGAGAGAGAGAGAAAGAGGAAGACAGAAGCCAAACAGGCTCTGTGCTGTCAGACCAGATCCCCACGTGGGGCTTGAAGTCAAAAACCCTGAGATCATGACCTAAGCCAAAATCAAAAGTTCAACTCCTAACAAACTGAGCCACCCAGGTGAACTGGACTTTAAAAAATATATTTTTTATTTTGGAGAAAGAGCATACGGGAGAAGGGCAGAGGATCCCAAGTGGGCTCTGCATAGACAGCAGAGAGCCTGATGCAGGCCTCAAACTCCCTAACTGTGAGATCATGGCTTGAGCTCAACTCAGATGCTTAACCATCTGAGCCAACCAAGCAATTCAAGAAATGAACATCTGAAGTGAAATAAAAGACTAGATTTTCTCATTTTAGAGAGTTGCTTTGTTATCTGATATATTTACTGGGTCTCTACTTTGTATGATGAAGATGAAAGCCTCCATAATACTGGAAATGATAAATCAGAAAACTTGTGAGGTCTACCTCCGGTGTTCCTGGGATTTTTCACCAAACCCCAAGATGCCCAACACCCCTCTGACACAATTCAAACGTGAAGCAAAACAGAACTCAAATCAATTAACATAGACTTCCTCAGAAATAGAGACTTCCCCAAACCCTCCAAGCAATGGAAAACCAATCAGATTATCGAGGCCCTTACTGTGGATGTGAAAGACTTTCCATGGAACTGAAGGAGAACTTAGAGAATGTAAGAATGTGATGTGTTGGAAAGCAGATGTGCGACGTGAGAGGGAGGACATAAAACTGGCTTTTTCAAACTAATTTCCACTCAAGAAGAGCTGCTCAAACCATATTTTAAGGTCTATCTTCCTCCTTCATACCCGGACCTCACCTCTGTCATCTGCTTCATTCCCATACCTGGGTAGGAGGCTACTGTCCCCTTTCTCATCACATCCCAGATGGCCTTCTTTTGTTCCAAAAAGATGACCAGGTCTGGCTTTGATACAACAAGACCTGTTTATTAGAAAAAAAGGAATATGAGTATTGTTAGATTATGATCTGATCCACCATTATGCTTAGTTGAGAAGACAAGACATAGTAGAATCCTAGAAAATGGTTTCCCAAATGCTGTGGCCCAACAACCCTTTTGGAACACACAGGAGGAATTTTCCATGTTCATATCTTGACCTCCACTTCCAAGCACTACCACGACAACAATAAGAAATTGGTATTTGAGATGTTAGAAATATCATTTTATGCCACTTAATGTTTAGAATAGCCATGAATGTACAGAAATAATGATGTCACCCTAAGAAAGGGGAAGCTGAAAAGACACATCTTGAAGATATTTCTCTACATCTACAAAGCCCTACAATCTTTCCCTGACTTCAGGGATCAGAATCCCATTCATGAAAAGGGTAAGATTCCAAGAGACAGTCTTCAAACCCCGAGTGTGGTTTGGGAAATCTGGAAGGAGTTGCCCTCACCCAAGAAGAGGAGGTGTCCATAGTTGTCTAACATCACATTCCTGTACAGTTCCCGCTGACTGTGGTTCAGGCATCCCCACTCCTCCTGAGAGAATTCTATGGCCACATCCCCGAAGGTCAGCAGTGCCTGCAGTAAATAACACAGTTCCCAAGTGGCCATCAGTAGAGTTCATAATGGTACGTAAAATGAAAGAGGGCGTTAGTGTCACCAGCTGGACCCCAAGATCTGATCTTCACAGTTTATGTGATTGTACCCACCAACTTTAGTCACACATTTAAAAAAATTTTTTTAAATTTATTTCTGAGTGAGAGAGAGACAACATGAGCAGGGGAGGGTTAGAGAGAGAGGTCTGAAGCAAGCTCCATGTTCTGAGATGTCAGCACAGAGCGTAACATGGGGCTCGAAACCTTGAACCGTGAGATCATGACCTGAGCCGAAGTCGGATGCTTAACTGACTGAGCCACACTTAGTCCATTAGTCACACATTTTAACCTCTTCTATCTGCTTTATCTTTTACTTTAGGCAAAACACCCCATGGGCATAGTCTCCTGTGTTGGAAACAGAAACCATCCAACAAAAGGTAAAGACTGCCCTGAGGAAGAGCTTGCATTGGGGCTATTTGAGATTAACCCCTGACTCACATGTAAGCAAATGGATAATAAACCAAGGAGTGATTACAGTTACCTTCACCTCTGTATGTACAGATGGATACACATTTTTTTAATAGTATTTCTTAGAACACAAGTGGGGGTGGGGCAGAGAGAGAGAGACAGATAGAATTCCAAACAGGGTCCATGCTCAGAATGGAGCCCAGCTTCGAGCCTGATCTCAGAACATTGAGATCATGACCTGAGCCTAAATCAAGAGTTGTGAGCTCATTGGATTGAGCCACCCAGGAGCTCCCTTGTACCTCACTGGAATACTAAAATCTCCCCTCAAGGAGGAGTACAAAGTTCATTCATGATGGAATATACAGAGTATGTATAGAACTATTTTCTTAAGGCTTATGTGCAACCTTCTACTCAACTCTACAGAAGATAATGGACTCCCCTTTCT
>NW_027527941.1:21029-27099 GCF_008692635.1 Crocuta crocuta
CAAGCAGGCTCCACACTGTCAGCACAGAGTCCGATGCAGGGCTCGGACTTCTGAACCGGGAGATCATGCCCTGAGACCAGGTGCCCCAATGTAGCTATCATGTTCAACTCTGTATACCCATGAGAAAAAAGGAACATTTTGAATTACAGGCATGTCTTAATTGGCATTAAACTTGTAAAGAATATTCATGAAAACCAACCATGGAAAACTCTAATGAAAACTTTTATGCATTAAGCACTTAAGACATTAAAAAAATGTATTAGGTTAATAGATCCCTCCTCTCCCACAGAATTTAAGGGTATAATCCATTATTTTTATTTTTTTAATGTTAATCTTAGAGTACATGCAAGTGGGGGAGAGGCAAACAGAGAGGGAGACATAGAATCGGAAGCAGACTCCAGAAACTGAGCTCTTAGCACAGAGTCTGATGCCGGGCTCCAACTCACAAACCACAAGATCATGGCCTGAGGTGAAGTTGAAGACCTAACCAACTGAGCCACCCAGGCTCCTCTATAATCCATTCTTCAGAATCAAGCAAACAAAAACCATTGTTTTTTCTGTATAAGTTTGTTTTTTTGTTGTTGTTGTTTTTTTTAGTTTATTTTGAGAGAGATGTAGAAAGGAGAAGGGACAGAGAAAGAGGAAGAGAATCCCAAGCAGACTCCACACTGTGGGTGCAGAAATGGACTTAGGGCTTGAACTCACACACCATGAAATCATGACCTGAGCTGAAATCAAGAGTCAGATGCTCAACCTGTGACTCACCCATGTGCCCCAAAACCTTTCATTTCTGAATAAACAAACATCATCAAAATTGTAAAACAGGCCAACAAACACTTTATAAAAAAATGTCTTTGGGATTAAATTCAGATACATTCTGAGGAAAGTAGAAAAACTAGTAATTCATTTTTCCTGAAGTGAAGTTACATTTATAATTGAAATATTTTCTACATATAAGAAATTTGCTAATTGTCTATCTCACTTCTTATAAAGCAGATGCCCATGTCATATCAAGACTTTTGATCTGATAAAGGAGTCTCATACATAACTACTCAAGGTGAAAACATAGGACAAAATCACAGGAACTTCATATTCTACAAGGCAAAAATCATGAAACTATTCAATTAAGAAAAATAAGGTAACAATTGAGACTTTATTATAGGCTGTGAGTTTTATCTTGTAAATATCCTAGCTCCCCTATGGCATTAATTAATGTAGAATTCTAGGAAAATAATAGGTGCTTTACATTATTTCACTACTGAAGGATGGAATATATTGACTGGAAATTTCTTATTTTAGTTAAAACCAAGAAAATGAACTCAGATTTTTTTTTTAAGGTTGTTTGAGAGAGGGATGAAGAGTGATTAGGGGAAGGGCAGAGAGAGAGAGAAAGAGGAAGACAGAAGCCAAACAGGCTCTGTGCTATCAGACCAGATCCCCACGTGGGGCTTGAAGTCAAAAACCCTGAGATCATGACCTAAGCCAAAATCAAAAGTTCAACTCCTAACAAACTGAGCCACCCAGGTGAACTGGACTTTAAAAAATATATATTTTATTTTGGAGAAAGAGCATACGGGAGAAGGGCAGAGGATCCCAAGTGGGCTCTGCATAGACAGCAGAGAGCCTGATGCAGGCCTCAAACTCCCTAACTGTGAGATCATGGCTTGAGCTCAACTCAGATGCTTAACCATCTGAGCCAACCAAGCAATTCAAGAAATGAACATCTGAAGTGAAATAAAAGACTAGATTTTCTCATTTTAGAGAGTTGCTTTGTTATCTGATATATTTACTGGGTCTCTACTTTGTATGATGAAGATGAAAGCCTCCATAATACTGGAAATGATAAATCAGAAAACTTGTGAGGTCTACCTCCGGTGTTCCTGGGATTTTTCACCAAACCCCAAGATGCCCAACACCCCTCTGACACAATTCAAACGTGAAGCAAAACAGAACTCAAATCAATTAACATAGACTTCCTCAGAAATAGAGACTTCCCCAAACCCTCCAAGCAATGGAAAACCAATCAGATTATCGAGGCCCTTACTGTGGATGTGAAAGACCTTCCATGGAACTGAAGGAGAACTTAGAGAATGTAAGAATGTGATGTGTTGGAAAGCAGATGTGCGACGTGAGAGGGAGGACATAAAACTGGCTTTTTCAAACTAATTTCCACTCAAGAAGAGCTGCTCAAACCATATTTTAAGGTCTATCTTCCTCCTTCATACCCGGACCTCACCTCTGTCATCTGCTTCATTCCCATACCTGGGTAGGAGGCTACTGTCCCCTTTCTCATCACATCCCAGATGGCCTTCTTTTGTTCCAAAAAGATGACCAGGTCTGGCTTTGATACAACAAGACCTGTTTATTAGAAAAAAAGGAATATGAGTATTGTTAGATTATGATCTGATCCACCATTATGCTTAGTTGAGAAGACAAGACATAGTAGAATACTAGAAAATGGTTTCCCAAATGCTGTGGCCCAACAACCCTTTTGGAACACACAGGAGGAATTTTCCATGTTCATATCTTGACCTCCACTTCCAAGCACTACCACGACAACAATAAGAAATTGGTATTTGAGATGTTAGAAATATCATTTTATGCCACTTAATGTTTAGAATAGCCATGAATGTACAGAAATAATGATGTCACCCTAAGAAAGGGGAAGCTGAAAAGACACATCTTGAAGATATTTCTCTACATCTACAAAGCCCTACAATCTTTCCCTGACTTCAGGGATCAGAATCCCATTCATGAAAAGGGTAAGATTCCAAGAGACAGTCTTCAAACCCCGAGTGTGGTTTGGGAAATCTGGAAGGAGTTGCCCTCACCCAAGAAGAGGAGGTGTCCATAGTTGTCTAACATCACATTCCTGTACAGTTCCCGCTGACTGTGGTTCAGGCATCCCCACTCCTCCTGAGAGAATTCTATGGCCACATCCCCGAAGGTCAGCAGTGCCTGCAGTAAATAACACAGTTCCCAAGTGGCCATCAGTAGAGTTCATAATGGTACGTAAAATGAAAGAGGGCGTTAGTGTCACCAGCTGGACCCCAAGATCTGATCTTCACAGTTTATGTGATTGTACCCACCAACTTTAGTCACACATTTAAAAAAATTTTTTTAAATTTATTTCTGAGTGAGAGAGAGACAACATGAGCAGGGGAGGGTTAGAGAGAGAGGTCTGAAGCAAGCTCCATGTTCTGAGATGTCAGCACAGAGCGTAACATGGGGCTCGAAACCTTGAACCGTGAGATCATGACCTGAGCCGAAGTCGGATGCTTAACTGACTGAGCCACACTTAGTCCATTAGTCACACATTTTAACCTCTTCTATCTGCTTTATCTTTTACTTTAGGCAAAACACCCCATGGGCATAGTCTCCTGTGTTGGAAACAGAAACCATCCAACAAAAGGTAAAGACTGCCCTGAGGAAGAGCTTGCATTGGGGCTATTTGAGATTAACCCCTGACTCACATGTAAGCAAATGGATAATAAACCAAGGAGTGATTACAGTTACCTTCACCTCTGTATGTACAGATGGATACACATTTTTTTAATAGTATTTCTTAGAACACAAGTGGGGGTGGGGCAGAGAGAGAGAGACAGATAGAATTCCAAACAGGGTCCATGCTCAGAATGGAGCCCAGCTTCGAGCCTGATCTCAGAACATTGAGATCATGACCTGAGCCTAAATCAAGAGTTGTGAGCTCATTGGATTGAGCCACCCAGGAGCTCCCTTGTACCTCACTGGAATACTAAAATCTCCCCTCAAGGAGGAGTACAAAGTTCATTCATGATGGAATATACAGAGTATGTATAGAACTATTTTCTTAAGGCTTATGTGCAACCTTCTACTCAACTCTACAGAAGATAATGGACTCCCCTTTCTGAATATCCACCCTAACCCTAAATGAAAGGACACCATTTCCCCTTCCTCCAGGAGTATCTGCTTTGCAAATTAATCCCTGTGATCTCCTTAGATCTTGTAAATCATTTTCCTTTGTCTCACATCCTCACCAGGTATAAATATTTTTTTTCCCGGGGNTTATTCAAGAGAATTTGTAAGATGAAGAAAACAACACAGACATATACATGCAAATACATACTGTATTTACATCATACAGTGCATGTGGTATATTTCTTAAATGGAAACTTGGGGAGTTACAAATGTATTTAGCATATTCTAATGTAAATTTGAATTTCAGACCACCACCTAGGAGATGTTCTTAAATGCAGATTTTGTGCCAGAGTTCTGGGATGGGGTAGGTGTTTGCATTTCTAACAAGGCAGTCCTCAAGGGGCCAAGGGACACACATTTCAATAACAAAGAGGAAGAACTAAAGGCAGGAAATCTCAGAGGACTTGGAACTGAATGGGTTTTATAGTAAGTGCAGGTTCTATTAGACTAGCAAGAAAGGCGACCAGGCTTTCCAAGCATTTCCTGATTCACAGAGAGCATTAACAATTTTTCATAAATTAGGGGCGCCTGGGTGGCTTAGTCGGTTAAGCGTCCGACTTTCGCTTAGGTCATGATCTCGCAGTTCGTGGGTTCGAGCCCCGCGTCGGGCTCTGTGCTGACTGCCAGCTCAGAGCCTGGAGCCTGTTTCAGTCTGTGACTCCCTCTCTCTCTGACCCTCCCCTGCTCACGCTGTCTCTCTCTCTCTCCTAGAAATAAATAAAACATTTTAAAAAAATTAAAAAACTTTCATAAATTAATGGAAGATAAATAATCAAGAGAACAGAAACTTTCTTTCTAGGTGAATATTTTGTCAAGCATCTGGTACATGGTAGGGATTAGGTTTTAACACAAGTCATCTGACCTAGAGTTGACCTAAAATGACACACTTGTCAATATACAGAGGGGATCCTAAAGCAGTGTTCATAGCAGATGTGAAATCTGAGAAGGATGGGAAGAAGGTATGTACATGAGATTACATCTCTCCTTATCCATTCTATGCTCACATCCATAATTAAAAGAAGTTGTATAGACATTACACGTCATAAAGTAGGAAAGTGTAATGGTGACTAAGAACATTTTCAATGAGGGACACCCAGGTGGCTCAGTTGGTTAAGTGTCCACCTCTTGATTTTGGCTCATGATTTTACAGTTCATGAGTCTGATCCCCATATCAAGCTCTGTGCTGACAATGTGCAGCTTGCTTGGGATTCTCTCTCCGTCTCTCAAAAACAAATATTTTCAGTGACATGAACCTCCTAAAACTAGTTGTAGATGATGATGGTTAGGTCTTTTACTCACACTATCAACACAAACACATATAATGCTCCAAACAGTTATTATTTCGGACTCTAGGATGATAAGGGATACTATCAGAAAATTTTTACCCTTTAGCACAGAAGGCTAACATATAGTCCTATACTTTTAATATGTATCAAATAAAGGCTGGTTCCTACATTCTTTTTTAAAATTATATTTTAAGTTTGTTTCTATTGTGAGAGACAGCACGGGTAAGCGTGGTGAGAAAGGGGGAGAGGGAGAGAACCCCAACGAGGCTCCAGGCCATGACTGGGCCCCCCAGGTACCCCTGGTTGCTGCATTTTTATAAGGTCTCGCGACTGCCAGCACATCTCACCACTGCTTAATGTGGAAGTGAATGATGAGCCCCAGAGAAATCTTGCAGGAGTCGTCTTACAAGTAGAAACTGAAAGAAACATTTGGTTTGAATACTCCATGCACCTACCCTCCCCCTTGAATGTAGAAGCTCCATGCAGCCAAAGTACAGTTCTTTCTCCCCACGGGCCCTGGCCCTGAGCTACTTCGATAAACTATCTGGCACCATACAAGAATGGTCCTGACCATGGGACTCCAGGATCCCATAACATAGTGTTTCTTTGAAGGCTTTTTAAAATTTTATTATTTTCTGGGGCGCCTGGGTGGCTCAGTCGGTTAAGCGTCCGACTTTCGCTTAGGTCATGATCTCACGGTTCGTGGGTTCAAGCCCCGCGTCGGGCTCTGTGCTGACAGCCAGCTCAGAGCCTGGAGACTACTTCTGATTCTGTGTCTCCCTCTCTCTCTGACCCTCCCCTGCTCACACTGTCTCTCTCAGAAATAA
>NW_027527941.1:29868-35304 GCF_008692635.1 Crocuta crocuta
ACAATTTCTGCTTGAGAAGAGAAAACGCATGATACATGGACCTGACCCTCCCCAACTCCTGTACAGGAGACCCTATTACCTCTCCTTGAGCCAAAGCCTGCACTCAACTCTCAACATAATGGGAAGCCTTCCTGTTTAACTCTGGCCTCACTTAGAATGTTGATAGAAAAAAGATAGGATTCAGTAGGCAAAAAAGGAAAGATTAGGAAAAAGAAAGATAAGGTCCCTGGGTGGACAATAATACATTTTGGAACAATGCTGGGAGTGTCTGACCACAGCAAAACCCCTCAGGTGTAAGCTTTCTCTTAAGGAAATGGCACNTGTTCCTTCAGTTATATTAGGAGAACTGGTTCTGGCTTAGATGAGTTTCCTACTTTATGAGGTAAGATGGTTTGTAGCCCAGTATTATGCTCTAATATATTCTTTAACTTTGAGGTAAGAACCTTTATAAATACTGTTTATTCAAGAGAATTTGTAAGATGAAGAAAACAACACAGACATATACATGCAAATACATACTGTATTTACATCATACAGTGCATGTGGTATATTTCTTAAATGGAAACTTGGGGAGTTACAAATGTATTTAGCATATTCTAATGTAAATTTGAATTTCAGACCACCACCTAGGAGATGTTCTTAAATGCAGATTTTGTGCCAGAGTTCTGGGATGGGGTAGGTGTTTGCATTTCTAACAAGGCAGTCCTCAAGGGGCCAAGGGACACACATTTCAATAACAAAGAGGAAGAACTAAAGGCAGGAAATCTCAGAGGACTTGGAACTGAATGGGTTTTATAGTAAGTGCAGGTTCTATTAGACTAGCAAGAAAGGCGACCAGGCTTTCCAAGCATTTCCTGATTCACAGAGAGCATTAACAATTTTTCATAAATTAGGGGCGCCTGGGTGGCTTAGTCGGTTAAGCGTCCGACTTTCGCTTAGGTCATGATCTCGCAGTTCGTGGGTTCGAGCCCCGCGTCGGGCTCTGTGCTGACTGCCAGCTCAGAGCCTGGAGCCTGTTTCAGTCTGTGACTCCCTCTCTCTCTGACCCTCCCCTGCTCACGCTGTCTCTCTCTCTCTCCTAGAAATAAATAAAACATTTTAAAAAAATTAAAAAACTTTCATAAATTAATGGAAGATAAATAATCAAGAGAACAGAAACTTTCTTTCTAGGTGAATATTTTGTCAAGCATCTGGTACATGGTAGGGATTAGGTTTTAACACAAGTCATCTGACCTAGAGTTGACCTAAAATGACACACTTGTCAATATACAGAGGGGATCCTAAAGCAGTGTTCATAGCAGATGTGAAATCTGAGAAGGATGGGAAGAAGGTATGTACATGAGATTACATCTCTCCTTATCCATTCTATGCTCACATCCATAATTAAAAGAAGTTGTATAGACATTACACGTCATAAAGTAGGAAAGTGTAATGGTGACTAAGAACATTTTCAATGAGGGACACCCAGGTGGCTCAGTTGGTTAAGTGTCCACCTCTTGATTTTGGCTCATGATTTTACAGTTCATGAGTCTGATCCCCATATCAAGCTCTGTGCTGACAATGTGCAGCTTGCTTGGGATTCTCTCTCCGTCTCTCAAAAACAAATATTTTCAGTGACATGAACCTCCTAAAACTAGTTGTAGATGATGATGGTTAGGTCTTTTACTCACACTATCAACACAAACACATATAATGCTCCAAACAGTTATTATTTCGGACTCTAGGATGATAAGGGATACTATCAGAAAATTTTTACCCTTTAGCACAGAAGGCTAACATATAGTCCTATACTTTTAATATGTATCAAATAAAGGCTGGTTCCTACATTCTTTTTTAAAATTATATTTTAAGTTTGTTTCTATTGTGAGAGACAGCACGGGTAAGCGTGGTGAGAAAGGGGGAGAGGGAGAGAACCCCAACGAGGCTCCAGGCCATGACTGGGCCCCCCAGGTACCCCTGGTTGCTGCATTTTTATAAGGTCTCGCGACTGCCAGCACATCTCACCACTGCTTAATGTGGAAGTGAATGATGAGCCCCAGAGAAATCTTGCAGGAGTCGTCTTACAAGTAGAAACTGAAAGAAACATTTGGTTTGAATACTCCATGCACCTACCCTCCCCCTTGAATGTAGAAGCTCCATGCAGCCAAAGTACAGTTCTTTCTCCCCACGGGCCCTGGCCCTGAGCTACTTCGATAAACTATCTGGCACCATACAAGAATGGTCCTGACCATGGGACTCCAGGATCCCATAACATAGTGTTTCTTTGAAGGCTTTTTAAAATTTTATTATTTTCTGGGGCGCCTGGGTGGCTCAGTCGGTTAAGCGTCCGACTTTCGCTTAGGTCATGATCTCACGGTTCGTGGGTTCAAGCCCCGCGTCGGGCTCTGTGCTGACAGCCAGCTCAGAGCCTGGAGACTACTTCTGATTCTGTGTCTCCCTCTCTCTCTGACCCTCCCCTGCTCACACTGTCTCTCTCAGAAATAAATAAAACATTAAAAAAAATTAAAAAAAATTATTTTCTATAATTTTATTTATTTTTTATTGAGAGAGAGGGTGCAAGTGAGTCAGGGCAGAGAGACAGAGCTGGGTATAGAATACCAGAGGGGCAGAGAGAAGCAGGGGAGAGAGGAAAGGGGTGGCGCCTGTTCACCTGATGCGGGGCTCCAGCTCAGGAATGGGGAGATCATGACCTGAGTGGAAGTCAGTTGCTTAACCGACTGAGCCACACAGGTACCCCCCTCAGTGAAAGCTTTTGTTTCTTTCATCATTTGGGCTCTGTCTTATTTCGGGATTTTAAGACACTCCAAGTGGTAATTATGTGCTTCTTTTCCTTTCCTGAAAATATATAGAAGGAAATAGAGTATGTCTGTGTCTTGACCATGGAGCAACATAAAAACCTAAAAAGGATGAAAGTCTGACTCATTTAAGAACCTCCACTCCCAGAGGTCATTACATGTACTACACAAAGGTGAGAGGCTTCCTTGTCCACTGGAAACTGATGTGATGATGTGGGCCAGGAGGAAATAAATGCTCAAGAAAATATTCCTGAGGACTTTTTGGTAAAAGAGGCTTTTTTGTTAAAGCACAGGGGCAGGATCTGTGGAAAGAATGAGCTGCAGTGTGGCTGTGAGGAGCCATTGGTTACTCCCTTTCAGTTGGGGGGAGGGTAGAAATAACAGTGTCTAAAGGGATTTTCGTATATTAAAGAAGACTCCCAGGATACTGGAAGTCTGACTGTGGTCAAGCTAAGCTTGCTTTTTGCCTCTAGAGAAGCATCACCATTAGAGCAGTTGTGAATTCCGTGAGGAAAATCTCCCTCTGCCAGTCTCAAGTGTTTCTCTGCGGGTGGTAAGTTGTGAGAAATTTTAATTTTACCTACGTTTTTTTTCTTTTATTCTCCTCATCAGAAACTACAAGACAGGAGAGCCTGTGTGACACAATCGGTCAAGCTTCTGACTTTTGAATTCAGCTCAGGTCAGGATCTCTTGGGCTGGGAGTTCGAAATCTGTATCTCACTCAATGGTGGTGCTGTGTTACCTACTTGGGATTTGTGCTCTCTCTGCAACTCCCCTGCTCTCCCTGTGTTTCTGTCAGTATAAGTAAACTTAAAAAAAACACAAAGGAAATAATGCAAGGAAAGAGAAACTAGAAAGAAGTTTCCAGTTAAATTTGATGCTGTCTGGAAATCGCTCAGGGAGTCCTGTCTAAACTCCTTAGAGCTGGTAAAAAAGAAAATATGAACCTTACAGGGGAATAATCTGGCAGCACAAAGCCAATTAAAAGAACGTAATGTCAGCTGTAAGGAAACAAAGTGATCTCAGTGCCTGAGGCACACCTCAGGACACAGGACCACAGGTGTGTTCTTGTGACCCCCAAACNAAATGACCTGAGCCTAAATCAAGAGTCTGATGCTCCACAGACTGAACCACCCAGATGCCCCGCGATGTCTCCATGCAAAGCATATCCCGAGAACAACACGTCCTCCCACCTGGGATGCAAGGCTTACCTGAGAACTGGCCATTTCTTCTCTCACCACCTCCTCCTCCTCTAGATTTATTTCTCAGAAGATCTGAGGATGTGGGGATATCACAGCTGAATAAGGAGAAGATGTCTTTAAAGCCAACAACACAGCCTCTTGACTGGTAAACTGCTCCCCTGAACTCAGGGCTTTGAAATGCAGAGAAGGCCCAACTTCCTAGTCTTTTGTGTCAGGAGCTATTCACAGACTGTGAGCTTTTACTTGGGAACCAATCCCTGAGTTTCCCTTCTCTGCTTTGAGGGGCCTCCCTTCCCTCAGAGGTCCACAATTTCTGCTTGAGAAGAGAAAACGCATGATACATGGACCTGACCCTCCCCAACTCCTGTACAGGAGACCCTATTACCTCTCCTTGAGCCAAAGCCTGCACTCAACTCTCAACATAATGGGAAGCCTTCCTGTTTAACTCTGGCCTCACTTAGAATGTTGATAGAAAAAAGATAGGATTCAGTAGGCAAAAAAGGAAAGATTAGGAAAAAGAAAGATAAGGTCCCTGGGTGGACAATANAACCATACAAAAATAATTGGCATTTAAAATTTTTTTTCATTGAGAGAGAATGTACGTGCAAACGGGGAACAGGGAGAGAGAGAAAATCTTAAGTGGGCTCAAGCTCAGAATAAACCCTGATGCAGGGCTGGATCACAGGTCCCTGGGAAAATGACCTGAGCCTAAATCAAGAGTCTGATGCTCCACAGACTGAACCACCCAGATGCCCCGCGATGTCTCCATGCAAAGCATATCCCGAGAACAACACGTCCTCCCACCTGGGATGCAAGGCTTACCTGAGAACTGGCCATTTCTTCTCTCACCACCTCCTCCTCCTCTAGATTTATTTCTCAGAAGATCTGAGGATGTGGGGATATCACAGCTGAATAAGGAGAAGATGTCTTTAAAGCCAACAACACAGCCTCTTGACTGGTAAACTGCTCCCCTGAACTCAGGGCTTTGAAATGCAGAGAAGGCCCAACTTCCTAGTCTTTTGTGTCAGGAGCTATTCACAGACTGTGAGCTTTTACTTGGGAACCAATCCCTGAGTTTCCCTTCTCTGCTTTGAGGGGCCTCCCTTCCCTCAGAGGTCCACAATTTCTGCTTGAGAAGAGAAAACGCATGATACATGGACCTGACCCTCCCCAACTCCTGTACAGGAGACCCTATTACCTCTCCTTGAGCCAAAGCCTGCACTCAACTCTCAACATAATGGGAAGCCTTCCTGTTTAACTCTGGCCTCACTTAGAATGTTGATAGAAAAAAGATAGGATTCAGTAGGCAAAAAAGGAAAGATTAGGAAAAAGAAAGATAAGGTCCCTGGGTGGACAATAATACATTTTGGAACAATGCTGGGAGTGTCTGACCACAGCAAAACCCCTCAGGTGTAAGCTTTCTCTTAAGGAAATGGCAC
>NW_027527941.1:38084-39250 GCF_008692635.1 Crocuta crocuta
TTCATGGCTTTATTTTATTTTGAGGGACAGAGACAGAAAGTGACTGGGAGAGGGGCAGAGAGAGAGAAAGAGACACAGGATTTGAAACAGTCTCCAGGCTCTGAGCTGTCAGCACAGAGCCTGACACGGGGCTGTCACCCGTGAATTGAGAGATCATGACCTGAGCCGAAGTCAGACCCTCAACTGACTGAGTCACCCAGGCACCCCACACTCTTTTTCAAAAGTAAGTAAACAAAAAAATTTTTATAACATAAAGCAGAACCCTTAGACCTAAAACCATACAAAAATAATTGGCATTTAAAATTTTTTTTCATTGAGAGAGAATGTACGTGCAAACGGGGAACAGGGAGAGAGAGAAAATCTTAAGTGGGCTCAAGCTCAGAATAAACCCTGATGCAGGGCTGGATCACAGGTCCCTGGGAAAATGACCTGAGCCTAAATCAAGAGTCTGATGCTCCACAGACTGAACCACCCAGATGCCCCGCGATGTCTCCATGCAAAGCATATCCCGAGAACAACACGTCCTCCCACCTGGGATGCAAGGCTTACCTGAGAACTGGCCATTTCTTCTCTCACCACCTCCTCCTCCTCTAGATTTATTTCTCAGAAGATCTGAGGATGTGGGGATATCACAGCTGAATAAGGAGAAGATGTCTTTAAAGCCAACAACACAGCCTCTTGACTGGTAAACTGCTCCCCTGAACTCAGGGCTTTGAAATGCAGAGAAGGCCCAACTTCCTAGTCTTTTGTGTCAGGAGCTATTCACAGACTGTGAGCTTTTACTTGGGAACCAATCCCTGAGTTTCCCTTCTCTGCTTTGAGGGGCTTCCCTTCCCTCAGAGGTCCACAATTTCTGCTTGAGAAGAGAAAACGCATGATACATGGACCTGACCCTCCCCAACTCCTGTACAGGAGACCCTATTACCTCTCCTTGAGCCAAAGCCTGCACTCAACTCTCAACATAATGGGAAGCCTTCCTGTTTAACTCTGGCCTCACTTAGAATGTTGATAGAAAAAAGATAGGATTCAGTAGGCAAAAAAGGAAAGATTAGGAAAAAGAAAGATAAGGTCCCTGGGTGGACAATAATACATTTTGGAACAATGCTGGGAGTGTCTGACCACAGCAAAACCCCTCAGGTGTAAGCTTTCTCTTAAGGAAATGGCAC
>NW_027527941.1:39448-50595 GCF_008692635.1 Crocuta crocuta
ACATACCCCCCCCCCCAGGAATGGACTTAAGACCTAAAATTAGTAGTATACCCTAACACATTAGACCCACAAGAAACAATATGGCCCTAGAGCACCCACACACACACACACACACATGAGCCTATCAGGAATGGACAACCCATTACCTAGAGTTACTAAGCCAGTAAGTGTAGGACCTGAGGGGGAGACCTGAAGGGGGGAGAGACCCAAAGCTCATAAAACCAAGATCCTTGTCTAATGTCACTGGTATTCACCTTCCAATGCCCTCTCTATCTAAAGAGACCTTTCCTAATACTGTTCCTTTCTTAGGCTCTAATCAACTTATGCCTGTTGCTCATTGTCTGTCCACCTCTTCATTCTTTGAATCTGCAAGATAACAAATCCCCAATCCCTGGTATGGATGTAACAAAGATCCATTAACAGAATCACCTGGAGCACTTCACTAAAACAACACTGTTGTTTCCACCCACCCAGCTGTGGAATCTGAGGGGGAGGGCAGCAGCAATGCTCATTCTTGAAACTCCACAGATTATTCTATTGGGAATCATTTGGGGAAGTGACCAAGCCAAAAACTATACTCACGACCATGGTGGCTGCCCAGATTTAAATCCATGCCTTCTCCACTGATCAGAGTATCTGTCAATGTACACATTCTCCTTTCCGCTTCACAGAAGGAGACACCTTTACAAAAGGACCTTCCCCTGATACATGCACAAGATGACGTTTTGGGGTGAGAGTGGGGTGATCCAGAGCCAACGTCCAAGAAAGAATTCTTGAAGACGTCTTTGGTGCACAAAGATGATTGTATTAAGCATGGGGACAGAACCCATGGGGAGGGAGAGCTGCCCCAGGACCATGAAGAGATACTGATTATACACTTGGCAATGGGTGGGAGGTAAAGTCAAGGAGATATTTCCAAGGAGATTTTCATATGCTAAAGAAGACTCCCAGGGTACTGGAGGCCAACCTATTGTCAAGCAAAAGTTGTTTTTCCCTCTAGCAAAGCATTAACATTAAGATAGTAAGGAGTTCCTGGAGAAACTTTTACTCTACCTGCCTCAAGTATTTGTCAATGGGTTGTCAGGTATAAGGAAATTTAATTACCTTCTGCTTCCTTTCGACATCAGCTGCCAAATAATTTTCCAAATAGAACATAACTTTTAAATTCCCATTCACCATATACGAGTATTCTCATTGCTCAGTATTTTGATTCAAATTTGGTGTTACACTGTTTTCCTTTTTAGCCATTCAAGAAAATATTAATGGTTTCTCACAGTAAAATATGAAGTGGTCTTCATACTGTTGCCTTGGTGACTAAAATGGAAATTGCTTAAAGTGTAAAGTTGAACAAAAATAAAAATGGCGGCATTAAACCATCAGCAAGCCTTGATATTTAACCAAGTAACCTTTTCTTCCTCTTGGGGAAACCTTCCCTCATCTCTTCTTAGCCTTGAAAACATTTTCTTATGTTTATTTTTGACGTGGGGGGGGCACATGAGCGGGGGAAGGACAGAGAATCTGAAGCAGGCTCTACACAGCAGACAGCCCAATGTACAGCTTGAACTCACAAGCTGTGAGATCATGACCTGAGGCAAAGTGGGATACCTAAATGACTGAGCCACCCAGGCGCCCCTCTGAGTCTTTTTTAAAAGGAGAAACCCAGGACCACGCTGAAAACATGAAGAACGAGGATGGCAGCACAAACACAAAAACTGTCAAAACCGATTGGATCCTGTATTTTCCTACACCACCCACCCCCTTCCTCTGGGTGGGCCTGCAGTTCTGAAGGCCCTAACCTGGGGCAGCCTCCTTTACCTGCCAGAGCAAGAAAGCTATTGGTCCTCTTTATCCCAAACTCTGTCTTCACATTAGATTTTGGCTCTCAAGTACAGAGGTCTGTTTTTAACAGGAGAATGAATATGTAGGAGAGAAAACCATTTTTCTTCATCTTTCCTCAATTCTTTGGGGGTTCCCATAATGAAACTGACATAAGACAGTTCCACAAGAGGAAAAAATGTAATTATAGGAACACCAAGGAGATGAGGGTCAGAGTCAGGCAAATGAGGCTTAAGTGCCTTTTGTGACTTAAGGAGAAGGGGTAGGGATTTAGAATTTCACAAAGGGGAAAGTACATTCACAGGAAAAAGGAAAGAGGGAAAGAGTCAATGTTTGCCAAACAAATGTTTACCGAGCCAGACAGGTAACACTGTATAAAAAAATTCCTCTCTGGTATTAGCTCTTTTCCCGGTAGAGGTCCCTCATCTAATTTATTGCTTGTATAAAAGCCTCAGAAAAGAAGGAAATCTTTCCCTTGGCGGCAATAGAATATCCTAGAGGACATTTCAAGTTAAATGAGCCCCACACAGCAAAATATACCCTGTATGAAAGCATATATATGTGGAATACAAAAGAAGACAACATTGTAAGATTAGCATGTGCGTTGTCTTGGGATGAGGATGGGGAAATGTTCAGACATGGGATCAAATGATAAGAGGTTTACTTATGCAGGATGTGTAACCACTAAGCATTTATAGCAGTGACTATACTTAATACTAGTGTATTGTACACTTGAAATTCCCTAGAAGAGACTATCCTAAGTACTCTCACAACACACTCACACGCACACACCCTCGTAACTATCGAGGTGAGGTGTATGCTTACTTGATTGATTTGGATAATTCCTTTGTAAGCAGGACCCAAGGGTGCAAGAGCACCTGGCTCAGTGGCCCCAGACAGACCCACTTCTGCAATTCATGGTGGACAAAATCCAAGGACAAAAAAAGAGGACTTCCATTAACTCAATTTTGACCTCAACCTTTCTCACTGGGTTCCTTCCATATGGTCTCCTGGCTCCGGAAAAAGACCCTGAGGGGAACTAGACCTACCCCTCAAGCCACAAGGAGTACCCTGAGTCAGAAAGACACCACCCATGGTTGACTCCAGGATGATGACAGACTTAAACTTCATTGCGGGCCTCCAGCAGGGGGCGCGCGAACAGGGACCTGAAGGTAATCTCTTTAAACTTTATCTAGGGGCGCCTGGGTGGCTCAGTCAGTTGAGGATCCGACTTTGGCTCTGGTCATGATCTCACAGTTCTTGGGATTGAGCCCCGTGTCAGCACAGAGCCTGGAGCCTGCTTCAGATTCTGTGTCTCCCTCTGTCTCTGACCCTCCCCTGTTCATGCTGTCTCTCTCTCTCTCAAAAATAAATAAAACATTTAAAAAATAATAAATAAAAGAACAATCTCCTTTTCATTGCATTACCAAAGAGGGGGTAAAGGTATTTCCTTGACAAATTGGTCGATTTTTAGTCTTCAAGCCCACTGCCCCAACAAATGATAATAAGGTGGACTCAGGGACTGTTCCCAACTCCACCACTACAAAGATTTCAACATTAACATCAAACAATTGAGCCTTCCCCATCCAGGCTAGAAAAACTTCATTTCAACAAATAGACACATTCAAGGAACGGCCCCCCCAAACCACCTCCTCCTCCTCCTCCTCCTCATCCTAGTCAAATAGGTTAGAGAAGGGGCCATTGTTCCACTAGCTGCTGACCCCATAGTCGGGAAGTCTCCTCCCCCTATATGGGTTGAACAATGGCTCCTAACCTCTGAGAACATATCAGCAGCAAGGCAACTAACTGAACTACAACTAGAAGCACATCACATAGAGCTCTCCGTAGTCCTTGGAACACCTTATCTTCGTTATAAAGAAAAAATCTGGAAAATGGAGGCTTTTGCAAGATCTGAAGGCCATAAATGTTACTATGGAAACTATGGGCTCTCTTCAGCCAGCACTCCCGTCCCCTGTAGCAATCCCGGATGGATATCAGATACTTGTGAAGTTTCTTGACCAGGCCCTTCAACCTGTTAGACTCATGACAACCTTTCCCTCAAATAGATTAAGGGCCCGCACATTTAGAGCTCTGTGTTAGCCCTGTGCGGTCCCGGCTGGTAATAAAGACTCCCTTCGTTCGGCTTCAGTGGTCTCCGTTGGTCTCTGTGTCCTTCGACAGAACATTTTGGAGGTCCCACCAAGATTATGGAGACCTCAGATCTCTAGATTCTGGTCTCATTCACCTGTAGCCTCCCTGGTTCCTAAAGATGTCCTGGGACCGAGGGAAACATTCTTGTCTTTTTTTTTGCCGCCCCCAAAAGGGGTCCCAGTTAGTCTTTGTGAGTCACCTTTCTAAACCTCTGGAGGTAAGTCAATTTACCATCTGAATTCTGAACGCACATGTACTTCTATCAGGGGGATTAAGTGGAAGGCTGTAGGCATCTCTACTTCATGCCCTGGGGAGCACCGAGCTATCGTGTGACCACATCTGTAACCTGTAAGCCTGTTTTGTAGCCACTTCTGTACCTGTTTGGTCCTGTTGTCATTGTCCTTTAGTCTCGTCTGTAGGAATTCTGTGGGAGGGAATGCAATCACCTCTGGTGTGTACGTGAGTGTGAATGTGCAACTCGGTCTGGCTTGCCTGCCACGATCGAGTCTGTGGCTCCTCAGGTGGGCACCCATAAGGTCCCCAAAGGCCTACAAGTCTGAGTGGGCCCATCTGTGATTCCGTGATGAACGGCATACAGTCTATGGCGGCATCGGAATAGTTTCCGATTGTAAGACACAAAGCTGACACCACTAAGGCTAAGCTTCACCTAATCCTTCAGGACACGACCAGACTGGCATCTGACTGGTCTCATTTGAGGGGGCACCCCAACCCTTTGTCTTTGCAACACTGCCTCTCGGGAATGAGTGCCTCAACTGGAAACGGCCCCCAAACCCAGCAGATATCGGGACCTCAAGAAGGGGAGCTTATTGGTCTGGCTGAGATAAAATGAGACTGAAGGGGATGCTAACTCTCTCTGTTCCTCTGCCTAGTAGATGTGAGGGCTTCTCTCACTCATTTCCCAAGTAACTCTGTTTCTATACACTTTCCATAGTGTCTTATCACAAAGAACTATCCATTGTAAAAATTCCATTTTCTGATGCCATGTTATTGTTTGACCTATAAATAAAGACACCAAAACTGACAGGGTTAAGATACCTGCCTGGTGACGGGAAAGATTCTTGTGGCTCTCTCACTCTCTCTTGCTGACACTGTCCATCCTTCAAGGACCCCTCGACTGCCTGGAGCTGGTCTCCAGCAACCTAAAGTCTGGGGCCCAACCCATCAAAGTATGCTAATATGTTAGGAAGCATAACTAAACTAAGGATCCAGGCACGTTGGACAGGCGACTCAAATCGTTCATTCTAAATGATGCCAGTCCCCATGGGCTACTCCTCTGCTATCCATGAAAAAGCTTGGCACAATTGATTACCACCCTATACAGGACCTAAGAGCCATTAGTGAAGAAGTTGTCACACTGCATTTAGCATTGCCTAACGCATACACTCTACTAGAACTCATACCCTCTGAGGCAGATGCTTCACATGTCTAGATTTATAGGATCACCTTCTGTCTCCAACTAGCACCTAAGAGCCTAACCCTGTTGGGAGCCATTCTGAGCCCACTAGTCGAGAAAACTCCTGGTGAGGTTAAAGCAAGTTTGCACGGTCTCTTGCCAATCAGATGATGTCCGATATCCACCCCCACTCAATTATTTCTGCTTGAGCACTGACCCCTAAGGTATCTTGTTGATCAATATCGGGAGTGACTTGTCCCCTTATTCCAGCCCTGGTATGATGATTGCACCTTGTGAAGGAACTTATTGTGGGAAGTTCTTCTTTTGATTATGGGANCGGCCTCCAACATAACCCTATTTGCTTTTGAATGGGAAATCCCTACCACAGGGGCAAGGAATTGTTCCCTTCGACTAGAGTGCTACCAGGATTCAAAAGTCACCAAATTCGGGGCGCCTGGGTGGCTTAGTCGGTTAAGCGTCCGACTTTCGCTTGGGTCATGATCTCGCGGTTCGTGGGTTCGAGCCCCGNAAGGCAAAAGATATGCCGGTTATTCGGCAGTCTCTGATTTTGAGGTCAGAGAAGCACAGGCCCTTCGACAACGATAGTCACTGCCAAGAGAAAAACTGTCGGCGCTAATAAGAGCACTAGACTCAGTAAAGATAAACGGGCCAACATATATACTGACTCACGCTATGCCGTCGTGACTCTACAGGTCTATGTGGCTCTATACGAGGAGAGACGACTTTTGACCACAGGAGGAGGAGAAAGAAAACATCGGGAGAAATCCTAAAATTATTAAGGGCAGTCTGGGAACCGAGTTCGGTAGCAGTCATCCACTGCAAGGGACACCAAAGGGGAAAGGACCCAGTCTTGAAAGAGAATCAACAGGCTGACACCACAGCTAAACAAGCAGTGGGAAAACACACAACACCTTCAAAAATCATGCTGCCCCAGAATCTCCAACTTCCCCAAAGTATACAATTCAAGAAACAAAAACGGGCACAAAAGGAAAAAGGAGGCCAGACAAAAGTTCTCCATGGTTCTCCATGGCATGATGGTGAGAATATGCTCCACTTTACTCATGAAATAGACATGAGTGACCTGTGTAGTCATCTGACTCTTTTGCAGCTACCTGAGGGGACTTGATTCTGTCTTACATGACAGTGAGGCCTCAAGGAATGGAAGCATATTACGAATGCATTGTGCTGCCTGCTCAGAAAAGAAGCGGAGTATTTCTTCAAACACCAGAGAGACTGTAGAGCTAAAACCAAACATCAGCGACAGAGATGTATCATGTGCTCTCAATAAAACCCAACACACTTTCTTAACTGGGAAATTTAAAAAGCTCAGGCTTTAGACATCCTCAGGATAGGATTCACAGGCCCCAGGATTTACTAGCACCACTGATTATTATTTGTGTTCTCCTTTACAAAGCACGTTCATAAAGCCAGGGACCAGAGACTACTTTCTAAATTCCCAAAACTCAGTGAAAGGTCACAAAGCATACCAAGAAACAGAAAACTGTGTTCCAATTGAATGAACAAAATAAAACTACAAAACTTACTGTCAATTTATACATAACTATTCATTACCCGACAAAGAACTCAAAATAATCACCATAATCATGCTCATGGAGGAAGAGGAGAGAAGAAATGGGGAACTAAATGCTATCAGGAAAAGTATGCATGGCCAAAATAAAAAAAGTAAAATCAAGAAAAATCTTGACTTTCTGTCAAGAAAGTATAAAAAATGCAATTAAAAATTAGGAGCTAAAGTGTCCAGTAATGCATTTTTAAAAAATATTTTATTTATTTCTGAGAGAGAGAGAGAGAGACAGCGAGAGCAAGGGAGGGTCAGAAAGAGAGGGAGATACAGAATCCAAAACAAGCTCCAGGCCCTGAGCTACCTGTCAGCACAGAGCCCGATGCTGGGCTCGAACCCACGAACTATGAGATCATGACCTGAGCTGAAGTCTGACCCTCAACCGAATGAGCCACCCAGGCGCCCACCAGTAAATGAATTTTAAAAACCAGTAGAAAGGGTGGCAGTGCTTGGCTGGCTTAGTTGGTAGAGCATGCAGCTCTTCATCTCAGGGTTGTAGGTTTCAGCACCATATTGAGTGTAGAGATTAAATAGAATTTTTCAACAAAAATAGTCAAGGGTTATCAAAAGACTTGATCAAACAGAAAAAAGAATCAGACAACTTCAAGACCACTTGTTTAAATTACCCACGGAGGGAGCACATTAAGATTGGAATAGGACAGGGTCCCAAGGACTTCCGGGACACCAACAAGTGAACCAACATACACATTAAGGGGACCCCGTAGAAGAGTAGAGTGAAAGGGGACAGAGAGCTTACTTGAAAAACTAACAGCTCATAATTCCCATATTCATGCAAAGAAACAAACGTGCAGGAAGCCCAGGGAGTTTTACACCTAGCCAAATCTTAAACACAGTGACACACTAATGTATCATCCATCACAGGTGGACAGAGAACTTTGAAACACTAGGAGAAAAGGAGTCCTCCTGTGCAGCAGATCCACTGTAAGAGAGCAATGGTGTCTCAACACACCTTATAGGAAATAGGCATAGGATAATATAGTCAGGTACTAAAATATCAAAAATATCAACCAAGAACATTCTATCTGGTAAAACTGTCCTTCAAAGATGGAGAAATGAGGGGTGCCTGGGTGGCTCAGTTGGTTGGGCATCTCGCTTCGGTTCAGGTCATGATCCTACAGTTTGGGAGTTCGAGCCCCGTGTTGGGCTCTGTGCTGACAGCTCAGAGCCATGGGCATTCCGATTCTGTGTCTCCCTCTCTCTGCCCCTCCCCTGCTCGGACTCGGGTTCTCAAAACTTGATAAGCATTTAAAAATATTATTTTATCGGAGAAATGAAGGCTTTCCCAGGAAAAACCTCTAGAAGTTTACCAGTCAACCATCTCTACAAGAAAAATTAAAGGGAGATTCTGGTTAAAGCACAAAGACTGTAAAAGTAACTGAAACAAAATAAACATATAAACACTCTGCTCGATGTCAATACTTAAGCAACTAGAGAAACCTGCGATTTGTAAGGAGGTACCACAAATCATTAATATTTCTGTGACAGAGTATTAAAAAAAATTAAAAGTATAAAAAAATCACAAATCCACATAGCAGAACATACAAAATAAAAGACAGAATTTGGGATATCGGTAAGACAAAGTATGTGCTGTGCTGGACATGTTGGTTATGAGAAGTTTTCAGTCATTCTCATGGTAACCACAAAGAAAATGCTGCAAGAAGATATAGAAAGGATAGGAGAATCATATCAAAGCAGGTCATTACAAACATCAAAAAAAAAAAAAAACCCATAATGGAACACAGAACAGAGGGGAAGTGACATAAAATAGCCACAACAAATTCAGAAAACTACAAAAAGTTGGCAGTAGTAGTGGTTTTGTTTCAGTAATACGTTGTTTGTAAAAGGATTCAAGTCCTCGAATTAAAAGAAAATAGACTCATTCAGTAAGTAAACGACAAAATCCTACAGTCTCCTGTCTATAAGAGACTCACAGTAGATCTAAGGACACACATAGGATGCAAATAAAACTATGTAAGAAGACATTCCATGCAAATGGAAGCCAAAAGAAGGCAGAAGTGGCCAGACTGTTATCAAACAAATACACATTAAGTGTCAAAAACTGTCAATGACAGAAAAACATTTTTGAAAGATAAAGTCGTGAAATTACTGGGGCAGTATAACAATTATAAATATGTATACATCTAGCATCAAGGATTCCCTAGGTCAAGTGAAGCACATAGAACAGAACTGAAGAAGTAAACAGGATCATAAGAGTAACAGGTTTACACGCCAGCTTAACCAGAAAGACAGAATTCAACTCCAGTAAGAAATACACTTAAGCAACATGACAGACCAATTACGTATGATAAACATAAAGGACCTCTCCACCAAAGAGGAGCGAAATACACAATCTTGTCTATTGCACACGGATCATGATCCTGTAAAGATCATGTGTAGACTACAAATCAAGTCTTAGGAAATTTGCGAAGACTGAAATCATACAACTATGGTTTTTTTGGCCACCATGGAATGAAAGACACTTTTAAGATCAGATGGAAAATTGGAAAGTACACAAACATTTGGAAGCTGAACAATATGCTCTTGAACAATGAGTCAAAAGACATGGAAGAAAAGGACCAGGAAATATCTTGAGCCAAGTGAAAGGACACACAATCTAGTCAAACATATGGAATTCAGAGAAAGAATTCTATGGCAACAGTGGAGTACAGAGGCAACCTGTAAAATGGAAGTAAATTTTTTGCAGAGCATTTAGAGCATAAGGACTTAATATGTAGGATAGAGAGAGAACCCATGCATCAACAACCAAAAAGCAAATAACATGGTTTAGAATTTGAAGAATAGAATGAGCATCATCCAGTGAAGACCTACAAGTGGCCAACCATATGAAAGATACTCAAAATCATTATTCCTTAGAGAAATACAAATCTGGCCACAATGAGGGATCACATCACACCAGTTCACATCCCACTACTGAACAAACAGAAGCACATGTTGGAATGGATGTGGAGAAATTGGAACTCTTCTGCACTGTTCTTGTAAATGCAAATGGCACAAACACAATGGAAAAGAAGATCAAGGTTTGTCGAAAACATTTAAATAATATTGTCATAAAATCAGTATCCCAGTTGTCGGTATATAACCAGAAGAATGTAAACTAGGGTTTGTAAAAGACCTGTGCAGAAGTAGATTCCTAACAGCACTATTCAGAAAAGCCAATAATAGGGGCTCCTGGGTGGCTGAGTCGGTTAAGCCTCCGACGTCGGCTCAGGTCATGATCTCACGGTCGTGGGTTCCAGCCCCACGTCGGGCTCTGTACTAAGAGATAGCTCAGAGCCTGGAGCCTGCTTCCGATTCTGTGTCACCCTCTCTCTCTCTGACCCTCCTCTGCTCAGGCTGTCTCTCTCTCTCTCTCTCGGAAATGAATAAAATATTAAAAATAAAATAAAATTCCTTCATAGAAATAAACCAATAATAAGTGAAAGTGACAGAAATGTCCTTGGGTCCATGAATGGGTAAAGAAAATGTACCATATACACACACTGGAAGAATATTCAGCTTTGAAAGAAAGACCCGATATCATGACCTTATACAACATGGCTAAAAAGTGATGACATTATGCTCAGAGGAATAAAGGAGTCACAGAGACAGATATGCTGATTTCACATACCTGACTAACAGAATATAGCAAACCTCTTGAAGAAAGGAAGGAAGAGACAGAAGGAGGGAGAAAGAAAGTGTAGTTGGGGCTTAGAACAGATACAAACGTGGAAGTGGTTGTTTAAGAGGCATGGAGTTTCAGATCTGCAAGATGAGAAAATTCCAGAGATTGGTTTTGCAACAACACAGACTAAAGACTACAGTTTCAAACGGTTTGAATCGTAAATTTTATGGCCTATGTTTCAACCACAATTTTACAAGAGTAAAATATAAAGCTTAATGTTGATACAAAGTTAGATTAAAAATATTACCTTCGGGGCGCCTGGGTGGCTTAGTCGGTTAAGCGTCCGACTTTCGCTTAGGTCATGATCTCGCGGTTCGTGGGTTCGAGCCCCGCGTCGGGCTCTGTGCTGATTGCCAGCTCAGAGCCTGGAGCCTGTTTCAGTCTGTGACTCCCTCTCTCTCTGACCCTCCCCTGCTCACGCTGTCTCTCTCTCTCTCTTA
>NW_027527941.1:52675-64951 GCF_008692635.1 Crocuta crocuta
AAAAAAAAAAAAACCCATAATGGAACACAGAACAGAGGGGAAGTGACATAAAATAGCCACAACAAATTCAGAAAACTACAAAAAGTTGGCAGTAGTAGTGGTTTTGTTTCAGTAATACGTTGTTTGTAAAAGGATTCAAGTCCTCGAATTAAAAGAAAATAGACTCATTCAGTAAGTAAACGACAAAATCCTACAGTCTCCTGTCTATAAGAGACTCACAGTAGATCTAAGGACACACATAGGATGCAAATAAAACTATGTAAGAAGACATTCCATGCAAATGGAAGCCAAAAGAAGGCAGAAGTGGCCAGACTGTTATCAAACAAATACACATTAAGTGTCAAAAACTGTCAATGACAGAAAAACATTTTTGAAAGATAAAGTCGTGAAATTACTGGGGCAGTATAACAATTATAAATATGTATACATCTAGCATCAAGGATTCCCTAGGTCAAGTGAAGCACATAGAACAGAACTGAAGAAGTAAACAGGATCATAAGAGTAACAGGTTTACATGCCAGCTTAACCAGAAAGACAGAATTCAACTCCAGTAAGAAATACACTTAAGCAACATGACAGACCAATTACGTATGATAAACATAAAGGACCTCTCCACCAAAGAGGAGCGAAATACACAATCTTGTCTATTGCACACGGATCATGATCCTGTAAAGATCATGTGTAGACTACAAATCAAGTCTTAGGAAATTTGCGAAGACTGAAATCATACAACTATGGTTTTTTTGGCCACCATGGAATGAAAGACACTTTTAAGATCAGATGGAAAATTGGAAAGTACACAAACATTTGGAAGCTGAACAATATGCTCTTGAACAATGAGTCAAAAGACATGGAAGAAAAGGACCAGGAAATATCTTGAGCCAAGTGAAAGGACACACAATCTAGTCAAACATATGGAATTCAGAGAAATAATTCTATGGCAACAGTGGAGTACAGAGGCAACCTGTAAAATGGAAGTAAATTTTTTGCAGAGCATTTAGAGCATAAGGACTTAATATGTAGGATAGAGAGAGAACCCATGCATCAACAACCAAAAAGCAAATAACATGGTTTAGAATTTGAAGAATAGAATGAGCATCATCCAGTGAAGACCTACAAGTGGCCAACCATATGAAAGATACTCAAAATCATTATTCCTTAGAGAAATACAAATCTGGCCACAATGAGGGATCACATCACACCAGTTCACATCCCACTACTGAACAAACAGAAGCACATGTTGGAATGGATGTGGAGAAATTGGAACTCTTCTGCACTGTTCTTGTAAATGCAAATGGCACAAACACAATGGAAAAGAAGATCAAGGTTTGTCGAAAACATTTAAATAATATTGTCATAAAATCAGTATCCCAGTTGTCGGTATATAACCAGAAGAATGTAAACTAGGGTTTGTAAAAGACCTGTGCAGAAGTAGATTCCTAACAGCACTATTCAGAAAAGCCAATAATAGGGGCTCCTGGGTGGCTGAGTCGGTTAAGCCTCCGACGTCGGCTCAGGTCATGATCTCACGGTCGTGGGTTCCAGCCCCACGTCGGGCTCTGTACTAAGAGATAGCTCAGAGCCTGGAGCCTGCTTCCGATTCTGTGTCACCCTCTCTCTCTCTGACCCTCCTCTGCTCAGGCTGTCTCTCTCTCTCTCTCTCGGAAATGAATAAAATATTAAAAATAAAATAAAATTCCTTCATAGAAATAAACCAATAATAAGTGAAAGTGACAGAAATGTCCTTGGGTCCATGAATGGGTAAAGAAAATGTACCATATACACACACTGGAAGAATATTCAGCTTTGAAAGAAAGACCCGATATCATGACCTTATACAACATGGCTAAAAAGTGATGACATTATGCTCAGAGGAATAAAGGAGCCACAGAGACAGATATGCTGATTTCACATACCTGACTAACAGAATATAGCAAACCTCTTGAAGAAAGGAAGGAAGAGACAGAAGGAGGGAGAAAGAAAGTGTAGTTGGGGCTTAGAACAGATACAAACGTGGAAGTGGTTGTTTAAGAGGCATGGAGTTTCAGATCTGCAAGATGAGAAAATTCCAGAGATTGGTTTTGCAACAACACAGACTAAAGACTACAGTTTCAAACGGTTTGAATCGTAAATTTTATGGCCTATGTTTCAACCACAATTTTACAAGAGTAAAATATAAAGCTTAATGTTGATACAAAGTTAAAAATTTTACCTTCAATTCAAGATAGTATTTCTCTCATGATGGGAATATGCTTTCATCCATTTTTACTTACATGCAAAAACAAATAAAAGTTTAAAAAAATGAACCACTTACTTGAAGGACCCCTGCTTGGCACAATCAGTTGGGCATCTGGCCCAGGTCATGGTCCCACAGTGTGTGGGTTCAAGTCCCACCTTGGGCTGTGTGCTGACAGCTCGGAGCCTAGAGCCTGCTTTGGATTCTGTGTCCCCCTTTGGATTCTCTGCCCCTCCCCCATTCTGTCTCTCTCAAAAGTAAACTTTTTTTTTAAAAGCCACGTATTTTTGAGGATAGCCGAGATGTAGTTTCTCCATTTCACAACGAGAGGCATACTGCACTGTAATGTAAGTATCTGAAAACAAAGTTGTATATCAGTAAGAAAACTAATACATTGTTAATTATATATGAAACATCACTCACTATATGCTTATAGAAGCATACTTTCTTCAACTCCATGCAAGTGTCACACACAATATTCTAAAGAGGAGTACTTGGCAATAATGATGAAAGAAAATACAACTCCTATATTTTCATGGCTGACTAATATTCCACTGTGTACATATACCACATCTTCTTCATCCATTCATCTATTGATGGACACTGTATTGTTTCCTTATCTTAGCTATTGTAAATAATGCTGCAATAAACACTCAGGGTTCCATATGTATTTTTGAGCGAATTTTTTTAGCCTTCTTTAATTTCTCAAAATTTATTTATTAAAAAAATTTTTTTAATGTTTTATTTATTTCTAGGAGAGAGAGAGAGACAGCGTGAGCAGGGGAGGGTCAGAGAGAGGGGGAATCACAGGCTCTGAAACAGGCTCCAGGCTCTGAGCTGGCAGTCAGCCCAGAGCCCGACGCAGGGCTCGAACCCACAAACCGCAAGATCATGACCTAAGCGAATGTCAGATGCTTAACCGACTAAGCCACCCAGGCGCCACTCTCAAAATTTATTTAAATTGAAGTTAGTTGAGGTGCCCAAGTAGCTCAGTCAGTTAAGCATCTGACTCTTGATTTCAGCTAAGGTCATGATCTCATGGTTCAAGAGACTGAATGGTGTGTTGGGTTCTGTGCTGAGAGCATGGAGTCTGCTTGGGATTCTCTCCCTATCTCTCTGCCCTTCTTCTGCTCCCCCCTCTCAAAAGAGATAAACTTAAAATAATAAAATAAGTTCAAGTTAACATACAGTATAGTATTGGCTTCAGGACTAAAGCCCAGTTCATTCTTCACTTTCATAGGACATTCAGTGCTCATCTCAACAAGTGCCCTCCTTAATGGCCATCCCCCCCAATACCCTTCCAGCAACCCTGAGCTTATTCTCTATAAGTGAAATTCTCTTAAATTACATTGGGACCTCCACGTACAATCTCCCATTGTGTACAGATTTTCACAGGTCCCCAGAAGCAAGTCAGATCACATAGACCCTCACTAGCCATGGGGGGGCTTTTGGATTTCACGGTGAATGCCATGGAAGACACGGGCACAGAGGGTATGCCTTACAGGATACAGAAGCATGGGAAGAGAGAGATATGAAAGTCCTGCCATGACCATCGGCAAAATAAACCTAGGCTTCCAGAATCATTCGATTCAAGGAGAGCTTCCCAGACCACATTTTAAGGTGTAAGGTCAAAGTTTTCTCCCTTAACCTTCGGCCCCCCCTTGTGTCCTCTGCTTCATTCATTCCCACTTACCTGTGTGTGTGATTATTTTCTCCTTTCTCTTCATGAACCAGGGCTCTTTCCTTTTCCCAAACATCTTAACCGGATCGACTCTAGAGACACGAAGACCTATTTATAGGAAAAAAAAAAGATCCATGACCCTTGCTGGAGAATCGACAATTCCAAATCCAGCACTAGGCCCTGTAGAGAACACATTACAGAAGGATGTAGAAAATTATTTCTCCAAATGTGATTTCCTGATGGCCTCTTTCAAACACTTAGGAAGGCTTTTCAATAATCAGCTTCTTAACTCCACTTCCAAGGACTGTGGAATCAAGAATAATGAATATTGGGGCACCTGGGTGGCTCAGTTGGTGAAGCATCTGACTTCTGCTGAGTTCATGAGCTTGCAGTTCATGAGTTCAAACCCCACATAGGTGTCTGCATGGAGCATGGGGCCTGCTTTGGGTTCTCTCCCTCCTTCTCTCTGCCCACCCCCATCTCACATACACTCATGCTCTCTCTCTCTCTAAAAATAAACAAACTTAAAAAATTTTTTACAGCAAATAAGGAATGTATATCACACTATACGATGTTGACAACAGTATCCTATGCCATTTACTTTCTAGAATTATCACTAATTCACAGTGAACACAGGTAACAGAGAACCTCAGGGAAGCATAACATTTCAGTCAAGAAAAAAACATCATAAATATTTCATTCCGGTCATCAACATACACCTATTTCCTTGAAATGGTATTATTTGTCACTTTTGCCGAGTTACATTATAGAATTTGAAGAACTACAAACATAGAGAAGTTATAAGATACTTGTTAGATTTTGCTGTAAATTTAAAGACAGTTATAATGAAGAAAACATCTGTTACCCCATGCAAGATAAAATTCAAACTTAATAGATTAAGGACTAATATAAAGCCTTTATTTGCAAAGGCCAGCATTCCAGAAACAAAGGAGAGAGACTTCATTTTCGGGGGGAATCTGTCAGAGAGACCCTGATCCACGTTATCAGCTGTAACGAGACAAATTGATATCAGGGGCCTCATGCCTCTAGAAGGACTCATCACGGAAGTGATAGAGTTTCCAACAGAAGAAACAAATCATACTAGAGTGCAAATTATGCAAAATACAGAAGATTTTTGTAAATTTCAAGTCAGAGATTCCTCCCATGTCCTATACTCTTTAATGATTTTCAAAAAGAAAGTCTTTGAAACAATCTACACAGCAACAGTCTTTTTCAGAACATTGACTTATTCTGGGTCCAACAGTTACCTGATTTGTTTTTCATGTTTTTTTTTTTAAGTTTATTTTCAGCAAGAGTGAATGGGGGTGGGGGAGTAAGGGATAGAATATGCCAGACAGGCTCTGCTGACAGTGAGCAGACTGACACAGGACTCACTCAAACCACGAGATCTTGACCGGAGCCGGAATCAAGATTGCAACACCTCAATGACTGCGCCACCGGGGCCCCCTGTTTATTCATGTTCGAAACCAGTATACATAGATTCAGGCCACACCCACACAGAACATCCATATATAGTCTTGTCCTTTACTGGGGCCCAAACCTGACCCATCTCCCATGAGAATCTTGGGTATCAATACATCCCCATATTGATCTGTCCCCAAAGCATTATTTTCAATAATTTGCAGGTCATGAATTCATGGCAGGAATACCTCATGTTTTATAGAAAGCCTGGTTGTAGAGAATGGAGAGAAGGACTGGGGATAGAATACAGGAAGGTCCTAAAGAAATGAATGTGACTATCATGAAAGGAATAAATACTAGTCCAAAACAAATTTGTTAGGCAGGTTCATCAGAGGAAGAAAAGTAAATATTTGGAAGCTCTAAACACATGGCATTTCATAGTAATGAGGACACAGCCTCTGAGCTAAGTGAAGCAAAATTTACCTGAGACGCAGCCATTTCTTCCTCTCCTTTCTCCTCCCTCGTGTTTTCTGGGGTGATGGTAGGTGGAGAAATCACACCTGTAGGCATTGAAAGGCCTCAGCACAGCCTCTGCATCTGCTCTTATCACCTCAGAGGCAGAAGGATCTTGAAATGCAGAGAAGGCTGCCCTCTCCTTGATTTTGGCACGGGAAAGATTCAGAAAAATGGAGCTCCTACGTGGAAACGTTTCCTTCCCAGATTCAGATGTCCTCCTCTCCCGCAGACAGCCACACATCCCACCACAGTTCACGGAAGGGGGGGGGAGCTGCACTGCCTTCTCCTTCCAAGTCCACACCGAACAGACTATCATCGTCTCTTCAACTGAAAGCCGGACGCAGCCTCGTAAATACGTCTGTGAACCCACATGCTTCACCCTGGCCTCACCCGAGAATCACCTGGAGCTCATGGAAAAGCAGCACCGATGCTCTCACTCTGACCAATAGACAGACTCCGGCAGAGGGCCCAGGTGATGCTGGTTCTTGAAACTCGCCATGGGATGTTTCTTGTAAACCCAGGCTGATAAGCAGTTGTGTGCTTTCAAGTTTAATTTACGTATAAATCATGTGGTCCAGGTCCCATAAAAGAGATGGTGATTCTGCAGGTTTGGAATCGGGTCTGTGTCTTGGCATCTTCCACCGGTTCCTTATTAGTGCTGATGCTGCTCCCCCGCACCCGTGTTTAGTGGCACTACAGGAGAGATGCAGCACAGCACACCTGAGCCCCCCACAGCCACCATGTGACTCAACACAAACAGCTCCTGCTGAGTTCCCAGGGAGGAGTTTGCCACCTCCTTTCCTCTGTTATGAGTCTACTGTTGGTTCCCAGCAAAGGCCACCGTCACCAACCTGCAGGACCACATGCTCCCATTGCACTAGGTAATTTTCCAGATGTGCAAATAGTTGTTCTGCACATATTTATGTCCCACCATTCGCTTTGAGCTTTTGCTTACAGAAACACACTGCTTTAGTAAAGTACTGGACTTAAAAGGGAGGTTTTCCAAAATGGTTTATATCCTTCACAAGTTTGGGCAGTGAGATTCACATTACACGCAGTTGTCTCAATTTGGATATGTCCTTCCCGATATTTATGTTGAACTTCACTCTTTCCATCATTGTCCTGGTCTATCATTATGTGTAAATTCTCAAGGGCCCTAGGTTTACATCTACTCATTGACATGTGTTGAAAGGAAGCTTCTATGCACAACGTTGTCAGGAAGCTCAGGGTGCCATGGGAAGGTACAGCTGAAAGATATCAAAGAAAGGAGAAGCGCAAGCATTCTACTTATTACTCCCACAGGATGTGCTGACAACTTCTAATATATATCTCTAAAATCACTCAGAGAATGTCAGCAAGGTGGCTGACAAGGAATCATCAGAACCTCATTCTTCCAGAGACACATAAACTTGCACACAACGTACAGACCACATAGCCTAATATATAATGCTGTAGTGTTGTTGTGGCATAGTGCAAATCACATTCTTATACCTCAAATACACATGCAAAATACCATATGAACCCAAAATTACCAGCAAAAAGGAAATTGAAACACAGCACAGAAGTGAGTAAAGTAGGATACAGCAAAACTAGGAAACTATAAAGAATAGAAAGGTTGGTTCTCAGAAGAAATGAAAATTGGCAACCCTTTAAATCAAGAAAGGAAGAGAGAAGACAGAAGACAACTACAATCAAGGGGAAGAATGAAAGGTAGGCACAGGATAACTGATACCATAGAGATATAAATCATTAGAGGAGCCACCACTAGAGAATTACATGACAAGACAGATATCAAGAAATGGGTGTAAATTTCGGAAAGATAGAACCTATCGGGACTCCCTCAGGAAGAAATATTTTTAAAAATTTCAACTGATATATCTACTAGGTAGATTGTAAAAATCAATTAAAATTAAAAACAAAAACAAGAAACCTCCCAACAAAGAAAAGTGTTTATCCAGATGAATGAACTGGATAATCCATACAAACATTTGTTGAGAAAACTGTTCAAGTGTCCTCAAACATTTCCATGGAACAAGAAAAGGGATATTAAGAACACACTCTCTGTGACCCCAGCTTTAATAAGTTATCAAAGCATAAGAAGACATTATAAGTCAAGAACAGATAAAAGTAAATAATAAAAAAATAATATTTTAAACCATAAATGAGTGAGAATTCCTCCTGAAATTCGATGGTGTTTCCACATATGGAAAACTATCCGTTTAAAAGTGCACATTAAAGGAATGAAGATCAAAAACGAGATGATTGTATTAATTGATGCAGAACGGGAAGTGAGCATATTGGACAGAATTTCGTGATTAAAAAGACCCAATAAAGCAGGAATGAAAGAAAACACCCACGACCTAATAAAGGCTATTTGTGTATGGAAACCTGAAATCTCACATACTCAACAATAAAAGACTAAAAACTTTACCTGTCTGATCATAAAAATGATAATAAAGCAACATCAACATTTCAATTCAACATGGCACTGCATCATCTATTCAGAACAAGTGGGCAATAAGGAAATAGATTAAAGGCATTGAAAATGGAAAAGATAAAACAAAATGAACTCCGTTCACAGATGACATGATCTATAGACATCCTAGAGAATCCTTATTCGTAAATTTTTTTCTTTTTGATTTTGTTTGGTCATCATTTGTGTTGCTTATTTCTGCCTATTTTATCTAGGAGATATCCTATTTTCAAATTTTTATACTACAAATGGTTGAATTAAGTTGTTTGTCTCAAATTTCTTTTCTTTTTATTCAATGCTTAATTATTTCTGAGAGAGCCAGAGATGGAGAGGGAGAGAGGAGGGGAGGGGAGGCACATAGAGAGAGAGAGGGACCAGAGAAGCCCAAGCAGGCTCTGTCCTGTCATCAGAGAACCCAACTTGCTTTCAATTAAGACTTCCCTTGCAGATGAGGACTGCTTTTCTCTTGATGTTTTTCAGTTTTTCTTTAACCTCATATTTTGCAAATTTAATTCAAATATGTCACACTGTGGGACTTCTTCTTGTTTATTTTGAGGAATACTCTCTGCCTCTGTGCCTCCTGGATGTGGATATCTGTTTCCTTCCCCAGAGCAGGGACATTTTCTAATATTTCTCCCAATAAATTTTCTGCCCCTTTTCTCTTTTCTTCTGGAGCTCCTATAATAAAAATGTCTTTACTTTTGAAGGAGTCACTGAGTTCCCTAAGTCTATTCTCACGTTGCAAAAATGTTTCTGTCTCTTTTGTTCAGATTCACTATTTTCCATTACATTGTCTTCTCACTCACTAATTCATTCCTCTTCTTCCTCCAACCTGCCGTTCATTGCATCAGGATGATTTCTAATCTTATTTATTACATTTTCCATCTCCATTTGATTCTTTTTTTTCACACTTTTACCTCCGTGGGAAGGGTCTCATTAATGTTTTCTAGTCTCTTCTGAACGCAGTATTTCTTATGATTATTGCCTTACATTCTATATTTAACGTGTTACTGACAGTTGTTTTACATAAATCTCTGATCGAGGCTATACCTTGTTCTTTCATTTGGGCAACATTCTTCCATCTTCGCACTTTGTGTAAGTCTCTGCCTTCCTCTCTTTATTCCAAAAGCCAGTTATCTCCTCACTACAGGCCAGTGACCTGCACATGCTCTCCTGGCCGGCTGTGGACAGTGTTTGGTGCTTGGCCTGAATGTGGCAAATGTTCATTAGGTGTGAGAAGGTCTGTTTGTGAAATCAGACCCGACCCCAACTCCACCAGAACGGAGGCCTGCAGAACTGTCGGGTCAAGAGACAGGGTGTGGGCAGGGGCTTGTGCAGGTCTCCTGGAGAGGGTCTGACCTTGCCTGGCCTGAGGCAAGCTTGACTCAGAAGGTCACTCCCACCACAGCGCGGGGGTGGGGCTTCCTGTAAGCACCTTACACAACCAGTGTTGTCACTGAACTGCTTCACTCAGGAGATTCCATTTATGCTGAGGGGTGGGGAAAGAAAATGGTGCCACCCAGCTCCCTTGTTCTCAGGCAAGCATCTCAGTGAATGTTGCCTCTGATGGAAGTGCTCCTAGAATAATCTCACCCCTGCATGCCCCCTCCCCCCCAGTGATCTTTAGATCTCTGTTTCTAAGCTGTCTCACCTCTAGTTGTGTGCCTGCCTTCTCTTCAGGAGGAGTGCAATGCCCTCCTGTCTCCAGTTGATCTTTAAAACTCTAGGCTTGGGGCGCCTGGGTGGCTCAGTGGGTTAAGCGTCTGACTTCGGATCAGGNTCACTGAACTGCTTCACTCAGGAGATTCCATTTATGCTGAGGGGTGGGGAAAGAAAATGGTGCCACCCAGCTCCCTTGTTCTCAGGCAAGCATCTCAGTGAATGTTGCCTCTGATGGAAGTGCTCCTAGAATAATCTCACCCCTGCATGCCCCCTCCCCCCCAGTGATCTTTAGATCTCTGTTTCTAAGCTGTCTCACCTCTAGTTGTGTGCCTGCCTTCTCTTCAGGAGGAGTGCAATGCCCTCCTGTCTCCAGTTGATCTTTAAAACTCTAGGCTTGGGGCGCCTGGGTGGCTCAGTGGGTTAAGCGTCTGACTTCGGATCAGGTCATGATCTCACAGTTCATGAGTTCGAGTCCCACGTCGGGCTCTGAGCTGACAGCTAGCTCAGAGCCTGGAGCCTGCTTCAGATTCTGTATCTCCCTCTCTCTCTCTGATCCTCCCCTGCTCATGCTGTCTCTATCTCCCTCCCTCAGAAATAAATAAAAGCAGTAAAAAATTGTTTTTCTTAAAAGGAGTAAATAATGAAAAAAAAAACAAAACTCTAGGCTTTACGCCATACTGGTTGCAAGAACTCACAGTGTTGAAGCCCTCTCATTTTCCATGCCACTGGCTTTGGGGAAATATTCTCCTTGTGCATTCCCCTGTGTGCTCCTCTTTCTCTGCCTTTCTCCACAACCACAACTCCCAGGCCTCCATAGCAGTACAATCTGTTTCTCTCCAAGCCATATCTCTGTCCTGCCTACGGTACAGTTTTTGAATTGCCTCTTGTCTCTCCTTAGTTAAGGTGTTCCTCTGTCTGTCTTCAGGTTGCTTTTTGGGGTATTAGGATGATTTGATAGTTATCTAGTTGTGTTTGTGGAATGTGATGAGCCTAGAGTCCTCCCACATCGTCTCCATCATCCTCTTTTCTGAGGAATCCTTGCTTTTAAAAACCTGTTAAATCTCACACAAATTGTCCAAAGTTGGAGAATACAAACCCAACGCTTATCAATTAACTGTTTCCACACAACAAACAACAATATTCCAAATAAAGAAAATTGCATTCACAATAGCATCACAAAAAATAAAATGCACAGGATTTCACACAAGATAGAGGTCATCACTACTGTGATGATAACTGAAAAATATTGGGCCAGAACTGAAAAAATAAAACGCAGAACCACATCCACCTTGCATAAGAACGTTTAACACTCCTGGGCTATTGGGCACAGGGTGGCTCAATTGCTTAAGCGTCCAATTGTGGCTCCGATCATGATCTCAGTCCTGTATCAGGTACTATGCTGATATCTGGAAACCTGGAGCCTACTTCAGATTCTGTGTTGTTGTCTCTCTCTGCCCCTCCCCCACTTGCACTCTATCTCTCTCTCATAAAATAAACATTAAAAAATATATTATTAACTGTCAATACTACTCAAAGTGATGTATAGATTTAGTACAATCTCTATCAAAATTTCAATGGCATTTTAGGAAGAAAAATCAATAACCTTCCTAACATGAATATCACTTTCACAGGAATATATGTACTGACAAGAATCTTGAAGAAGAGTACATTGGTAGCAACACATTTTTAAAATTTAAAACCTATCTCAAAGCTGTAAAGATCAGGACAGAAATAAACAATATAGAATCCCCCCAAAAAACAGTTGAACAGATCAATGAACTCAAGAGTTGGTTTTTTGAAAAAATATACAAAATTGATAAACCTTTAGCCAGGCTTCTTAAAAAGAAAACAAAGACCACTCAAATAGACAAAATCACAAATGAAAATAGATTTATTACAACTAATCCCTCAGAAATACAGGCAATTATCAGGGAATACTATAAAAAATTATATGCCAACAAATTGGACAACCTAGAAGAAATGGACAAATTCCTAAACATGCACACACTACCAAAACTCAAATGGGAAGAAATAGAAAATCTGGACCGACCCATAACTAGTGAAGAAGTTGAATCCGCTATCAAAAATCTCCCAACGAACCAAAACCCTGGAACAGAGGGCTTCCCTTGGAAATTCTATGAGACATTTAAAGCAGAGTTAATACCCATTCTTCTCAAGCTGTTCCAAAAACTAGAAATTGAAGGAAAACTTCCAGACTCATTCTATGAAGCCAGGATCAGTTTGATTCCCAAACCAGACTGAGATCCAGCAAAAAAAAAAAAAAAA
>NW_027527941.1:64960-181315 GCF_008692635.1 Crocuta crocuta
TGCTGACAGCTACCTCAGATCCTGGAGCCTGCTTCAGATTCTGTATCTCCCTCTCTCTCTCTGATCCTCCCCTGCTCATGCTGTCTCTATCTCCCTCCCTCAGAAATAAATAAAAGCAGTAAAAAATTGTTTTTCTTAAAAGGAGTAAATAATGAAAAAAAAAACAAAACTCTAGGCTTTACGCCATACTGGTTGCAAGAACTCACAGTGTTGAAGCCCTCTCATTTTCCATGCCACTGGCTTTGGGGAAATATTCTCCTTGTGCATTCCCCTGTGTGCTCCTCTTTCTCTGCCTTTCTCCACAACCACAACTCCCAGACCTCCATAGCAGTACAATCTGTTTCTCTCCAAGCCATATCTCTGTCCTGCCTACGGTACAGTTTTTGAATTGCCTCTTGTCTCTCCTTAGTTAAGGTGTTCCTCTGTCTGTCTTCAGGTTGCTTTTTGGGGTATTAGGATGATTTGATAGTTATCTAGTTGTGTTTGTGGAATGTGATGAGCCTAGAGTCCTCCCACATCGTCTCCATCATCCTCTTTTCTGAGGAATCCTTGCTTTTAAAAACCTGTTAAATCTCACACAAATTGTCCAAAGTTGGAGAATACAAACCCAACGCTTATCAATTAACTGTTTCCACACAACAAACAACAATATTCCAAATAAAGAAAATTGCATTCACAATAGCATCACAAAAAATAAAATGCACAGGATTTCACACAAGATAGAGGTCATCACTACTGTGATGATAACTGAAAAATATTGGGCCAGAACTGAAAAAATAAAACGCAGAACCACATCCACCTTGCATAAGAACGTTTAACACTCCTGGGCTATTGGGCACAGGGTGGCTCAATTGCTTAAGCGTCCAATTGTGGCTCCGATCATGATCTCAGTCCTGTATCAGGTACTATGCTGATATCTGGAAACCTGGAGCCTACTTCAGATTCTGTGTTGTTGTCTCTCTCTGCCCCTCCCCCACTTGCACTCTATCTCTCTCTCATAAAATAAACATTAAAAAATATATTATTAACTGTCAATACTACTCAAAGTGATGTATAGATTTAGTACAATCTCTATCAAAATTTCAATGGCATTTTAGGAAGAAAAATCAATAACCTTCCTAACATGAATATCGCTTTCACAGGAATATATGTACTGACAAGAATCTTGAAGAAAAGAGTACATTGGTAGCAACACATTTTTAAAATTTAAAACCTATCTCAAAGCTGTAAAGATCAGGACAGAAATAAACAATATAGAATCCCCCCAAAAAACAGTTGAACAGATCAATGAACTCAAGAGTTGGTTTTTTGAAAAAATATACAAAATTGATAAACCTTTAGCCAGGCTTCTTAAAAAGAAAACAAAGACCACTCAAATAGACAAAATCACAAATGAAAATAGATTTATTACAACTAATCCCTCAGAAATACAGGCAATTATCAGGGAATACTATAAAAAATTATATGCCAACAAATTGGACAACCTAGAAGAAATGGACAAATTCCTAAACATGCACACACTACCAAAACTCAAATGGGAAGAAATAGAAAATCTGGACCGACCCATAACTAGTGAAGAAGTTGAATCCGCTATCAAAAATCTCCCAACGAACCAAAACCCTGGAACAGAGGGCTTCCCTTGGAAATTCTATGAGACATTTAAAGCAGAGTTAATACCCATTCTTCTCAAGCTGTTCCAAAAACTAGAAATTGAAGGAAAACTTCCAGACTCATTCTATGAAGCCAGGATCAGTTTGATTCCCAAACCAGACTGAGATCCAGCAAAAAAAAAAAAAAAAGAGAACAACAGACCAATATCCTTGATGAATACGGATGCGAAAATCCTCAACAAGATACTTGCAAATCAAACTCAACAGCATATAAAAAGAATTATTCAGAATGATCAAGTGGGATTTATTCCTGGGTTACAGAGCTGGTTCAATATTGGCAAATCAATCAATGTGATACATCACATTAACAAAAGCAAAAATATGAGCACTGAGTGTTATATGGAAACCAACTTGACAATAAACTATTTGTAAATAAAATAAATAAATAAATAAACCTTCAATAACACCTTTCTATAAAAATAAACAAATAAAAATACAAAAAAAAAGCAAAGATAAGAACCATAGGATCCTGTCAATAGATGCAGAAAAAGCATTTGACAAAATACAGCATCCTTTTTTAATAAAAACCTTAAGAAAGTAGGGATAGAAGAAATTATGTAAACATCATAAAAGCCATTAATGAAAACCCACAACTAATATCATCTTCCATGGGGAAAAACAGAGAGCTTTTCCCCCGAGATCAGGAACACGATAGGGATGTCCACTCTCACCACTGCTGTTTAACATAGTGCTGGAAGTCCTAGCATCAGCCATCAGACAACAAATGAAACAAAAGGCATGAGAACTGACAAAGATGAAGTCAAGCTTTCACTTTTCTCAAAGCTAGAACAAAAATTGAAATCAGACAACATAATTCTCTGCATGGAAAACCTGACAGACTCCACCAAAAGTCTGCTAGAACAGTTCCATGAATTCAGCAGAGTCCCAGGGTGCAAAATCAAAGTACAGAAATCGGTGGCATTTTTATATACCAATAGTGAAGTAATGGAAATCAAAACCAATGTTTCATCCCATTCACAATTGCACAAAACTCATAAAATACCTAGGAATAAACCTAACCAAAGATGTAAAAGATATGTATGCTGAAAACTATAGAAAACTTATGAAGAAAATTAAAGAAGTCACAAAGAAATGGAAAAACATCCCATGCTGATGGATTGGAAAAATAAATATAGTTCAAATGTCAATACTGCCCAAAACAATCTACACATTCTATGCCATCCCAATAAAAATTGCACCAGCATTCTTTTGAAAGCTAGAATAAAAATGCTAAAGTTTGTGTGGAACCACAAAAGACACTGAATAGCCAAAGTAATATTGAAGCAGAAAACTAAAACGGAAGGCATCACCATCCCACACTTTAGCGTCTACTACAAAGCTGTAATCACCCAGACAGTGTGGTATTGTCACCGAAACAGACACATAGACCAATGGCATAGAATAGAGAACCCAGAATTGGACCCATACATGTATGGCCAATTAAACTTTGACAAAGCAAGAAAGAGTATCCAATGGGAAAAAGACACCCTCTTTAACAGAGGGTGCTGGGAGAACTGGACAGCAACGTGCAGAAGAATGAACCTAGACCACTTTCATACACCAGACACAAAAACAAACTCAAAATGAATGAAGGACCTGAACATGAGAGGAAACCATCAAAACCCTAGAGGAGAAAGCAAACAACAACCTCCTTGACCTCAGCCGCAGCATTTTCTTACTCGACACATCTCCAAAGGCAAGTAATCACAAGCAAAAATGAACACTTGGGACCCCATCAAAATCTAAAGCTTCTGCACAGCGAAGGAGACAATCAGCAAAACTAAAAGTCAACCAGCAGAATGGGAGAAGATAGTTGCAAATGACATATCAGATAAAGGGTTGGTATCCAAAATCTACAGAGAAGATATGAAACTCAACACTCATAACACAAATAATCCAGTGAGGAAATGGGCTAATGACATGAACAAACACTTTTCCAAAGACGACATCCAGATGGCCAACAGACACATGAAACAATGCTCAATGTCATCATCCAGGACATACAAGTCAAAACCACAATGAGATACCACTTCCCACTCGTCAGAATGGCTAACATTAGCAACTCAGGCAACAACAGATGTTGGCTAGGATGTGAAGAAAGAGGATCTCTATTGCACTGCTTGTGGGATGCAAACCGGTGCAGTCGCTCTGGACAACAGCATGGTGGTTCCTCAGAAAATTAAAAATCGGGGGCGCCTGGGTGGCTTAGTCGGTTAAGCGTCCGACTTTCGCTTAGGTCATGATCTCGTGGTTTGTGGGTTCGAGCCCTGCTTCAGGCTCTGTGCTGACTGCCAGCTCAGAGCCTGGAGCCTGTTTCAGATTCTGTGTCTCCCTCTCTCTCTGACCGTCCCCTGCTCACGCTGTCTCTCTCTCCTAGAAATAAATAAAACATTAAAAAAAAAGAAAATTAAAAATCGAACTACCCTACGGCCCAGCACTTGCACTACTGGGTTTTTATTCAAGGGGTACTGATATGCTGTTTCCAAGGAACACATACACCCCAATGTTTATAGCAGCACTATCAACAATAGCCAAAGGATGGAAAGAACCCAAATGCCCATCGATGGATGAATGGATAAAGAAGATGTGGTTAATAAATACAATGGAGAATTACTCGGCAATTAACAAGAATAAAATCCTGCCATTGGCAACAATGTGAATGGAACTAGATGGAATTCTGCTAAGCAAAATGAGTCAGATAAACACAAATATCATACGACTTCACTCATATGAGGAATTTACGATACAAAACAGATGAACATACGGGAAAGAGAGCAAAAATAATATAAAAAGCAGGAGGGGGACAAAAACATAAGAGACTCTTGAATATAGAGAACAGAGGATTACTGGAGGGATGAAGGAGGGGGGTGGGCTAGATGGGTAGGAGACATTAAGGAATCTACTGCTGAATTCATTGTTGCAATATATGCGAACTACCTTAGATGTAAATTTAAAAAATAAATTAAATAAATTAAAAAAAATTTTTTTAAATGTTTTATTTATTTCTAGGAGAGAGAGAGAGAGAGACAGCATGAGCAGGGGAGGGTCAGAGAGAGAGGGAGTCACAGACTGAAACAGGCTCCAGGCTCTGAGCTGGCAGTCAGCACAGAGCCCAAAGCGGGGCTCGAACCCACGAACCGCGAGATCATGACCTAAGCGAATGTCAGACGCTTAACCGACTAAGCCACCCAGGCGCCCCAAATTAAATAAAATTTAAAAAAAAAAGCAAAGAAAAATGAACTTTGGAAGTGAGATAAAACATTAGATTTTCTCATTTTAGGGAGGTGCTTCGTTATCTGATGAAATTACTGAGTCTCAGTTTTGTCTGATTAAAGCCTCCATAACATTGGAAAGGTTAAACAAGAAAGCATGTGGTAACTACCTCCATTCTTCCTGGGCTTTCTGCACCAAACCCCAAAAGGGCCACCACTACCCTGACTCACTTCTCACAGAGGCAAAACAGAACTTAGAAATGGCTTAGAATAGAGTTCCTCAGAAATATGGAGATTTCCCCAGGGTCCTCAAAGCAATGAAGAGGCTGTCAGATTATGAAGGCCCTCACACTCCAAGCAGGCCTCCTGGCCCTCACTGGACCTGACGGACCATCACCGGACCTGAAGGAGAATCCTTAGAGAATAGGAGAGGTTGCTAACGTCCGACAACAGACGTCCCTCTGTGAGAGGGAAATAGAACCAGGTTTCTCAAACTAACTTCCATTCAGGGAGAGTTGCTCAAACTACATTTTAAGGGGTATCTTCCTCCTTCACAATGGGACCTCACCTCTGTCATCTGCTTCATACAGTCCCACGTACCTGAGTGAGTGGCTACCGTCTCCAATTGCTTTACATTCCAGTGCTTGACCTTTTATTTCAAAATGATGATCAGACTTAGTTTTGAAACAATGAGACCTGTTTATTTGGAAAAAAAAATATGTTGGACATCAGAAGCTCAGTTGGTTTAGCTTCTTGTCCTAGATCTTAACTCAGGTCATGATTTCATGGTTCATGATATAGAGACCAAGTTGAGATCTGTGCTGACAGTGAGGAGCCTGTTTGGATTTCTATATCTCTACGTCAGCCCTTCTCCCGCTGGTATTCTCTCTCTCTCAAAATAAAGAAATAAGTATTTTTAATGGAATGACTATTAATGGAGATTCTACCTTTCAATCCACTGTTGTGTTCAGTAGAGAAGAAAGGACACTGTAGAATGCTACAAAATGATTTCCCAACTGGTGTTGCCCAACAATGGCTTTGGACCACACAGGAGCAATTGCCGAAGTTCACACCTTCACCTCCCTTCCGAGTACTATCTCTACATCAATGAGTAGAAATTGGTATTTAATACGTGGGAAATACCATTTTATGCCTCTCAATATTTAGAATTGCCATTAATCTACAGAAATGATCATGTTACTCTAAGGGAAAACTAAAACTAAGAAGGAAACATCAGGAAGATTTTTCTCTACATCTGCCAACCTCTAATCTTTCCCTTACTGCAGGGATCTGAATTCTAGTCATGCAAAGAGGAATTTTCCAAGAGACAGTCTTCAAAGGAGGGAACAGAACCTGAGTGTGGTTTGGGAAATCTGGAAGCAGTTATCCTCACCCAAGAAGAGGAGGTGTTCATAGATGTCTAACATCACATCCCTGTATGGTTCCCACTGCCTGTGGCTCAGGCATCCCCACTCCTCCTGAGAGAATTCTATGGCCACATTCCTGAAGGTCGGCAGTCCCAGAAATAAATAATACATTTATCAAGTGGCTGCTGGCAGTTCACAATGGTACCTAAGATCAAAGAGGGAGTCAGTGTCACCAGCTGGACTTCAAGACCTGAACTTCACTGTTACCTGCTTGTGCCCATGGACCTTCGTCCCTCATTTTACTTCACCTCTCCTCTCCACCTTAATTTTTACTTCAGGGAAAACACCCCATGGGCACAGTGTCCTTTGATAGAAAACAAAGTATGGAATGAAAAGTTATGACTGCCCTGAGAAAGAATTTCAGCCTGCTTGATCCTTGAGCTTAACCCCTGACTCACACCTCTGCAGATGACCCAAGGAGAAAGCCATGAAGTGGCCAACAGTTATTTTTACCTCCTTATAATTCTAAAACCTCCACCTGAGGAATACAAACCTTTTTTCATAACATACCTACAAAATATATATAGAACTGTTTTCTTAAGGTGCTTGTGTGACCTTAAGTAGAGATTGAGATAAGATAATAGGCTTCCGGGCACCTGGGTGATCAGTCAGTTCAGCATCTGACTCTTGTTTCAGTTCTGGTCATGATCTCAGGGTTCCCAGGATTGAGCTCAGGTGGTGGGGCTCTGGGTTGACAGCAGGGAACCTGGTTGGGATTTTTCCTCTGCCTTTCTCTGCCCCTCCTCTGCTCACAGGTAAGCTCTCTCTCTCTCAAAATAAGCAGAACTTTAAAACAAAAAAGATGACAAGCCCCTCTCTTTCTAAATACCCACCCTAACCCTACTTTTTCATTTAAAAAATTTTAAATGGTTACTTTTGAGAGAGACAGACAGACATAATGTGAGCAAGGTGGAAGGAGCACAGAGAGAGGGAGACACATACTATCAAGCAGGCTCCAGTCTCTGAGCGACTTCAGGCTCAAACTCACAAACTTGAAATCCTGACCTGAGCCAAAGTCAGATGCTTAACTGACTGAGCCACCCAGGTGCCCCTTTTTTTCGTTAAGAAAATTTATCTCATAGAGAGAGAGAGAAAGAGAAAGAGAGGGAGAGACAGAGCATTTGTGGGGGAGGAGGAGAGAGGGAGACACAGAATCTGAAGCAGGCGATTGGACGTGAGCTATCAGAATAGAGTCAGACGCGGGGCTCACCTCACAAACCATGAGATCATGACCTGAGCAGAAGTCAGGAACTCAACCAATTGAGCCACCCAGGTGCTGCTCCACCCTAACCCTAAATAGAAGGAAACCATCTCCCCGTCTCTGTAAATCTCTGCTTCCCTCGGGTCCCCTCATTGGCTGCAAATCAAGTTTCCTTTGAGTGACAACTACCTGGAGTAGTTCCTATCTTAGATTCTATTATATTTTGTGTTTCAAGGTTCTCAAACATGTCATTATGTGATTCTTCTTTTCATTTTCTGAAAATATAAAGAAGCAAATAGAAGGGTATTTCTGTGACCTGATGTGAAATGAATTAAAAACATACTGGATGAGTTTGATTTAAAATCCCCACTCTCTCTCTAGGGGCGCCTGGGTGGCTTAGTCGGTTGAGCGTCCGACTTTCGCTTGGGTCATGATCTCGCGGTTGTGGGTTCGAGCCCCGCGTCGGGCTCTGTGCTGACTGCCAGCTCGGAGCCTGGAGCCTCTTTCGGTCTGTGGCTCCCTCTCTCTCTGACCCTCCCCTGCTCACGCTGTCTCTCTCTCTCCTAGAAATAAATAAAACATAAAAAAAATTAAAAAAAATAAATAAATAAAATAAAATCCCCACTCTCACAAGTCAACATCCTTACAACAAAAAGGGAGCCCTTAATTTTCTAGCGGAAACTGATATGATGTGGGCTGAGAAGTGTCAAGTAGTATTCTTGAGATGTTATGGGGCAAAAAGTAGTTTTTAATAAGCATGTAGACTCTGGGCAGGAAGACCTACGCATTTATTTTGAGAGAACATTGATCATACATTTTTAATTTAGGGAGGAAAGATGAAGTTTCTAAAGCAATTTTCATATGGTAAAGAAAACTCATAGTATCTTTAAAGTCTGGCTATTGTCAACTTAAAGAGACTCTGCCTCTAACAAAGCACTAAATTAAGGCACTTGGGAATTCCTAGAAGAATGGCATTGTCTGCCAGTTTCAAGTACTTAGCAGTTGTGTTTCAAGTTGAAGCAAGGTTTGTTAGAGAAAGCATGAGTGGAGGAGGAGCAGAGAGAGTAGAGAGCAAGAATCCCAAGAAGGGGCGCCTGGGTGGCTCAGTGGGTCAAGCATCCGACTTTGGATCAGGTCACATGATCTCACGGTTCGTGGGTTCGAACCCCGCGTCGGGCTCTGTGCTGACAGGTAGCTCAGAACCTAGATGTTGTTTCAGATTCTGTGTCTCCCTCTCTCTCTCTCTCTCTGACCCTCTCCTGTTCCTGCTGTCTCTCTCTTTCAGAAATAAATAATAAAAAACATTTTTTAAAAATAGAAAGACTTCCACGCAGTCCCCACACATTAGCGTGGGAGCCCAATATGGGGCTCAAACTCATAAACCACAAGGTCATGCCCTGAATCAAAGTTGGCACTTAGCCAAATCAGACACCCAGGTGCCATGATTTTGACGTATTTTAGATTTCACATGATTTCATATAGTATTTTCCCTCCCGTGTGATTCTCATTTAATTCAACAAAAAATCTTCCACTTTGTAGGAGTCACAAACAGGCTCTTCAAAGCTGGACCCTGTTGGCAGAAATATTCGAGTTAAGAAGCAATCAAAATTAAGCAGATGAAGGAAAAGTGTTTACTTTTCACCTGTTTAAAAATAATATACATAGGAAAGCTGCCCAGGAGAGCACTCACCACACGGACTACGTTATGATACAAGCAAAGTATGGTCAACAGAGAGGAGCCCAGGAACGACCATGTGAACAAAGTTTTCTATGTCCTACTGTTTTAGAGTGGCCCAGAAAATATTTGCTTATCATCTACACATTCAATGCAAATCCAATCAAAATTGCACCAGCATACTTCTCAAAACTAGAACTATCCTAAAAGTTGTATGGAACCCCGAAGAGCCAAAGTAATACTGAAAAATAAAACCAAAACGGGAGGTATCACCATCCCAGACATAGCCTCTACTACAAAGCTGTCATCATCAAGACAGTATGGTATTGACACAAAAATAGACACAAAGACCAATGGAATAGAATAGAAAAATCAGAGCTGGATCCAAAGGTATACAACCAACTAATCTTTGACAAAGCTGGAAAGAATATCCAATGGAAAAAAGACAGCCTTTTTAACAGATGGTGTTGTGAGAACTGGACAGCAACATGCAGAAGAATGAAACTAGATCATTTTCTCACATCATACACAAAAATAAACTCAAAATGGGTAAAGGACCTGAACGTGAGACAGGAAACTATCAACACCCTAGAGGAGAAAGCAGGAAACAACCTCCTTGACCTCCACCGCAGCAACTTCTTACTTGACACATCCCCAAAAGCAAGGGAATCAAGAGCAAAAATAAACGATTGGGACCTCATCAAGATTAAAAGCTTCTGCACGGCAAAGGAAACAACCCACAAAACTAATAGGCAACCAACGGAATGGGAAAAGATAGTTGCAAATGACATATCAGATAAAGGGTTAATATCCAAAATCTATAAGGAACTCACCAAACTCCACACCCGAAAAACAAACAACCCAGTGAAGAAATGGGCAGAAGATATGAACAGACACTTCTCCAAAGAGGACATCCAGATGGCCAACAGACACATGAAACGATGCTCAGCATCCCTCCTCATCAGGGAAATACAAATCAAAACCACACTGAGATACCACCTCACACCAGTCAGAGTGGCTAAAATGAGCAAATCAGAGAACTCTAGATGCTGGCGAGGATGTGGAGAAACGGGCACCCTCCTACACTGTTGGTGGGAATGTAAACTGGTACAGCCCCTCTGGAAAACAGTGTGGAGGTTCCTCAGGAAACTAACAATAGAACTCCCCTATGACCCAGCAATAGCACTGCTAGGAATTTACCCAAGGGATACAGAAATGCTGATGCATGGGAGCACATGTACCCCAATATTCATAGCAGCACTCTCAACAAAAGCTAAAACATGGAAAAAGCCTAAGTGTTCATCAACAGAGGAATGGATCAAGATGTTGTTTATCTATACGATGGACTGCTCCACGGCAATGAGAAAGAATAAAATCTGGCCATGTGTAGCAACATGGATGGACCTTGAGGGTGTTATGCTGAGCGAAATAAGTCAGGCAGAGAAGGACAAATATCATATGTTTGCATGTATAGGAAGATTGGGAGGAACATAACGGAGGACCATGGGGGAGAAGAAGGGGGGAAATGGTGGGGGAAAGGGAGAGAGGCAAACCATGAGAGACTTTTGAATGCTGAGAACAAACTGAGGACTCATGGGTGTGCGGGGGGAGGGAGGGATAGGCATGGAGGAGGGCACTTGTGGGGATGAGCACTGGGTGTTATATGGAAACCAACTTGACAATAAACTATTTGTAAAAAAATATATATTTGCTTATCAAATACTTACTTTTCATCTTCCTGTGAATTACATTCTTTCCCTTGGAGGCCCCAGACTTCTGTTCTTCCCTCCTTTCCTTCTTCCTTCCTTCCTTCTCTCTTCTTCAAAGACATGTATACCTTACTTTTCCTTTCTCTGCAATTTCCCTGTTTGTGGAGTCTCCATACATATACTATTAAATTTGAATGTCTCCTGTTTGTTACCCGCCAGTTTACTTCTTTGTCAACAATGAGAACTTCCTCTGAGGTTCCAGTTGATGCTTTCACATATTCTTCCAAACTGTACTTGGCTCCTCTTTTAAACAATCAACGTTATGGGAGAAAAAGTAACAGAAAAGCAGGGCACAATACCTATATTCTAGGGGAAATACTGGACACCCATTTTCAGATCCTAAGGTATGAAAAGCTTAACTCACATGCACGTTCTTGAGGTACCCAGCACAGCACCTCGTGAGTAAAAGCTGTGTGTGTGGTGAGTAAAAGCTCCATGAACACTGCCTTAATGATGTGTCTGTTACTTTCCAAATACAGACTTTCTCAGACTATACCTGTTCCAAATACTGTCATGGGTACATACATCTAACACACTGACCTATGCTTTCTAGCTATGGCTTGACTAATTGTCGCTTCTTTGAGATTTCAACAGGTCACTGATGCTGGGGTAACAAGGAACTCAATGTTCCTAGAATTTCAAGTTTGACCATGGTAGAAAAGTGCCCTTTTCTTGTGCCAGCAAGTCTTGAGGTCATATGGAGAATGATTCAGCACTGTACCACTGCTTCCCCTGCATGTCAATGCTCAGGAGTTCCCTGACTCCCCTTTAAAAACTCCCTGCTTCCTATGCGGCTTTGTAGATTGTCTACAGCCCTCCTTCAGAGAGTGAAAACAGGTCAAATAGTAGGTGTTTCTAATAAATCTCATCGGGTCCCTGTCTCTCAACATATCCCACTATGTCCAGGCCCTTTGAGCGTCATCTCCAATATCTACTGTAACGTGTGACATTTTACAGCAATGCCCACAATGATTACATCATCCAGTATGCCCTCCTTCATAACTGCCACTGATCAACACCTGGGCATCACAGGAATCATTGTCATCTTACACCATCTGGTCCTAGTAACACACAGGGATTCAATTCAATCATGAAGATAAAATGGCACTTCTCTCATCCTCAGAAACCCACCACGTTTGCCAATTCCTTAGCTCTATGACTTTTATTCATCAGATGATGCGACCAAGAGCTGCCTGTGACTTTGGAGTTATGAAAGGGAGCCATTTCGGGTTCCCACCCTACAATGTAAAGAGATCTTCACATTATCTTACTTTCCATCCCTTTCCTACAGTATTCAATGATATGCGATAGGTGAAAATTGGTGGTCAGATAACACTCCACTCTACATATCTAGGTAAACTGTCGGAGGCCAGCTCCGGCAGCCCCAGGGGTCCCTGAAGGATGGACAGAGTTGGCAAGAGAGTGAGAGAGCCCTGAGATTCTTTCTGATCACCAGGCAGGCATCTCTGTCCTGTCGTTTTTTTGTGTCTTTATTTAAAGGTTCAGCAACAACATGAAGTGAGACAAAGGAATTTCTACAATGGGAGGACTTTTGCGATAACAACTTTTTGATATTCTGCAGAATTATCCCAGTCATAGTGAATTTACAGCCAAGGATTTAACAGGATGCTTTTAGTGAAAAACAGGATAATATATAGGTTAAGTTGTATATAGATAAGCTACGAGTCATTCTGTCTGGCTCTCAAAGGATGAATGTTTCTGAACTGATTTGTTTGTGGAAACCTATTTGATGCTGAATGTGTGAACACCATGGGGGCCCTAAATGTGTTAACCTTTTGCTTTTGGGTATGTGTTAACTAGGCTTATCTATCCTCATCCCAGCTGCCAGTAGGGGTGTTTGTGGAATGTAGGCCTTGAGGAAGGGACTGTTATGCATCACCAATTAGTAAGTTATGTTTTGTCCTTGTCTGTGCCTTAACTCTAAATTAGGCTCTTTTGACACGGGACCAGGCTAAATTGTAACTCTTGTGTTCTTAACCTCCTTTATTATCTAAGTCTTGGATCTGCAAGGCCCATAGGAAGACCCTTTTGACAATGATCCACAGAGCTTTCATCTAAAATCTCTTTCATAAAGGCAGGAATATGCTTTTCCTTATGAGGTATCTGTGTTCAAAATATTGGTCTGATATGGAATATTGTGAGGCCTGGTCAATACCAGCATGCTCATTTCCAACATGAGCCAATAGTAGCAGAAAGAAATACCAGTTTTCATTTCTCATGGTAGGAGCCGTGCAAACACTGCCATTTCCTTGCTGTCACTGCCATCCAGAGAGGACAGGCGGCTCCCAGCAGTAAACACATTAAAATCAATTATGTTTTATTAATTAAATATTTTAAGTTCACACATAGACAAAGTCATGCATTTCAAGTCCACTCTATTACCACTGTTTAAATCTAGAAGACAAGCCTTCACAAATATTTGACAAGTTGATATGGGAATACAGACATCCATAATTTCCAGGCCTGAGGTCATTCTTGTAAAATATGTATAATCGTATGACAGTTTGGGGAAGAGTTTGTCATGCTGTTTCTAATTGCTCTGAGCATTCCATCATTTAAACCACATTAACTGACATTCTCTAACTATTGCCATGGCAAAGGTATACTAGTGTTTCACTACCCTGCCACCTCTTTTTTCCTTATAGACCATTTGGGATATTATTTTATTTATAGTAGTCAACAAGAGTTTTGCTTTTATTATTATTCTTTATTTATTTCAGAGAGAAAGACAGTACGTGAGCAGGGGAGGGGCAGAGAGAGAGAAAGAGGGAGACATAGACTCTGAAAGAGGCTCCAGAATCTGAGCTGTCAGCAGTGAGCCCGACACGGGGCTCAAACACATGAACCATGAGATAATGACCTGAGCTGAAGTCGGACACTCAGCCGACTGAACCACCCAATCATCCCAAGAATTTTAGTTTTAATACAAGGGAAAGAATGATGTTCTGAACACCTATTACATTAGAACTTACACCAATGATTTCACCAAAAGCAGCATCTCCATGAAGTTTCTTTATAAATTGTATATTATGTTGTTCATCTTCCATGACAATGACACATGAGTCACAACTATTGAAGAAGGGCATGTCATATCTTTCATGCATCAACAATCAGCCACATAATTTTCAAAACCCACTGGGAATTAATGAATTTTGGAAGTAATTCGAGAGTAGAAATATATTAATGTTTACTAGTCACAAATGTCACATAGGGTTGAGGTGATAAAAAAAACAGAGCACAGACTGAAATTAACGTGCCTATGAAAAACTGATCCAATTAATCTTTTGAGGCATAATGGCATATACACTGTTTAATATTGTTTATTCCTTATAATTAGTATCTTGACGTGTGTCTGAGTAGAGACTGACGTAGTACTTTCCAAGGTGAATTCTGTGACATTTATTGACATTTGATATTCCATTAAATATCCTTCTAAAGATTTAAGTCTTTCAAGGTACCTTCTTTTATGAAGAAGTGTCTGGTGCTTGCTAACGTGTACATTTAATATGAAGGCCTTTCCTCATTCATTATGTCTGTAGAATTTACATCTCTTGTGTACTTTAGGATATTGATTAAGGATCAAATTCCACTCATAAACCCTGCAACTTTCTCTACATTTTCTATTGTGAAGTAAGGGGTGAGCTGTCTACAAAATGTTTTTCACATTCCTTAAGTCTGGAAGATTTCCTCCAGTATGAATTCTGTGATAATGAGTAAAGAATAAAGACTGATGAAAGACCTTAGAATATTCTTTACAGTGGTTTCCATCAAGTATGAATTCCGTGATGTCGAGTAAGGCTTGATCGTTGGGTAAAGGCCTTGCCGCATTGTTTACATTGGTGAGGCTTCTCCCCAGTATGGATTCTGTGATGTTGAATAAGGTACGAGCGGTACGTAAAGGCCTTGCCACATTCCTTACATTGGTAAGGTTTCTCTCCAGTATGAATTTTCTGATGTGCACATAGATTTGTGTGCTGGGTAAAGGTCTTTCCACATTCTCTACATTGGTAAGGTTTGTCTCCAGTATGGATTTTGTGGTGTTCAGTAAAGTTTGAAGAGTGGGAAAAGGCCTTGCCACATACTTTACATTGGTAAGGTTTCTCTCCAGTATGGACTCTGTTATGTTGATTAAGGGCTGAGGACCAGTAAAAGGCCTTGTCACATTCTTTGCACTTGTAAGGTTTCTCCCCAGTATGGATTCTGTGATGTTGACTCAGACCTGAGTGGCTGTTAAAGGCCTTGCCACATTCTTTACATTGGTGAGGTTTTTCTCCAGTATGGATTTTGTGATGTTTGGTAAGGTTTACGTTGTGGGAAAATGCCTTGCCACATTCTTTACACTGATAAAGTTTCGCTCTGGTATGGATTCTGTTATGTTGAATAAGGGATGAGCGATGTGTAAATGCCTTGCCACATTCTTTACATTGGTAAGGTTTCTCACCAGTATGGATTTTGTGGTGTTCAGTAAAGTTTGAAGAGTGAGAAAAGGCCTTTCCACATACTTTACATTGGTAAGGCTTCTCTCCAGTATGAATTTTGTGATGTTCATTCAGGTTTGAGCGGTGGGTAAAGGCCTTGCCACATTTGGTACATTGGTAAGGTTTCTCTCCAGTATGAATTTTATTATGTTGATTAAGAGCTGAGTGGTTATTAAAGGCCTTGCCACATTCTTGACATTGGTAAGGTTTCTCTCCAGTATGGATTCTGTGATGTTGATTAAGAGCTGAGTGGTTTTTAAAGGCCTTGCCACATTCTTTACATTGGTAAGGTTTCTCTCCAGTATGGATTCTGTGATGTTGATTAAGAGCTGAGTGGTTTTTAAAGGCCTTGCCACATTCTTTACATTGGTAAGGTCTCTCTCCCGTATGGATTCTGTGATGCTGATTAAGAAGTGAGTGGCAGATAAAGGCCTTGCCACATTCTTTACACTGGTAAGGTTTCTCTCCCGTATGGATTCTGTGATGTCGATTAAGAACAGAGAGGCAGGTAAAGGCCTTGCCACATTCTTTACATTGGTAAGGTTTCTCTCCAGTATGGGTTCTGTGATGTCTATTAAGAGCTGAGGGCCGGTTAAAGGCCTTCCCACATTCTTTACATTGGTAAGGTTTCTCACCAGTATGGATTTTGTGATGTTCAGTAAAGCTTGAAGAATGGGAAAAGGCCTTTCCACACACTTTACATTGGTAAGGCTTCTCCCCAGTATGAATTTTGTGATGTTCATTCAGGTTTGAGCGGTGGGTAAAGGCCTTGCCACATTCTTTACATTGGTAACGTTTCTCTCCAGTATGGATTCTGTGATGCTGATTAAGAAGTGAGCGGCAGATAAAGGCCTTGCCACATTCTTTACATTGGTAACGTTTCTCTCCAGTATGGATTCTGTGATGCTGATTAAGAAGTGAGTGGCAGATAAAGGCCTTGCCACATTCTTTACATTGGTAAGGTTTCTCTCCAGTATGGATTCTGTGATGCTGATTAAGAGCTGAGGGCCAGTTAAAGGCCTTGCCACATTCTTTACATTGGTAAGGTTTCTCGCCAGTACTGATTAGTTTATGTCCATTTACTGATGAGCCATAATTAAAGGTTTTACTACATTCTTCACATTTGTAAGGTTTGTCTCCAGTATGCACTCCTTGATGTTGAATTTGTACTGAGTGCCAGTTGAAGGCTCTGCCACAATCCTTACAAATGTATTCTTTCTCTCCAGTATGCATTGTCTTATTTATCTTTAGCCTTGATGACTCACTAAGCAGGTTCCCAAGTTCACTGCATGTAGATGGCTTTTCTCCCACATGAATCCTCTGATGATCATGATCATTAGAGGACTGGTTAGGAATTATCCCACAATCATTATATTTTGAAGGATTTTCTCCCAAATGTGTACTCTTATGCATAAGAAGGTTGAAGCTTTCATGAAACACTTCTTTACGTTTATTCAATTCATAATGGTTCTCTGACAAACATGTCCTTCGATGTTTCATAACATTTGAACCCTGGTTAAGTATTGTCTCAGATTCACTGCAATAAGCAATTCTGTTTTCATTGAAAATGCTGTGGTTATGGTTTAAGGTCGATTGCTCAGAGAAGGACCCTTCAAATGTACACCACTTACCACTTTTTCCTCCAGTTGTAAATCTCTGATTTTCAGAAATATTTGACTGAAAGGTCAATGAAATCCTATTGTCAAAATGGTACAAATGTGTGTTTTCAGGATGGACAAGGTCACTTTCCAGATTTTCCAAATTTTTGTTCTGCAAATATGTGTGTTTCACCACTTGATTTGAGCCTTTGCCCATAGAAACATACTGCTTTCCAGAAGTAATGGACTTCGAAATTGGTGTTACCCAAAATGCTTTAGAACTTTCACCGATTGGGGCAGTGAGACTCTTATAATGGACCCTTGTCTCCATTTGCATAGGTGCTTCATGAGATCTTTGATGCCCTTGTCTCTCCCCAACACTGTTCCCGTCTATCACTAAGAGTCCATTCTCAATGACGCTCTCTTTACATCTACCCACTGACACTCTTTGGAAAGCAGTTTCTCTGCACATCTTTGGAAGGAGGCTCTGAGGGCCATTTGAAGACACTGCTGAAAGGTAATGAATACAAGAAACATCATTCCAAATACTACTGTCAGGTGAATACAATAACAATTTCTGACACACAAAATTGAAATCAGAGAACTTTAACTTTAGGAAAAATGAATCATTAGTTTTTCTACATCACTCAGATTATATCTGTATTTAATTCCAACTATTTTTTATCATGATATTGTTGGCATTTGTTACAACTTTGATGGCATTTATTTATTTAGAAATAAGAGGTTTTGGGGTGCCTGTGTGGCTGAGAGGGTTGAGCATCTGACTCTTGGTTTCAGTTCAGGTCATCATCTTATAGTTAAGGAGTTCCACCCCACATCCTGTTCGGCACTGACAGTGTGGAACCTCCTTGGAATTCTCTCCTCTCTCTTTGCTCCTCCTCCACTCTCTAACTCTCCAACTCTCAAAATGCATGGGGGGAAAAAAACCTTAAAAGGAATGAAAGTTTCTTACTTGCTTGATTCTGAAAAATGGGTAATACCCTGAAATTCTGTGTTATAATGTCTTTTAAGTGCTTAATACATCAGGGTTTTCATTAGAGATTTCCATGGTGTATATTAATGAATATACTTTACAATTTTACTGTCCATGAAGACATGGCATTAATTCAAAATGTTCCGTTTTTTCCTGAGTGCACACTCAGAGTTCAGTATTATAGCTACAGGTGACCTAGGTGGTTCAGTACGTTCAGTGTCCAGCGTCAGTTCAGGCCATGATTTCTCGGTCAGTAGTTGGAATCCCTTGTCAGAATGTGTGCTGATAGCTCGGAGGCTGGAATCTGCTTCAGATTCTGTGACTCCCTTTCTCTCTGCCCCTCCCATGTTCAGACTCTCTCTCTCCTTCTCAAATATAAATAAATAAACATTAAGTATTTTTAAAAAGGAAACAATTTATAATAATAGATACACAGGGACTCCTGGGTGCTGTTTTAGTTGGTTGAGTCTGACTGTTGATTTCACCTCAGGTCATGTTCTCACATTTTAGGACTTCGAGCCCTGCATTGGGCCGTGTGGTGACAGAGCAGAACATTCTTGGGATTCTCTGTCTCCCTCTCTCTCTCTCTTCCTCCTCCCCTGGTGCTCTCTCTCTCCCAAAAAAAAAATAAATGTATAGTAACATTCCTTTACATAATTCACCATTTTTATGTAGAATTTTTGGGTTATAGTTTGTCTTATTCTGATTTTGCAATTCGATAATAATGTGGTTCCTTTAGTATGGATTTTTCCACTACATTATTTTTCAACGTCAGCTTTAGGTGTGGTTTTGTTTTTACCTGTGTATTTTCGGAGAGGTTGACAATTTTCAGCTCATTACATTTTTGGACAATGTGAGTGTAACTCAAATATGAATCACCTTTATGCCCTCTTCCAATACGATTATCTTAGTATTTGTCTCTAGAAATATTACCCTTGCATACTTTGTGAATCATCCTGTGTTATTTCTTTCCTTGGTTAGTGGTCAGTGAATATTGTTTCATCTCTGTGTGTTGTCAGAATAGAATTAATTGTTTTATCTGTTTATTGGTGAATATAGTGTACATATTTTCATTGTGGTTTCCTTAGAGATTACTTAAAATAACTTAAAGGTCTAACAAACCATTATACCCACTGTTGGCACAGAGCTGGACACAGGGCTTCAACTCACAAACTGTGAGACCATGACCTAAGCCTAAATCAAGAGCCAGACAGTTAAACAACTGAGCCACCCTGATGCCCCTATGTAGCTATAATATCAAACTGTCACTGTATACACATAAAAGAAATGGAGCATTTCGAATTATTGGCATGACAGTAAAGTTGTGAAGTATATTAATTAAAACCAACCATGGAGGGGCACCTGGGTGGCTCCGTCGGTTAAGTGTCCAACTTCGGCTCAGGTCATGATCTCACCGGTTCATGAGTTTGAGTCGGCGTCAGGCTCTGTGCTGACAGCTTAGAGACAGGAGCCTGCTTCGGATTCTGTGTGTGTCTCTCTCTCTGCCCTTCCCCTACTCACACTCTGTCTCTCTCAAAAATAAGTGAACATTAAGAAAAAAAAAAAAACACCAACCATGGAAAACTCTTATGAATGAAGCAGTGAAAAGACATTAAAAGTGTGTTATGTTAATAGATCTTTCCAATTACATAAATTTTAAGAGTGTAATCCATCCTTCAGAATCGAGCAATCAAAAACATTTCCTTTAAATTTTTTTTAAAGTGTATTGTGAGAGAGACAGGGTAACAGCGAAGTAGACAGAGAGAGAAAGAGAAAGTAAGAGGCAGAGAGAGAGGGAGAAAATCCCAAACAGGCTCCATGCTGTCAGTGCAGAGCAGGATCCAGATTACAACTCACAGACCGTGAGATCATGCATGAACTGAATTCAAGAGTCACATGTTCAACCCTCTAAGCCACTCATGTTCCTCCAAATCTTTTATTTCTGAGTAAACAAGCACTGGCAGTATTGTAAATAGCAAGCACATTATTAAAAAAATCTCTGGGATTGAATTCAGATACATTCTGAGAAAAGTAGAAAAACGAGTGATTCAATTTTCCTGAAGTAAAATTTCATTTACAATTGAAACTTTTCTCTATATACAGAAATTTTACTAACCATCACCTTCATTTGTTATAAAGCACATGCCCCTGTCATTTCAGAACTACTGATCAAGGGACACCTGGGTGGCTAAGTCAGTTGAGCATCAGACAGACTCAGGTCATGATCCTACAATTTGTGGGTTTGAGCCCCATGTCAGACTCTGTGTAGATAGCTCTGAGTCTGGAGCATGCCTCAGATTCTGTGTCGCCTTTTGTCTCTGCCCTCTCCTTCTCACTCTCTCTCTCTCTTTCTCTCACGAAAATAGATATTAAAAATTTTTTTTTAAATTTTAATGTAGGGGCGCCTGGGTGGCTCAGTCGGCTAAGCATCCGACTTCAGATCGAGTCATGATCTCACGATTCGTGGGTTCAAGCCCCGCATCGGGCTCTGTGCTGCCAACTAGCTCAGAGACTGGAGTCTGTTTCAGATTCTGTGTCTCCCTCTGTCTTCGACCCTCCCCTGCTCATGCTGTCTCTATCTCTCTCTCAAAAATAAATTAAATACTAAAAAAAATTTTAATGTAATAAATCATAAGGTCATCTCATACACAACTACTCAGAAAGTGAAAACATATATAACAAAGTCACATCAACTTCATAGTATACATGAAAAATTCTAAAATGATTCAAGTATTAAGAAATAATGTAATAATTGAAACTTTATTATGGGCTGTGAGTTTTAAATTCTAAATGTTGTATCACCCCTATGGTATTAATTGATGCAGGAATGCTGGCAACATCATAGGTGCTTTAAATTCCTTCGCCAGTGAGGAATGGAACACATGCAGTGTAAATATCTTATTTTAGTTAATAATACACAAAATGAACTCCTCTTACTTTTGAAAGTTTATTTGTACTTGAGAGAGAGATAAGACTAAGTACGGGAGGAGCAGAGAGAGAGAGAGGGAGACAGAATTCCCAGGTTGCTCGGTGCTGTCATCACAGAGGCCTGTGCGGGACTCAAATTAACTAACTGTGAGATCGTGACTTCAGTTGAAGTCAGAAGCTTCAAAAACTGATCCACCCATGTTCCCTAAAGCCTGAACTTCTGAAGTGAAATAAAGGTTGAGATTTTCTCATTTTAGGGAGGTGATTTATTATCTGCTGAAATTAGTGGGTCTCAATTTTGTATGATTAAGATGAAAGCCTTCATAGTATTGGAAATCAACCAGATAACATGTGATATCTGTCCCCAGTGTTCCCAGGATTTCTGCATCAAACCCCAATATAGCTACCACTACCCTGACACACTTCTCACACAAGGCGAACACGCATACATGAATTAACATAGACTTCCTCAGAAATACAGAGATTTCCCTAAACCCTCAAAGCAATGGAGAACCAATGAGATGAGGGACGCCCTCACTGTGGCTGTGAAGGATCTTCAATGGAAGTGAAGGACAATCCATAGAGAATATAAGAGCGTGAGGTGTTGGAAAGCAGATGTCCTCTGTGAGAGGCAGAGACATGAAACTAGGTGTCTCAAACTAATTTCTATTCAAAAAGGGCTTCTCAAACCACATTTTAAGGTCTGTCTTCCTCCTTCACATTACGACCTCATCTCTGTCATCTGCTTCCTTCCTTCCCACCTACCTGGGTAGGAGCCTACTGTCTCCTTTCTCTTCACATCCAATTGCTCCCTCTTTTGTTCCAAAAAGATGACCAGGTCCGGCTTTGACACAACAAAACCTGTTTGTGAGAACAAAGGGATAGAGTATTGCTGCAGATTCTACCTTTTAACCGAGTATTGGCCTCAGTAGAGAAGAGAGGACATTCTAGAATTCTGGAAAATCATTCACAAATTCTGTTGCCCAACAGCCTCTTTGGAACACACAAGAGGGATTTCCAAAGGTTCACAGCTCGGTCTCCACTTCCAAGTATTACCACTACCATAATCAGTACAAATTGGTATTGAAGTAGGAAGTACCATTTTATGCCACTCAATTGAATTGCCATTTAAGAAAGGCCAGTTAGAATTGCCGTTAATCTAAAAAATGATGATGTTACTCTAGGGAAGAGAACACTCACCTGAAAGGAAAAATCGTGAAGATTTTTCTCTGCATCTACAAACCCCTAGATCTTTCCCTTACTGTACGATTTGAATCCCAGTCATGCAAAGAGGAAGCTTCCTAGAGAAGTCATAAAACAAGGAATAAAACCTTGAGTGTGGATGGGAAAACTGGAGGGAGTTATCCTCACCCAAGAAGAAGAGATGTCCATAGTTCTCTAACATCACATCCCTGTACAGATCCCGCTGACTGTGGCTCAGGCATCCCCACTCCTCCTGAGAGAATTCTACGGCCACATCCCTGAAGGTCAGCAGTCCCTGCAACAAACACCACAGTTACCAAGTGGACACATGAGGAGGTCATATGGTACCTATGAGAGAAGTTAATGTCACCTGCTGAACCCCACAACAGAACCTTCACTGCTTACCTGCCTGCGCTCACTGACCTTAGTCCCTCATGTTACTTACTATTCTTATGTACACCTCTCTCCTACTTCAGGCAAAACAGCCTATGGGCACAGTGTCCTGTGGTGGAAACAGAAAGTATCCAACAGAAGGTAATGACTGCCCTGAGGAAGACCTTGAATTGGCTCAAATTGAGTTTAACCCCTGACTCCCATCTATGCAGATGAAGTTTTTAGGGTAAACATGGAATGAGGACAGTTACCTTTATCTCCATTATGTATTTCTCAAAAGGTTTCTTTCCTCAAAGAGAGAGCACAAGTATGGGTGGGGCAGAGATAAGAATTCCAACTAGTTCCATCATCAGCAAGGACCTTGACTTGGGGCTTAATCTCAAGACTGTGAGATCGTGACTTGAGTCAAAATCAAGAGGGGGAAGCTCAAGGGACTGAGCCACCCTTTTAACTCGTCATAATACTAAAATATCCACCCATGGAGGAGCACAAATGTCATTTACTGTGTAACGTACAGAGAATGTATAGAACTGTTTTCTTAAGGTTCATGTGCAACTTATCCTCAGCCTCCCCTTTCTAAATATCCACCCTAACCCTTAATAAAAGGAAACCATTCCGGAGCACCTGGGTGGCTCAGACAGTTAAGCCCCTGACTCTTGGTTTCAGCTCAGGTCATGGTCTTACACTTCGTGAGTTTGAGCCCCACATTGAGCTCAGTGCAGAGTCGGCCTGAAGTTCTCTTTCTCCCTCTTCCTCTGCTTGTCCTCTGCTCTCTCTGTATCTGAATAAATAAACTTAAAAAAAAAAAAGCAAATGATTGCCCCTTCCTCCTCAGTCTCTGCTTTCGAAGCTTTTCCCTGTGATCACCTTATTTCCTGTAAATCCAAATTCCTTGTCTGATATCCCCACCTGGTATAGTTTTTTGTGATTCACCAAGGACTAAACTCTTGTTAGCTATGTTATATTAGGAGAACTGGTTCTGGGCTAGAGGAGTGTCTTGCTTTCTGCAGTAAGAAAATTTGTAACAGACTATCATGCCATAATATATTCTTTAACTTCGAGGTATGACCGTTATAGATATTGTGTTTATTCAAGAGAATTTGTAAAATGAAGGCATCAACACAGGTAAACACATTAAAAAATGATTTTTAAACTTCATATGTTATTTTTGAGGGACAGAGAGAGAGCATGCATGGGGGAGAAGCAGAGATAGAGGGAGACACAGAATCCAAAACAATCTCCAAGCTCTGAACTGTTAGCACAGAGCCCAACACGGGGCTCGAACCTACAAACTGTGAGATCATGACCTGAGCTGAAGTCGGAGGCTCACCTGACTGAGCCCCCCAGCCCCCAATGCATAGACATTTTTGAATTTTTAAAAAATCTTTTTATTTATTTCTAGGAGAGAGAGAGAGACAGCGTGAGCAGGGGAGGGTCAGAGAGAGAGGGAGTCACAGACTCTGAAACAGGCTCCAGGCTCTGAGCTGGTAGTCAGCACAGAGCCCGACGCGGGGCTCGAACCCACGAACCGCGAGATCAGGACCTAAGTGAAAGTCGGACGCTTAACCGATAAGCCACCCAGGCGCCCCATGCATAGACATTTTTGAATGCTGTAGTACAACATTTAGTACATGTGGTGTCTATTTCTTAAGGGAAAGTTTCGGTGGGTTCCAAATATACTTAGCATGTTGTAATATGAATTAGAATTCACAACAGTGCGTTGGAGATCCAGTTAAATGCAGATACTGTTCGGGACATCTTGGATGGGGGAGGTGTCTGCATTTCTAACAAGGCATTAGTCTATGGGCCAAGGGATACATATTTCAATATGAAGAAGTAGAACTCAAAGGCAGGAACTCTTGGAGGACGTGGANCCCCCAATGCATAGACATTTTTGAATTTTTAAAAAATCTTTTTATTTATTTCTAGGAGAGAGAGAGAGACAGCGTGAGCAGGGGAGGGTCAGAGAGAGAGGGAGTCACAGACTCTGAAACAGGCTCCAGGCTCTGAGCTGGTAGTCAGCACAGAGCCCGACGCGGGGCTCGAACCCACGAACCGCGAGATCAGGACCTAAGTGAAAGTCGGACGCTTAACCGATAAGCCACCCAGGCGCCCCATGCATAGACATTTTTGAATGCTGTAGTACAACATTTAGTACATGTGGTGTCTATTTCTTAAGGGAAAGTTTCGGTGGGTTCCAAATATACTTAGCATGTTGTAATATGAATTAGAATTCACAACAGTGCGTTGGAGATCCAGTTAAATGCAGATACTGTTCGGGACATCTTGGATGGGGGAGGTGTCTGCATTTCTAACAAGGCATTAGTCTATGGGCCAAGGGATACATATTTCAATATGAAGAAGTAGAACTCAAAGGCAGGAACTCTTGGAGGACGTGGAACTGAATGGGTTTCATAGAAATTACAGGTTCTACTATGGGCTCCAGGGTGGCTCAGTCGGTTAAGCGTCCGACTTCGGCACAGGTCATGATTTCACAGTTTGTGGGTTTGAGCCCCGCGTCTGGCTCTGTACTGACAGCTAGCTCAGAGCCTGGCGCCTGCTTCAGATCCTGTATCTCCTTCTCTCTGTCCCTCCCTTGCTCACACTGTCTCTATCTCTCAGAAATAAATAAAACATAAAAAAAAATTTTATAGGTTCTACTAGAATACTGAGAAAGGTGGCAACAAGCCTTTCCAACCATTTCCTGGTTAGTTGATAACATTAAAAGTCTCCCATAAATTCATGGAAAATAAATAATAACAATCTAACAAAAGAAACACATTATTCTATTTTAGTGAATATTTTGCCAAGCATCCAGTACATGGTAAAGATCAAGTTTTAACTCAGGTTAACTGACCCAGAGTTGATCAAAAATGACACACAGGTCAATATATAGAAGGGACCTTAAATCAATGTTCACAGCAGGCATCAATCCTGAGAAGAATGATGGATAGAAGAAGGTATGCACACAAATACTGATCTTCCTCTATACATTCCATGTACACATGCATACGTTTTGAAAGTAGTTATATAACATTAAAAGTAATAGAATAGAAAATTATCAGGGTGAGTAAGAAATAGTTTTAATGAGCAGTGTCTGGGTGGCTTAGCCAGTTAGGGGTCCAACTTTTGATTTCAGGCCTGGTCATGATCTCAAGGTTTCTTAGTTCAAGCCCCACCTCAGACTCTACGCTGACAGTGTAGAGCCTGTTTGGGATTCTCTCTCTCCTGCTCTTTCTCTTCCCTCCCGTCTCTCTCAAAAAAATAAAAAAACCAACCAAACAAAAAACATTTTGATGTCATGAAAGTCCTCAATCTAGCTGTAGAAAAAGATGCTTAGGTCTTTTCCTTACACTATCAACACAAACACATAAATGATATGAATATAACAGTTTTTATTTCTGAGTCTACTATAATGAGGGATACAAATCGAAATATGTTCACCGTCACCACAGAAGCCTGACCTATGACCTAGAGCCTGCATAGTTTTCGTAAGCATCAAATAAAGACTGCTTCCTGCATTCTGCTGCTGGTGCTTCTTCTTCTTTTTTTAAATGTTTATTTATATTGTTAGAGAGAGCATGGGCAAGTATGTTGTAAAAGGGGGAGAGGCAGAGAGAGGGAGAAAAATAATCCCAAGTAGGCTCCAGGCTGTGACTGAGGCACTCAGGGGGCCCTGGATACTGCATATGAAAAGGGTCTCATGACCACTGTTAACGACTCACCAATTGTTAATATTGAACTGAAAGATAAGCAGCAGAGAAGTCGTGAATTGTTAATATTGAACTGAAAGATAAGCAGCAGAGAAGTCGTGCGGAAGTCTTTATACAAGTAGCAATCTACAGAAACATTTGTGATTGAACACTTTGTGCATCTACCTTCCCCTGTGAACTTATAAGCTTCATGCAGCCAAAGTACCGTTCTTTCTGCCCACGGGGCCTGGCCCTGTGCTACTTCAATAAATTACCCATCTTGTATCAAACAGTAACTTAAGACTTGTTTCTTGACTCTACAACTCAATGATCCCATAACATCATATTTCTTGGAAATCTTTTTATTTTATCATTTTTAATAGTATAACACATTTTTTATTGAGAGAGAGGGCACGAGTGAGGGAAGGTGGGGAGAGAGAGAGAGAGAGCAACCCACGAGGGGCAGAGACAGAGAGAAAGTGAGTGAGTTGTGGGACTCGACATCATGAAGCCTGAGGCTGTGACCTGAGTTGAGTCAGATACTTAAACAACTGAGCCACGCAGGCACCTTGAAGGCCTTATTCAAAAATCAAGTGTTGGGGCGCCTGGGTTGCTCAGTCAGTTGGGCCTCCAACTCGGCTCAGTTCATGATCTAATGGTGCGTGGGTTTGAGCCCCACGTCGGGCTCTGTGCTGACAGCTAGCTCAGAGTCTGCAGGCTGTTTCACATTCTGTGTCTCCTTCTCTCTCTCTGACCTTTCTCTGCTCACGCTGTCTCTCAGAAATGAACAAACATTTCTAAAAATTTGGTGTTTATTTAAGAAAGGATAAGGGTGCGGGGGGGGGGGAGAGAGAGAGAGAATCCTAAAACGTCTCGGGTGGTCAGCATGCTGCCTGACATGAGGCTCTATCTCAGGAACCCCGAGATTATGATCTGCACCAAAATCACGATTGGAGACTTAACCGACGGATTCACCCAGGCGCCCCTCATTGAAAGCTCTTGTTTCAATCATCTTTTGTGCCCTATGGTACTTTGGGATTTTCAGATGCTCAAATATGTGAATTATGTGATCCTTCTCTTTCTGAAAACAGAAAGAAGTGCACAGAACAGTATGTCTGCGTCATGACTATGCAGTGAACTACACAAGATGAGGGCCTTCACTGCCCAATAGAAACTGATATGATGTGGGGTAGGCATAAATAAAGGCTCAAGAAAGTATTCCTGAGGCCTTTTTGGTAAACGACGCTGATCTTATTAAAGCACAGGGACAGGATATGTGGAAAGAATGAGCTGCAGTGTGATGGTGAGGAGCCAGTGATTATATACTTTAAGTTGAGGAGTAGTAATGCAAGTTTCCAAAGGTTTGTCATAGGTAAAAGACACTCACTTGATCCTGGAGTCTGGCTATTGTCCAGCTAAGCTTGCTTTTTGCCTGTAAAAAAGCATTAACAATAAAGCAGTTGTAAATATCTTGATGAATATCTTCCTCTGCCAGTCTCAAGTATTTCTCACAGGGTTCCAAGTTGTACAAAAATTTAATGATATCTACATTTCTTTTGCCTTTGTTCTCCTCATCAGAAACTGCAAGGGCTGCCTGGTGCTCAGTCATTTAAGCATCTGACTCTTGATTTCATCTCAGATCAGAGTCTCATGGTTTTGTGAGTTCTAGCCCCAAATGAGGTTCTGCAATGACCCTGTGGAGCTTGCTTGGGTTTCATGCACTCTCTCTACAACTTCACTGCTCCCACTTTCTGTCTCTAATTAGTAAACACACACACACACACACAGGGAATGAGAAACTGGAAGAAAGAAGTTTCCATTTTAAATATGATGGTGTCTGGATCTCGCTCAGGGAATCTGCCTAAAATCATTTCAACTGATAAGAAAGAAAACATGCATTTTATAGGGGAGAAATCTGGCAGCACAAAGCCAAGTAAAAGAAGGTAAAGTCAGCTGTAAGGAATCAAAGCAATCTCAGTGCCTGAGGCACACCTCACAACACAGGACCCTCAGCTGTGTTCTGGTGACCCCCAAACAGCAAGTCAGAAGAGAAACAACTTTGAGGATACAGTGGATTTTTATAGACTTCAAACACGTATACTTTCCATGTCTTGTGATATGAGAATATTTTGAAGTATCTTTTCCACATCCTCATGAGCAGGTTATTCTATCTTTGTTTCCATCTTATGTATTTGTGCATTTTCGTACCTACTGTACCCAGAGCAGAGAGAGCATTGAGATCAGGCCTAAATGGGAACTGTTTCCTTGACTGCTATCCCAGGACCAGACCCCGTCAGCAACAGGAAACTTGGACTCAACACCCCTCCCCCACTCAACTCAAGGATCTGTCTCGAAGGGAATATTTTCAATACTTGCAGGACTTTAACTGAAAGTGACAAGTGTTGATGCCCTGCTGGAAGCCAGGTTGGAGAGAAGGGAGACGAGTCTCTGGGACACAGGGAAGGAGTGTCCTAACCACCTACTTTGAGTATAATTTCTGAGAAGGTAAAAATTAGGTGAAAACATAAAGCAGAACCATCAGAACTAAAAACAAAATCACTGGCTTTTTTTTTTTAAATTTCTTTTGTGGCAGGATTCTCACACCAAGGCTTTTCTTTGCAGGAAACTGATAGGGAAAAATCTCTTATAAGATGGCAGGCAGGACTGATAAGGAAATACCTGTCCCTGATCAAAGGCTCCCTCCTCTGGGCTCTTCTTCCCACACTGCTTGTCTCAAGCCGAAACGAGGAATGCGGAAGTAAGAGGCTGTAAATTCCTCCCTCTGCTGAAGCTCTGGGCTCAGCCCTCTGGAGAATGATCTCTGAGCCCCTGGTTTACAATAAACCCCCTCCCTTCCAAGATCTGCTGGGTGTTGCTTGGTTCTTCCAGACCAAATTTCCACAACAAAACACTTTTATGCCAGCCAGCACCACTCAGTTGGGCTCCTACCCAAGGAACTGAGCCCTGAACACCACGTGGCATAGTTTTTATAATTTTTGACTTCTTTGTCTTCCATGTATGGTAACACACAAATGTGTAGTCTCACCTAGTGTCTCTTATTACAAGGTCAAGAGGGAAGTTTTCAGGTACTCATATAGCCACGTTGTCTTAGTGTTTTCTTTCCTCATTGAGGAGATAAGATCACACTTTTAGAGAGAGGAGAAGAAGGCAGAAGGAGGGAGGGGGGGTAGGAGGGAAACACAGAGAGAGATAAGTAGAGAGAGGGAGAAGAGAATGCAGACTGAGGGAAGAGGGACAGAGAAAGGGAGGGAGAATCTTAACCCCGACTCAAGGCTGGAACACAGGTCCCGGGGATCATGGCCTGAACTCAAATCAAAAGTCTGTTGCTCAACTGGCTGAGTCACCCAGGTGCCCTGCGATTCCTGCGTGCATGGAATTTCCCCAGAAAGACAACAGGGCCTCCGGTCAGGCCCACAAGACTTACCTGAGAACTAGCCATTTCTTCTTTCACCTTCTCCTCCAGATTTTCTTCTCAGAAGATGTTTATGGGGAAATCCCAGCTGAAGTAGGAGAAAATGTCTGTGAAGCCACAAACACAGCCTCTTCCCCAGTAAACTGCTTGCCTGCGGGCAGGAATTTGAAATGCAGAGAAAGCCCAAATTCCTAGTCCTTTGTGTCAGAAGCTGTTCACAAACTGTGAGCTCCTGCTTGGAGACCTATCCCTGGGTTTCCCTTCTCTGCTTCCAGGGGCCTCCCTTCCCTCAGAGGCCCACAAATTCTGCTTGAGCCTAGAAAACGTGTGCTACATGGACCTGACCCTCCCCAACTCCTGTACAGGAGACCTGTTACCTCTCCTTGAGGAAAAGCCTGCACTCAACTCTCATAATTTTTAAAAAACATTTTACAATAATGAAATTTTTTATGATTTTTTAATGTATTATTTATTTCTGACAGAGACACGTGAGCAGGGGAAGGCCTGAGAGAGAGAGACAGAATCCGAAACAAGCTCCAAGCCCTGAGCTAGCTGTCAACACAGAGCCTGACATGGGGCTCAAACTCAGGAACTGTGAGATCATGACCTGAGCCGAAGTCGGACGCTTAACCCACTGAGCCACCCCGACACCTCTCAACTCTCATAAATTAATGGGAAGCCTTCCTGCCTAACCCTGGGCCTCACTTAGAATTAGGATACAAAACAATAGGATTCAGTAGGCAGAAAGGGAAAGATTAGGACCTGAGGTCCCTGGCTGGGGAAAAACACATTTTGGAACAATGCTGGGAGTGTCTGATCCCAGCAAAACCCCCTCAGGTGTAAGGTTTCACTTAAGAAAGTGAGAGTCACCACCTACTGCCCCTCAGGTTCCCCTCAGGAATTTGACTAAAGACCTAACTAAAAACTAGTAGTAGACCATAAAACCTAAGACCCACAAGGAACTGTATGTCCTGAGACCACCCCTCATACAATGGAAATGAGACAAGCATCCGTGGAGAACCCAGCAGCTACAGTCATGAAGGCAGTAAGTGTAACAGTTGATAAGCAACCAGGGGGAAGGGAACGAGGGTGGGAGACACCTGACCCTCATAACACAAAGATTCTTGCCTATTGTCTCAGGTTCTCACCCTCCAATGCCCCCTCTCTGTACAGAGGGCTTTCCTACAACCTCCCTCTCTCATACTCTAATCGACTTTTGCCTGTTGCTCATTTTGTGTCAATTTCACAGGTGATCCTGTTGGGAAGCATTTGGGGAGGTGACCAGGCAAAGCACAGGAACCAAGGCTCGGGTCGTTGCTCAGATGAAAATACATGCTGTCTGGGGCGCCTGGGTGGCTTAGTCGGTTAAGCGTCCGACTTTCGCTTAGGTCACAATCTCGCGGTTCGTGGGTTCGAGCCCCGCGTCGGGCTCTGTGCTGACTGCCAGCTCGGAGCCTGGAGCCTGTTTCAGAGTCTGTCTCCCTCTCTCTCTGACCCTCCCCTGCTCACTCTGTCTCTCTCTCTCCTAGAAATAAAAAAGAAAAAGAAAAAAAGAAAATACATGCTGTCTGCACTGATCAGAGTTTCTGGAGTTTTACACATTCTCCCTCTTTCTGCTGCACAGAGGGAGAGACCCTTCCAAATGGAACTTTCCCTTGTACATGCAAATGTCTCTTACAAAGAAAACTTATCCTGGGTTTTTAGAGCTTTTCCTTTGTTAGATCAAAATAATCCTTATGCAAAGAGACATAATTTGATGTGACAAACTGCTGCCCTTCAGTAAGAAAGTTTATTTTCATAAGTCACTGCCAAATAGCTTTCCAAATAGGTGTACTTTAAAAAATTAATGGTTATTTCTGAGAAAGAGACAGGAAGAGTGAGGGAGACAGAGCATGCGCAGGGGAGGCGCAGAGAGAGAGAGAGACACAGAAGGTGAAGCAGGCTCAGCTGAGCTGTGAGCACAGAGCCTGACGCGGGGGTCCAGCTCCTCAACTGCGACATCATGACCTGAGACAAAGTCAGGGGCCCAACCAACGGAGCCCACGGAATCACCCCTAAAATGTACTTTCTCATACTCCCATCGGAATTATATGAAAATTCTATATGAATGGCTCTAGATTTTCAGTGAAATTTGGTGTTGCCCTGTGTTTTTTGGGTGTACTTTTTTGTTTTTCTGTGTTTTGTTTTGTTGCGATTTTAGTAAATATTGATGTTGTTCATAATATAATACGAAGTGGTCTTACTACAGGTTGTCCTTGTAACTGAAATTGAAATCGCTTAAAAGTGTAAGGTTGAATAAAAATAAAAATGACTGCATTTAAACATAGCATGGGTTGAGGGTAAACGAAGTAACGTTGTTTTTCTGTTTGGGGCAACTGGCCCCTACCATTTTCACCTTTTTTGATAGTTTTTTTTAAAGTGTATTTACTTTAGACATAGACAAAGAGAGACTCAGAGAGGATCCGAGAGCAGGGGAAGAGCAGGGAGAGGGGCAGAGGGTCCCAAGCAGGCTCCACGCAGATGGCAGCGAGCCCAGTGCAAGGCGGGAACACATGAACTGTTACGTGACGACCTGAGCAGAAGTGGGACGCTGAGCAGATTGCGCCACTCAGTCAGTCCTCTTCGCCGTTTTGCTCTTTTTTTTTTTTTTTTTTAAATGAGGAAATTAGTAGCACTCAGGACACCCAATGAACAAGGCTGGCAGCAGAAAGGATTCCTGTCCAAACCAGGTGGATACTTATTTCCCAACAAACCGCCAGCCCTTCCTCTGGGTGGCCTTGCAGTTCTGAAGGCCCTAACCTGCCTCAGCCTCCTCAGCCTGGCAAAGCAGGAAAGCTACTGTTCCTCTTTCTCCCACATTCTCTTGTTGTGCCCGAATCGCGAATTCCCAGAGACCACCAAGGAGCTGAAACCGATGCAAGTACATAAGGGTCTTTATTACAAGCTCGAGCAGGGGCTCACCCACCAGCCGATGCAGCAGCAACAGAGTGCAGCCCCGAACAATAGCGAGCAGGGTTTTTATGGGGTAAGGGACGGGGGTGTTACAGTGCACACGTTGTACATATAGTATCATCACATAAGGGCCAATCATAGTTGTACAACACCCATGGTAACAGTTTTGACCATTCAGTGTCTGTGAGGTGTCCGTTACTTTTGGCGGAGTCCAATTATGACCTTTTGAGACTCCTTTGAAAATGACCAATTATGACGTGAGTTAGGCAAGGGGGAGTAGCCCTTGTCTCAGGCCTCAGGAATGTTTTTAACCTCCTCTGATTGGCTGATCTGAGAGTGGTTTCGGCCTTGAGCAATCTGCGGTTTTTCCTGAAACTGCTGCTTTGTGCAACCCAAGGTTGCTTTTAATTCAGGCCTTCATCTCAAAACGACGTTACTTAGGCTCTTCATTCCCCCCTTCTCTTGTGAATTTGAAGAGGTCAGGTCCCAATCATGAGTTGTATTGCCCCCAGACGTTCTTGCATGAAGGCAAGCAATTTATTTAAATAACAAAATCTCAGATGGACATTGTTAAAGTTTTAATGAGAGTTCAGTATGATGCAATTGACAAACAAATTAAGTTATTTTTGTGACATATAATGTTTTAAGTAATCAGAATATTACGTGATAACCTTATACCAAAACATTAAAACTTTAGGATTTGCAGATATATTTGGGCAGTTATAGCATTTACCCATGCAATACAACCTAAAGTTTATGGTTGTACACAGTGCTTTTCCAAGTAATTTAGCATCTCAAATAAAAGGGCCTAATTGGTCAAAAGACTTTTTTTATTATTCAAGTCCTGGGAAGTTTGTTAAAACCTTAGGAAGTTACAAAGCGCATCCTATATAGGATTATAGATCATAAAAATCTTATAACTTTTTTTATTCAACTAAAGTGGGAATAAAAGATCCTAAAGGCGTATGTATACCATAATATAGTTGTTAGCAAAACCTAGCTCCTTTTTCATTGAGAAGCTTTAACTAAGCAATCAAAGACCTGATAAAGATGAAACCTAAAGCTTTGGTTTTCTTGGTAAACTAAGGAGAAAACTTTTGTTTACATTGTCTTATCAAGAGCAGATTTACAATCTAAGAAAACTTTGTCTTTTGACCAGTGTACTTTTCAAATTCCATTCATCTTAACCTTAGTCTATCCTGAGTACACATAGAATTCTTTCTGAAAGATTTCTTTTCACGGATCTTCTACCTTTTCCTGTGCCTTTAAACTTTGTCTCAAAACTATTTTTTTTCTAAGTAACCAGTCTTATTTAGGACAAATTTACTTTTTTTATTCTCAAAAAAAATATATTTTTATTTCTTATATTTTTTAAATGTATCTCTCAGTTTCCTACATACAAGATTGATTTTTTTTTTTACCAGTCTTAAGTACACTTAGCAGAATTTTAACTTGGAAAACTTTGGTCTCCAATTGAGGACTTAGTAATCAATTGAGAGGTGTTTACACTAGAATTTTTTTTTAACGGTAAATTTAGGAACCAATTAAGCATAAGCCATTTTTTTCCCCCCAAAAGATCTAAATAGTCTTACTTCTTCTGCAATAGGAAGCTGAAAACTCAAACCTATGTTTAGTAATCATGTATTCTATCTGGATATAGGGCATACAATTTAGGCCAGACATCTTTTTGGGCCCACCGAACTTTTCTTAAGTCTTTCAGTAGACGCTGATCTTCAAACTCCTTAATCGCCTGTGCTTGGAGGTTGGGAATGATGGGAGGGGTCATCCCAAACATGATTTCAAAAGGAGTTAATCCCATCTGGTAGGGGGAGTTGCACACCCTATACAGTGCAAAGGGGAGGAGAGCCACCCGGTCTCCCGCCAGTCTCCAAGGTTAATTTAGTTAAGGTCTCTTTTAGGGTTCTATTTATCCTTTTTACCTGTCCTGAACTCTGGCATCTGTATGCACAATATAATTTTCAATTAATCCCCAGGGTCGTGGCTAAATTCTGGCTGAACTTGGACATAAATGCAGGTCCTTGTCTTACCCTATCATCTGAGGAAAGCCATACCTTGTGAAGATGTCTTTTAGGAGTTTCTTGGCCACGATCTGGACAGTCTTATATTTGGTTGGGAACGCTTGGTGGGCGGCGGTTCCTCAGCCCCTTGGTAGGCATCCCTCTTCATCAAGGACCATTACTTTACAGCGGAGATTCCGGAGCTGGCCATCCCCAACGACGAGGAGCTCAACAAGCTGTTGGGCGGTGTGACGATCGCCCAGGGAGGCGTCCTGTCCAATATACAGGCCGTGCTTCCGCCCAAGAAGTCTAGCGCCACCGTGGGGCCGAGGGTGCCCGTGGACAGCAAGAAGGCCACCTAGGCCTCCCAGGAGTACTGAGGGGTGCCCGCGCCGCAGCCGGTCCCCCATGCCACCCAGTTTTAGCCCTCGCTGACGGGAACTGCTGGAGCCCAGGTTGAATCCCCACATCTGGTGTCAGCGGCGTCTCAGGCTGACCATCAAGTGCGTGGTGGTCGGCGACCGGTGAGTGCGCTGCGTGGAGGCCGCGGGTTGGGCGGGGACGGCCCCGGAGACCTTGCCCGGGCGGGCGCATGGCTCCGGGGAGGTGGGAGTGGCGGGGGTGCAGGCGGCCAGCTTGGGGCCCGGAGGGGCGGTCCTCAAGCCCTGACGTCCCTATTGCGCGCTCCCTAGAGGTATTTTTTTTGGCCCAATGTCCTGCTTCCTTGCAGTAGGCGCATTGATTTTTGCCTAAGTGGGGGGCGCCCTTCCAACCGCTGAGAGTTTTTCTTACTTTCTTTTTCTGAGGCCAACTGCCTGAGGCGGGTTTTTTTTTTTTCCTGTCCTCCGGTTCCGCAGTTGCCGCGAGTAATATCTTAGCTAGACCCTGGTTTTGTCTCTTTTCAGCTCTTACTTGCTTGTCCTCTGCACTTTCCCTGTTGCTATATATCCTTTCTGCCACGACCACTAGATCTTAGAGTCTCTTTTCCCATAGACGATCTAATTTCTGAAGTTTTCTCTGAATGTCGGGAGCAGACTGATTAATAAAAGCCATGGCCACCGCAGCCAAGTTTGCCTGAGCCTCAGGCTCCATAGGGGTGTACTGGCGGAATGCCTTTATTATTCTCTCAAGGAATGCTGCGGGCTTTCCTTTGATCCCTGACTGACCTTGAAGGCTTGTGAGCCGCAGCCTTGAGACTTGCCAACAGTCTGGCGGTAGACTAAGAGACTTTCCTTATCTCTAACCGAGTTGTAGTCCCAATCCGGCCGTGCTAGGGGAAGTTCAGCATCAATTCGAGCCTGATCAATTTCGGTGTGACCTACAGTGGGCTGATGAGTGAACAGAACAGTTTTTAGTATGTTAAGAAGGGCGTGGGGATTCTCCGAGAACGGAGTGTTCTGAGATCTCTAATTGTATAAATCACTCGTGGCGAAGGAACAGTAATGGTGGGGCTGGTTGCCCCGATCATCAGGGNACAATAGAGTCCGGCCCCTCAGGCGTTGCTTCTCGAGGCTCCGGGTCCCTCGGGCGGGGCCCATTTCCGCCGACCCAGGGCCACCAATGGTTCGGGTGGCGACCTTGCCCCCCTGCTGGGTCCTGTGGAGGGGGTTGGTAAGGAGGGGGAGAAATGAAGCTTTCCTTCGTTCGGCCCTGTAAGAAAGGGTACAGCGGCGCAGAGGGTTTAGTTTCCTTTTTTGGCGGCTCCGAAGCCTGGGTGGGCGGGTGCTTTTCAGCCACCGCCAAGATGTCAGGTTTCTGTGGAGGCAAGAAACTTTTAATATATGGGGGTGGGTTATCAATCAGATCGGCCCAAACCACAATGTTCATTGGACATCCTGGCAAACACTGAGAGGTATGTGCTTTTTTTTTTTTTTTTTTTAAATCTCTCCAAAATGGGCTAACATTAAGTCTAGGGGTTTGGATGAAGTCTGTCCCATAGCATCAGTCTCAGTCACAAGGTAATAGACACCAACAGATAAGACCGACAACCACAGAGAGACACAGAAGGCTAGACAACAGATTCCCCCGCTCGATCGGAGGAGAAACAGAAAGTAAGACGCCGGCCTCATGCCGGTTCGCGGTAGCGACCCGCTCCGTCTTTTTCCAAGGTACAAATGGGGGCGCTCCGTCCCCTTTACAAATGGGGGGCCTCGAACCCCCTTTACCAATGGGGTCTTGAACCCCGTTACCGATGGGGGCCTGAAACGTCTTCACAGGACGCCCCGTGGTCACGGTCCCGTGCTGCAACCGCCTGACTGTAATTGACCACTTCCAGATACCGAATTGTCCCTGGACCAGAATATGAACCTGACAGACAGACAAACTAGACAAACAGAGACAAAGAAGTTCTTAGCGGCCGGTTGGCCCTTCAGTTCGGGGGTCCTGGGGGTCTTGGGGAATCCCAGGTGCCGGGAGCCACACCGGCCTCTCTGGATGGCAGTCACAGCAAGGAAATGGCAGTGTTTGTACAGCTCCTGCCATGAGAAACGAAAACTGGTATCTCTTGCTGCTACTACTGGCTCATGTTGGAAATGAGCCTGCTGATATTGACTGGGCCTCACAATATTCCATATCAGACCAATATTCTGAACACAGATACCTCATAAGGAAAAGCATATTCCTGCCTTTACGAAAGAGATTTTAGATGAAAGCTCTGTGGATCATTGTCAAAAGGCTCTTCCTACGGGCCTTGCAGATCCAAGACTTAGATAATAAAGGGGGTTAAGAACACAAGAGTTACAATTGAGCCTGGCCCCGAGACAAAGAGCCTAATTTAGAGTTAAGGTACAGATAAGGGCAGAACATAGTTACTACATATATCTTTGCTAATTGGTGAAGCATGGCAGTCCCTTCCTCAAGGCCTGCTTTCTGCAAACACCCTCCCTTACTGGTGGCTAGGATGAGGATAGATAAGAGTAGCTAAAACATTATCCACAAACAAAAGGCGGACACATTTAGGGCTTCCATGGTGTCCACACATTCAGCATCAAATAGGTTTCCACCAACAACTCATTAACCAGCTCAAAAACATTGGTCCTCTTGGGGCGCCTGGGTGGCTTAGTCGGTTAAGCGTCCGACTTTCGCTTAGGTCATGATCTCGCGGTTCGTGGGTTCGAGCCCCGCGTCGGGCTCTGTGCTGACTGCCAGCTCAGAGCCAGGAGCCTATTTCAGAGTCTGTGTCTCCCTCTCTCTCTGACCCTCCCCTACTCACGCTGTCTCTCTCTCTCTTAGAAATAAATAAAAATTAAAAAAAAAAAACATTGGTCCTCTTGAGAGCCAGATGGAATGACTCTTAGCCCATCTGTACACTTAATCTATGACCTAATCTTAGCGTTATTAACTTAGAACAAATATGTATCCTGTCTTTTACTAAGAATGCCCTGTTAATTCTTTAGTTATAAGATTTACTTAACCTCACTATAATTAGAATAGTTCTGCAAGAATATTTCTGTAAAACCTGCCTCTGTACACTTTCCAAGGCATCTTATCACAGAGTTATCCATTGTAAAAATTCCTTTTTCTGATGTCATGTTATTATTTAACCTATAAATAAAGACACCAAAACTGACAGGACAGAGATGCCTGCCTGGTGATCAGAAAGAATCTCGGGGCTCTCTCACTCTCTCTCTCGCCTACACCGTCCATCCTTCAGGGAACCCTGGACCTGCCGGAGCCGGCCTCCGACACCCGGGAGAGCACCCACATGTTGTGCCTGAATCATGAATTCCCAGAGACCACCAAGGAGCTGAAACCAATGCAAGTACATAAGGGCTTTATTACAAGCTCGAGCAGGGGCTCACCTGCCAGCCTACTCAGCGGCAACAGAGTGCAGCCCCGAACAATAGCGAGCAGGATTTTTATGGGGTAAAGGACGGGGGTGTTACAGTGCACACTTTGTACGTATTGCATCATCGCATAAGCACCAATCATAATTGTACAACACCCATGGTAACAGTTTTGACCATTCAGCGTCTGTGAGGTGTCCGTTACTTTTGGCGGAGTCCAATTATGACCTTTAGAGACTCCTTTGAAAATGATTATGACGTGAGTTAGGCAAGGGGGAGTAGCCCTTGTCTCAGGCCTCAGGAATGTTTTTAACCTCCTCTGATTGGCTGATCTGAGAGTGGTTTCGGCCTTGAGCAATCTGCGGTTTTTCCTGAAACTGCTGCTTTGTGCAACCCAAGGTTGCTTTTAATTCAGGCCTTCATCTCAAAACGACGTTACTTAGGCTCTTCACTCTCTTTTCAGTTTCTTTTGGATCTGAAGCACCAAGTACACTTCTCAACAACGGAATGAATGTGTAGGAGAGGAAAACTTTGCTTCATCTGTTCTCAATTCTTTGTCTGGTCTAATAATTGAACTATTACAAGACAGATTCATAAGTGAAAAAAAGGCTTAATTATAGGAACATCAACGAGATGAGTGTCAGAGTCAAGCAAATGATCCTTATGTGCCATTCTGATTAAGGAGAAGGGCTAGAGAATTAGAATTTCAAAGAGGGGGAAGTACACTCAGGAAAAAGGAAAGAGTAAATATTGGGCAAACAAATATTTGCCATGCCAGGCAGGCAACACTTTTTTACAAGTTCCCCTTTGGTATAACCTATTTTCCCAATAGAGGTCTCTCCTCTGATTCGTTCTTTGTCTAAAAGCCTCAGAAAAGAAGGAAATCTTTCGCTTTGCACCAATAGAAGAATCCTAGAGGATATTTTCTTAAGTTAAATTAAATGAGCCACAAGGAGACAAATATATACTGTATGATCGACAACATACAGGGTTTGTGGGGGCCTGAGCCAACGACCAAGAAAGAAATCTTATGGGCATCTTTGGTGCAAAAAGGTGAGTTTATGAAAGCATGGAGACAGGACCGATGTGCAGGAAGAGGTGCACTGGGGTAGTGGGGCAGGGTGTGTGTGACCCTTTCATGGAGTCCAGGGAGATAAAGCCAAGAGGGACTTTCCAAAGAGACTTTCACATGCTACAGACTTACTGGAGACCTAGCTGTTGTCAAGGTCAGGTTGTTTGTCCCTGCAGCAAAGCGTTGACATTGAGACAGTAGGGAGTTCCTGGACTTTAAACTAGGAAGGGATTGCCTTTTTCTGGGAAGTGGTGGACACTCTTATCAGTTTAAACGTTTGTTTGTTTTTCCCTTCGTGGTTTGGGGTAGCCTGGGGTGTCCAAGGAATAGCCTACATGCCCACCTGGGGAGGGGGTGCTAGCTTGTGCTTTGCCCCTCAGCCTGCCTCAAGCTCCCTCATCAAAATCACATATATGTGGAACCTAAAACAGACCAAACTATAAAGATTAGCATGATTGTTGCCAGGGGCTAAGGACAGGGAAATGTTCAGACATTGGATCAAATGGTAAAAGGTTTACTGATGCAGGATGGGTAGGCACTAAATGTTATAGCCTGGTGAGTAGAGTTAAGACTAGTGTATTGTACACGTGGAATTTGCTAGGGGTAAGGTGCCTGGGTCAGTGGGTTGAGCATGCGACTTCAGCTCAAATCATGACCTCACAGTCTGTGCGTTTGAGCCCCCATGCCTGGCTCTGTGCTGACAGCTCAGAGGCCAGAGGCTGATTCAGATTCTCTGTCTCCCTCTGTTCCTGCCCCTCCCCTGCTCGCACTCTGTCTCTCTCTCTCTCAGAAATAAAAAACTATTTAAAAATTGTCTTAATTAAACAAAATAACCACAATTTGCTAGGAGAGGTTATGCTATGTGGTCACAACACACAAACGTACACATGTATTAATTCTGGGAGGTGAGGGATATGTTCATTAGATAGAGTGTTTGTAATTAGTTTGTAAGCAGGACCCAAGGGTTCAAGAGCACCTGCCTCCAGTGGCCCCAGACAGACCCAGTTCTGCCACTTGTGGGTGACACAGTTGAAGGCAAGAAAGAGCACTTTGGCTGCCTCCATGTTGACTTCAAACTTTCCCAGTGGGTTCCTTCCAGCTTGTCTCCTGGCTCAGGAGGGACACCCTGTGGACAAAGCCCTCTGAGGGGAACTGGAACTACCCACTCAAGCCACAGGGACTGCCCTGGGCCAGAAAGACCCCAGCCCCGAGTGACTCCTAGACAGGACACCTTTAACCTTCACCGCCTACCTGTAGGTCCCCACTCACGTTGGCCCCACATCTCACGGACATAAACCAGGAATATTTCCCACACATCAGAATCAGGAGAAAACAACCACTGAGCACACTAAACAAGAAAAATGAACAACGTAAATCACGAGCAAAGCATGTATGGGTAATATTAATACATACAAAAATGCAAGTAATTTATTGGCAACTGACATATCTGATTCCTATTTGAATTAAACCCTAACTGTTTTAAAATGTACTCAGTTAGAAAATTGTTATCCACAAACCTCAAACATAAATAAAAAATAAAAACAAAATTAATTAACATTGTGGAAACTATCATACCAGAGGCAGTATGATTAACAGAATTCACAAAGAACAATCAGAGAAATTTTAATCATCAAAATCCTGAATAAATCATAGATATTTGTTATAAAGGATCCTGTTTAAAGAAAAATACATTAAAATTTTTCAAAAACCCTCCACTTGCAAGTATTTTTCAGAAATAACAAGGAGTGGAAATGAGAATGTAAGGAGGAGCCAATACCATTAAATGTCACCCCATATATAGAGTTGTCACTCATCTACAGTAAAGGATGATGGTACCTTAAGAAGGGGACAGTAAAGCTGAAGATATGGAACATCATGAAGATTTTTATCTCAACATCTAAAAATCCCCACTTCTTTGCCTTACACCAGGGATCTGAATCCCAGTCATGCAGAAAGTAATCTTCCAGGAGACACTCCTCAAAGGAAGTAACAAAGCGCCAAGTGTGGATTTGCACCCGTGCACCAGGAAGTTAATGAGTTTTCAAATGTCAGCCCCAAGATCCCCAGCAACCCTCCCTCTTCTTCAAAGCCTGTGAACCCTTTCTTTGTTTTTGTGAAACAGAGATTCATGTTTATTTCTTTATTTTATTGTTTATTGTTTTTAGAGAGGCTTTTAAAATGTTTATTTTTCTGTAAGAGACTTTTTTTTAAAATGTATCTATTTTTGAGTGGGGGAGGGGCAAAGACAGAGACACGGAATCCAAAGCAAACTGTCACCTTAGAGCCCAATGCAGGAATCCAACCCACGAACCACGAGATCATGACCTCAGCCAAAGTCCGATGCTTATCTGACTGATCTACCCAGGCGCGCCAGAAATTAATATTTATTGAGAGGTATTGTAATTCATGCATTGATAATGAGGATGCAGAAATATAATTGCTTTATGGTAGCCTAGTACAATCAACAATTGCTTCAATGTAGCCTAGTCTATAAACTAACCAGTAGGTCATTATAAAATTGTTAATGGCAAACAGTATAGCGGTCCTAGTAACTATTGTTACCTTTTCTTAAGAACCTTGTCAGACATAAATTAAAAAACATTTAAAAAAACACGACTACTTGGTTATGATGATAGGCTGAAATGTAATTTCCCCAATTCAAAATGATAGGAATGTTGTGCTATACTGTAAGTATTTGAATGTAAAATTGTAAAACAGTAAGAAAACTAATACACTGTTAATATATACTGAATATCACTATATATATACTTAAAATTTTTTTTCAAATTATTTCTGAGAGAGAGTGAGACAGCATGAGCAGGGACGGTCAGAGAGGGAGACACAGAATCTGAAATAGGCTCCAGGTTCTGAGCTAGCTGTCAGCACAGAGCCCGACGCGGTCTCAAACCCACAAACTGTGAGATCATGACCTGAGCCGAAGTCGGACCCTTAACCGACTGAGCCACCCAGGCGCCCCAATATATCTTTATGTAAGGATAGGTTCTCCACCTCCATAAGCTTCCCACAGAATGTTCTACAAGATGAATACTTAGGCAATGATGAGGACAGACAACAACTCCTACATGTTTATGGCTGAGTAATACTCCTTTATATATATCTCTATCTATCTATCTATCTATCTATCTATCTATCTATCTATCTATCTATCATCTATCTATATCTCACATCTTTTTCCATTCATCTTTTGATGGACACTGGATTGCTTCCATTTTGTAGTTATTGTAAATAACGCTGAAATTAATACTCACGGGTGCATAATCTTTTTGGGGATATTCTTGGCCTTATTTCTTTTTTTTTTCCGATTTATTTATTTAAAGTCAAGTTAGTTGGGTTGCCTCAGTGATTCAGTTGGTTATGCATCTGACTCTTGGTTTCAGCTCAAGCCATGATCTCAGAGTTTGTGAGTTTGAGCCTCATGTTGGGCTTTGTGCTGACAGCATGGCACCTGCTTGGTATCCATTCTCTCTCTCTCTTTCTCTGACTCTCTCTCTCTGCCTCTCTCTCTCTCTCATCCTTCCCTTCGTGCTCTCTCTCAAAATAGATGAATACATGTACAAAAATAAATAAAATAAAATAAATTCAGGTTACTTTACATAGTCTGTACTATTACTTTCAGGACTAAACCCCTGGGATTCTTCACGTACATATGACACTCAGTGCTCATCTCAACAAGTGTAGACTTTAATGGCCAACCCCCTATTAGCTTATCCCCCCCAACCTCCCCTTCAGTCACCCTCATTTGTTCTGTGTACTTAAGAGTCTTTTTTGGTTTGCCTCCCTCTCTGTTTTTATCTTATTTTTCTTTCCCTTCACCTATGTTCACCTGCTTTGTTTCTTACATTCCACATATGGGTGAAATCAATGATACTTGTCCTTCTCTGACTAACTTATTACACTTAGCATAACACACTCTAGTGCCACACACATTGTTGCAATGGGCAGGAAATCATTCTTCTTGATCGTCAAGTAATATTCCATTGTATATGCATGCCACTTTTCTTTGTCTTTTCATCAGTTGATGAATATTGGGGCTCGTTCCAACATTCGACTATTCTTGATAGAGCTGCTGTAAACATTGGGGTGCATGTGCCCCTTCAAATCAGCATTTTAGTATCCTTTGGATAAATACCTAGTAGTGCAATTGCTGGGCCATACAGTAATACTATTTTTAATCTATTGAGGATCCTCCATGCTGTTTTCCAGAGGGGCTGCCCCAGTTTTCATTCCACCAGCTGTGCAAAAGAGTTCCCCTTTAACCGTGTCCGTGCCAACACCTATTTTTCTGCAGTTCTTAGTTTTAGCCACCGGGGTGAGGTGATATCTCATTGTGGTATTGATTTGTCTTTCCCTGATGATGAACGATGTTGAGCAAATTTTTCTGGGTCTGTTAGCCATCTGGAAGCCTTCTTTGGAAAAGTGTCTCTTGGGGTCTTCTGTCCATTTCTTCACTGGATTATTTGTATCTTAGTTGTTGAACCTGATAACTTCTTTATAAATTGTAGATATTAACCTTCAATTCAAATGTATTTTTCGATTCCATCAGTGGCCTTTTAGTTTTATTGATTATTTTCTTTACTGGCAGAAGCTTTTTATCTTGATGAGGTCCCAATAGTCATTTTTGTTTTTATTTCCCTTACCTCCAGATATATGTCTAGTAAGAAGCTGCTGTAGCCAAGGTCAAAGAGGTTGCTGCCTGTGTTTACATCTAGGATTTTGTTGGTTTCCTGTCTCACATTTAGGTTTTTTATCCGTCTTGAATTTATTTGTTCATATGGTGTAAGATATGTTGCTGTCCAGTTTTCTCAGGACCATTTATTCTAGAGACTGTCTTTATTCCGTTGGTTATTCTTTCCTGCTTTGTCAAACATTAGATGGCCATACATGAGTGGGTCCATTTCTGGGTTCTCTCTTCTGTTCCATTGATCTGAGTGTCTGTTCTTGTGCCAGTACCATACTGTCTTGATGATTACAGCTTTATAAGACATCTTTTTAAAATTTGTTTTATTATTTATTTTTGAGAGAGAGGGGCAGAGCATGAGCAGAGGAGGGGTGGGGAGAGAGGGAAACACAGAATCAGAAGCAGCTCTGGGCTCTGTGTTGATGTGGGTCTCAAACTCACAAACTGCGAGATCATGACCTGAGCCGAAATCAGACACTCAACCGACTGAGCCACTCAGGTGTCTCTACAATACATCTTGAAGCCCAGGACTATGATGCTTCCAGCTTTGGTTTTCTTTTTCAGGATTTCTTTGGCTGTTTGAAGTCTTTTCTGGTTCCATACAAATTTTAGGATTGTTTGTTCTAGCTCTTTGAAGAATGCTGGTGTTATTTTGATAGAGATTGCATTGAATATGTAGATTGCTTTGGGTCCTATTGACATTTTAACAATATTTGTTCTTCCTATCCAGAAGCATGGAATATTTTTCCTTTTGTGTACGTGTGTGTGTGTGTGTGTGTGTGTGTCTTCAATTTATTTCATAAGCTTTCTACAGTTTTCAGTGTATAGGTTTTTCACCCCTTTGATTAGGCTTATTCCTAGATATTTTATAATTTTTGTGCAATCATAAATGGGATCGATTCCTTGATTTCTCTTTCTGTTTCTTCCTTATTGGTGTACAGGAATGCAAACAATTTCTGTGCATTGATTTTATATCCTGTGACTTTGCAGAATTCATGTATCAGTTGTAGCAGTTTTTTGGTGGAATCTTTTGGGTTTTCCATATAGAGTACTATATTATCTGTAAAGAATGAGTGCTTGACTTCCTCCTTGCTGATATGGATGCTTTTTATTACTTTGTGTTGGATTGCAGAGGCTAGAACTTCCAATACTATGTTTACTAACAATGGCGCTAGTGGACATCCCTGTTGTAATCTTGACCTTAAGGGGAAAACTCTCAGTTTTTCCCCCTTGAGGATGATATTAGTGGTGGGTCTTTCCTATATGGCTTTTATGATCTTGACGTACAATCTTTCTATCCCTAAATTCTTGATGTTTTTTTATCAAGAAAGTATGCTGTATTTTGTCAAACGCTTTCTCTGCATCTATTGAAAGGATCATGTGGTTCTTGTCCTTTCTTTTATTGATGTGATATATCACATTGATTGTTTTGCCGATATTGAACCAGCCCTGCATCCCAGGTATAAATCCCACTTGTTTGTGGTGAATAATACTTATAATGTATTATTGGATCCTGTTGGCTTGTATCTTGTTGAGAGTTTTTGCATCCATGTTCATCAGGGAAATTGGGCTGGAGCTCTCCTTTTTAATGGCGCCTTTCTCTGGTTTTGGAATCTAGATAATGGTAGCTTTGTAGAATGAGTTTGAAAGTTTTACTTTCTTTTCTTTTCTTTATTTTTTGGAACAGCTTCAAAAGAATAGATGCTAACTCTTCTTTCAATGTTTGGTAGAATTCCCCTGGAAAGCCATCCAGCCCTGGAATCTTGTTTTTAGGGAGATTTTTGGTTACTAATTCAATTCCTTTTCTGGTTATGGGTCTGTTCAAATGTTCTATTTCTTCTTGTTTCAGTTCTGGTAGTTTATATGTTTCTAAGAATTTGTCCATTTCTTCTAGATTGACTAATTTGTTGACATATAATTGCTCATAATATTCTCTTATTATTGTTTGTATTTCTGCAGTGTTGGTTGTGATCTCTCCTCATTCTTGATTTTATTTATTTGGGTCCTCTCCTTTTTCTTTTTGATCAAACTGGCTAAGAGTTTATCACTTTTGTTAATTCTTTCAAAGACCCAGCTCCTGGTTTCATTGATCTGTTCTACTGTGGGGTTTTGTTTGTTTGTTTGTTTGTTTTTTGTATGTTTTGATAGCATTGATTTCTACTCTAATCCTTCTTACTTCCCATCTTCTGCTATTTTGGGATTTTATTTGTTGTTCTTTCAATTTCTTTCCAAAGGTATATTTTGTGAACTTGCTTCAAGCCAGTTAACTTAAGAGAAAAGTTTTCTTAAATCTGTAAATAAGAAAACACTTTTGAAAAGGCTTTACTTAAATTTCAGGTTGTTAACATACAGAATAATATTAGTCTAAGGTGTCCCATATAGTGTTCAACAATTCCATATATCATCCAGTGGTCAACACAAGGAGACTCCTTAATTCACATCCCCTATTTACATCCCCCAAACCGCTTCCACTCTGGTAAACACCAGTTTGTTCTCTATAGTTAAGAGTATGTTTTTCAATTTGCCTCTCTCTCTTTTACTAATCCTTTGCTTGTTTCATTTCTTAAATGCACCATATGAGTGAAATCATATGGTATTTGTCTTTCTCTGACCTATTTTGCTGACTATAATGCTCTTTACCTCCATCCTTTCATTGCAAATGACATGATTTCATTCGTTTTTATGACTAATAGTCCATTGAACATATCTACCATATCTTCATTAATTTCAATCAGTGAACCCTTGTGCTGGACTTTTTGAAGCAGAAATGCTGACTGTCACTAACTGTTGAACGGCTCCTCCAACAATTCTGTGCCTCAGACAGAACCAGAACACAGGATTATACTCATCATTGGGCTGACTGAAGGGAGGAAGGTCTCTCACAGCAGTGAATTAGCTTCCCTGAAAAGTCATCCATGAAGACTAGATCTAAACTGAAATAGTGTTATATACCTGGGATATTAGTGCTTTGGTGCAACCACAGCACACACCTTGCTGATCCTGCCTATTATAGAGTCCAGAAGGCTTCTCCATCTCAAATACCTACTCTTCCATGTGACATTTTAAAGCTATGCCCAAAATATTTGCATCATCCAATATGCCTATCCACTGCTACTGATCCACGCCTGGGCAGGTACAGTAACCACTGTCATCCAACAGCATCTATTGTTCAGTAACACACAAAAATTCAATTAAATCATGAAGATAAAATAGGAATCCCTTAATCATCAGAAACTCACCACATATGCCAATCCCTTATCTCAATTACATTTATTCATTCTAGGACACCACCAAGAGCTGCTATGACATTGAGTGACTACAGGGAACCACCTCCAGTTCCTTCCACACATTTAAAAGAGAGTTCTTCACATTTTATTTGAATAGCTCTTATCTATCTAAGGATGGTGCCATCATCATGTTTTACTTATATTTGCATTCCATATCCCAGTGCTAAATGTCTGAATTAATACTGTGTCCCACTGGACAAACATCTCTATGATCTCATTTAGGATTTCAATGATGTCACACTAGCCACAAAAAGGCAAAGAAGAATGTTTTTGATGCCTATGTAAATGGAAACAAAAATGAGGAAAAATAGAAATGGATATCTAGAGATAATCAGGAAATAAAGCAAGTAGAAGTTATTTTTCTAAATCTAGAGAGTCAGTTGTGTAACTCAGGACAGGTGTCCTCTCTCCACATGCAGAATTCATTATGCTACTTCTTTACCTTGTACATTTTCTATCCCTTCCATGGGGCTATAATATCGCTTCTATGGAAATATGTTTCTCCTACTTATAGGGTATCTTTACTCACCCAGGACTGTCATATGTGCATGTTTATTCCATGTAAATATCAAAAAGCAACACTTCCACTTATGACATGAGTCACATATCTTTACTTGGATTCATGGTGGAGTGCTTTAGGGTCTTTGGGCTAAGTCCAGATTGGGCCATTAACTAAAACAGATTTAAATAAGCTCTGTGGGAGTCTTCTGTAGAACACACAAGAGTAAAGCCATGGGTGACAGGAGAGACGGTTGCTCACAAGGGTGGATTGGAGATGTCATATCAAAAGTTACATTAACTTGTAATTCTTCAGGGTGTTGTTTAGGGACCATAGTAGTGAGAAGGCCCCTACAAAACTACTGGGTACACAAAGTGGATGCCAGGTAGCATTATCGTGGAGTACTTGAGGTAAACGTTCAACAATACCCCTAAAAAATCTGTAATATATCCATCATCATATCTCAGCAGTACCAAAGAGGCGGAAATAAAACAATAGATAAAGTAGGGTAAAAATAATCACACATTATTTGAACTTTAAGGCCACTGAGAAAATGGATTACAGGATATATTATTGGACTCCATTACCAAAGAGTTGAGAGGTACCATTAGTTACCTACAATTTTTAATAAAATGAGGTATGTTAACAATAGTGGTGGGATAACACTTCATGCATTTACATTGATGTTTATGCATTTAAAAACATTGTTTTGTTAATTAAAATATATTAAATTCACACATAGACTAAGTTATGTATTTCAAATCCACTCTATAATCCTTGTAAAAATACAGAATACAAGAATTCCAGAACGATTTTGGGGCTAATATTGAGCTGAGAGTAGTGATTTCCTTGACAGCCCTCAGGTAATTCTTGAGAAATGTGGATGTACAATTATATACCATTTTAGGGAAGAGTTAGCTATCCTCTACTTACATCCACTAATATTCTAACTATTGCTATAATGAAGATACATCAGTATTTTATTGGACTACCACCTGTTTTTCCCTTAAAGATCAATTACTGAACAATTTTTTTGTAATATTCAGAAACCTTTTCAGTTTTAATAAATAGAGAAGAATGATGTTCTGAAAGCCTATTTCGTGGTAACTTAATCAATATTATAATCACAAAAAGCATCTGCATTTAGATTCTCTTTGTATATCATATATAATATTTTTCTTCCTTTTCCATTGACAATTAGATACGCATGAGTCCCATGTAATGAAAAGGTCATCTAATTTATTTCATACAGCAATAATCAGCCTCATGATTTCATAAATACACTAGAAATAAATGAATTTCATGGAGTGATTAGAGTATAGAAATACATTACTATTTGTTAGTCACATCTCAAATAGGACCAATGTAAAAAAGCATATATTCAAATTATTAAACCTATGAAAATCCATCCTCTCTATCTTTTGAAGGATACCAGCAAATCAATTATCTAAGTGTTTAACTTTGTGTTATCCTTCATGATATGTATTTGGATGTAATGTCTGAATACAGTGACTAAAATACTGCTTTCTACTGTGAATTCTGTGACATTTATTGACATTTGATGTTCAATTAAATACTTTTTGGTGTTTGCTGAAGTATGCTTAATATGAAAGATTTTTCTCATTTATTATGTTTGTGGGGTTAAAATCTAGTGTGCGCTTTGGGATGTTTATTAAGGACTGAATTCCAGGTAAAAGCACAACAACTTTATATTTTATGGTTTCTATCCCATAAGATAGCTATGATGTTGAGCAAATTGTGAGTTCTAGCTACAGGCTTGCCACATTTTTTACCTTTGTAATGTTTCTCCTCAGTATAAAGTCTGTGATGCTGAGTAGGGTTGAGCAGTCCTAAAAGTTTTACCATATTCTTTGCTTTTGTACGTTTTTCCTCCAGCACGAATTTTATGATGTAGAGTGAAGCTTGACCTCTGATTAAAGGGCTTGCCACATTTTTTATATTTGAAAAATCCTTCCAAGTATATCTACTCTGGTCAGGAGTCAGGGTTTAGCATTGCTTAAAGGCCTTGCCACATTCTTTAGATTTCTATGGTTAATCTCCAGTGTGAAGTAAGGGATAAATCCTTAAAAGTCTTCTCTTGTAATGTTTGGTCCAGTACAAAATATGTGATAATGAGTAAAGGATGAACAATGATTACAGATCTCACATTCTTTACATTGGTAAAGTTTCTCTAAAGTATGAATTCTGTGATGCTGAATAAGGGTTGAGTGCCAGGTAAAGGCCTTTTGCCACATTCTTTACATTTGAAGTTTCTCTCCGGTATGAATTCTGTGATGTCTAGTAACGTATGACTGTTGGTTAAAGGCCTTGTCGGGGCTCCTGGGTGGCTCAGTTGGTTAATCGTCCGACTTCAGCTAAGGTCATGATCTCATGGTTTGTGGGTTCAAGCCCCACTTCAGGCTCTGTGCTGACTGCCAGCTCGGAACCTGGATAAGAATAAGGCTTTGCCACATTCTTCACATTTGTAAGGCTTTTCTTTAGTGTGAATTCTATGATGTATGATTCTTTGTTCAGTATGAATTCTATGGTCTTGCGTGGTTGTTAAAGACCTTGCCACAGTCTTCACATTTGTAAAACTTCTCCCAAGTATGGATTCCCCTATGTCCATTTACTGATGAGTCATATTTAAAGGTTTTACCACATTCTTCACATTTGTAAGGTTTCTCTCCAGTATGCATTCACTGATGCTGAGTTAGTCTTGAGTGCAAGTTGAAGGCTTTGCCACATTTCTTACAAATGTAACCTTTCTGTCCATTATGGATTATCTTATTTATAGTTAGTCTTGACTAAGCATGTTTCCAGGCTCATTGCATGTGTATGGATTTTTTTCCCCACATGAATCCTCTGATGATCACCAACATTTGGGCACTGCTCAAGAATTTTCCCACATTTGGGGCTCCTGGGTGGCTTAGTCGGTTAAGCGTCCGACTTTCGCTTAGGTCATGATCTCGCGGTTCGTGGGTTCGAGCCCCGCGTCGAGCTCTGTGCTGACTGCCAGCTCAGAGCCTGGAGCCTGTTTCAGTCTGTGACTCCCTCTCTCTGACCCTCCCCTGCTTACACTGTCTCTCTCTCTCTCTCCTAGAAATAAATAAAACATTAAAAAAAAAAAGAATTTTCCCACATTCATTTTATTTGTAAGGATTTTTTCCCATATGTATTCTCTTATGTATAGTAAGGTTGGATCTTTAATAAAAGACTTCCCTACATTTATTACAGTTATAATGGCTCTCTGGCAAACAAGTCCTTTATTAATGTTTGAACCCTGGTTAAATATTTTCTCATATTCACAGCATTGAGCAATTCTATTATGACTGAAAATGCTTTGGTAATGTTGTAAGGTCGACTGCTCAGTGAAGGACCTCTCAGAGGGATATAACTTACCACTTTTTGGGCAGTGAGATTCTTATTATGGGCAGTTGTCTCTCTTTGGATATGTCCTTCATGATATCTTTGATACCCTTCACTCTTTCCATCACTGTCCCAGTCTGTCATTAAGTGTACATTCTCAAGGGCACTATGTTTATACCTACCCACTGACACTTTATGGAAAGAAACGTCTATGTGCATCTTTGGCAGGAAGCTCTGAGTACCATTTGAAGATACAGCTGAAAGATAACAAACAAGAGAATAGTAAAATTATTCCACTTAATACTCTCAGATGGATATAATGAAAATGTGTAATATGCAAAATTAATCTCAGAGAACTTTAGCAAGATGGCTGAGAAGGAATCATCAGGACTTGATTCTTCCATTGAAACATAGAGTTGCACACAATGCACACAGTTCTATGGTATTGTCATGTTATAGCACGCATTACTTTCCTATTCCTCCAATAATCAGGGAAAGTACCATATGAGCCCAAGTTACCAGAAGAAGGAAATTTAAAAATAAAACAGAAATGAACAAAACAGGATATAGTAAACATAGGAAAATATCAACAGTAGGAAGCAGTGGTTTTCACAAAAGCCCAACAAACTGGACAGACCTATAAGCAAATCAAATAAGAATGAAAGAGAGAAGACCAACTAAAATCAGACATGGAAAAGTGAAACAGTATAACAGATAGCATAGAAATAAGAATCATTGTAAGAGATGACAATGGATAAGTATATGCCAAGAAATAGATACTGAAAAGGGGGTAAAAATTTTTTAAATGATAAAACCTACCTGGACTCCATCATGAGGAAATATTTTTAAATATCTCAACTGATCTACAATGACTATGTACATTGAAAATTAATTTTAAAAACACCCAACAATGAAAATTCTTGCCCTGCCAGGGCAGAGCCTGACAAGGGGTTTGAACGCACAAACCATGAGATCATCACCTAAGCTGAAATCAATAATCAGATATCCAACTGACTGAGCCACCTAGGAGCCCCTAGGATGATATTCTTGCTTATTCTTGAGTGTGCCCATAGCAAGGCATCTCTCTGTACAAAGGTTATTCATTTAGTAAAGTGGAAGACTAATAGGCAAAGTTCATTAAATGCCAGGGGAATCTACGACTCCCTTATTTCATTTATCTTTCAAGTTTAACCAAAGAATGATAAATATTGATTCCTTTCTAGGTGGTGAGGGAAGGAAGGAAGGAAGGAAGGAAGGAAGGAAGGAAGGAAGGAAGGAAGGAAGGAAGGAAGGAAAGAAGGAAAGAAAGAAGCACACCTCAAATGGGAACCAAGAGTTTGAATCAAAACTGCACAGAATTGGGGCGCCTGGGTGGCTTAGTCGGTTGAGCATCCGACTTTCGCTTAGGTCATGATCTCGTGGTTCATGGGTTCGAGCCCCGTGTCGGGCTCTGTGCTGACTGCCAGCGCGGAGCCTGGAGCCTGTCTCAGTCTGTGACTCCCTCTCTCTCTGACCCTCCCCTGCTCATGCTGTCTCTCTCTCTCCTAGAAATAAATAAAAATGTTTTAAAAAAATGCACAGAATTGAGTTTGAGTTTAGTCAAGGTACTAAATGTATTTTAAAAACAAAACAGGGGTGCCTGGGTGGCTCAGCTGGGTAAGCATCCGACTTAGCTCAGGTCATAATCTCCTGGTTCATGTGTTCAAACCCCACATAGGGCTCAGTGCTGACAGCTTGGAGCATGGAGGCTGCTTCAAACTCTGTGTCTCCCTCTCTCTCTCTGCCACTCCCCAGCTCACACTTTGTCTCTCTCTCTCAAAAGTAAATAAACATTAAAAATTAGAGAAAAAAAAAAGGAATCCTCGTTCCCTAGTACCTCATAATTTGAAGCACATTGCTGCTTTTAAGCAGTCAAACCTCCAGAATGTACGCTGCATCCTAGAAATCCAGACCTGCATGAAAGAAGATGAATAGTTTCAAAAGGTTCTTAATCAAGAATGCGGACAAAAGAGGTGGTGAGTCTGGAGTCCTCCCTCCCTTCACTTTTCTTTCAATCTGCATCCACCCCTGCATGGTGAACTTGAGGACTTCAGGCTCTTCTATGTCCTCCTATTCACTTCTCCACCCTGCTGGGTACACTCTCCTCTCTCCTGTGTCCTCTCTTTTTCCAGCAAGTTACCTCTTTCTCCTCTGTGTTACAGAGCAATTTCCCTTCCTAAGTTTATATCCTACTATGAAAACCTAGGATGAGCTTGATTTGAAGAGTAGGTTAGCTTTCTTTACATGCAACTTCTTAAGAAAGTAGTTGAACCAGCATATGTGTATGTACATCTGTATCTACTTTACATTCTCTCTTTTCTATTAAAGTATACCTGAGAGGTGGCTGGGTGGCTCCGTTGGTTAAACATCTGACCCTAGGTTTCAGCTCAGGATGTGATCTCAGAGTTCATAAGTTCAAGCCCTGAATTGGGCTCTGCACTGACAGTGTAGAGCCTGCTTGGGATTCTCTCTCTCTCTTTGACCGTCCCTCATTTGTACTCTCTGAAGATAAATCAATCATTTTTTTAAAAAAGTATACTTGACATACAATGTTACTTTAATTCAGGTGTACCACAAAGTGATTGACAGTTCTATAGGTTCTACGATGCTCACCACAGTGTAGCGACCATCTGTCACCATCCAATGCTAGTATAATGGCATTGAATGTATTCCCTATGCAGTAGCTTTTGTCCCCATGGCTTATTAATTCCATAATGGTAAGCTTGTACTTCCCATTCCACATTACCAATTTTGCCCACTCTCTTACCCTGTTTCACTCTGGTAACCAGTGGGCTGTTCATTGTATATGGGTCTGTTTCTACTTTTTTTGTTGTTTTTTACCAACGTTGGGACAATGTGGATAGATATAGAAGATATTATGCTATGTGAAATCAGTCAAAGAAAGACAAATATCATATGATTTTGTTTATATGCATAATTTAAACAGCAAAATAAATGAACAAAAAAGCAGAAACAGACCTAGAAATATCCATTTTGTTTTGAATAAAGTCCATGGAAAATCTCAAGAGCTATAAAATTTCAAGATTACACACATTCTATAGTGGGACTGGTTGACCTGTAACAGTTTTCCAATCCTGGCAGAAGACGGGAGACTCCTAGATCAAACTCCAAGGATCTTATGGCTCATGACACAGCAAACACCATAAACATCTTGATCACACTAATTTTATTTGCCAGCGCCATACCCACAATTCATACAGGTAGATGCTGCACATACTTTTGTGTCTCATCTGTGAGACTCTGAATGTAGGAAACCCCAATATCTTAAAGGATTATCTAGGATATCTGTTTGAAACTTTACCATTGGTGGAAACATCTCTGTTTTCCAGTCCAATAAACAAATCTGTCCTATACCTAAGAGCAAGATACCATCACAATATTACAAAGACTTTTGTACACAAAGATAAGTGGAAAGATGATTAGAATAAAAATTTCAATGCCTCTATCCATAATACATGGAGAAACTGAAGCCCATAGAGAATCGTCTCCCAAAAACATCCAGCACTCAGTTTGACCGCAACTTGGCCGCTGCCTAACTTTTCCATGTGTAGACCATCTCATCAAATGCTCATTAATCTGACACAGGGTCTGGGATAAATTCTATTCAATTTATGTCACAAAACCTTTTCCAAGGCTATGATCAGCAGGCTACAATGCAGAAGAATCAGTGACTGAAACGTTTACTTCTGCAATGTCCCCTTGGGTTTTTCTTGATTTCAACCTGGTAAAGAAATCCCAATACCCATTAAGGGTCTATCTTAAATTTCTCTAGTGAATTTTCTATAGGAGCTGGGTGAAAAAGCAATTAAACTGTGGGAAAGCATACAATTTGCCTGTATCTGATAAGATGAGAGGACTTTGAATTGTTTACCTGGGCCAAGCAGGTCCTGGATACACTGGAATAATGGTTCAAAACAATAAAAGGCCTGAGCACTGGGAAACTCAAAAGAACTAGGGCAAAAGATTAGGGCAGAGGTGTTCACCAACCAGTGGACAAACCCCTGGCCACTCTGTAAACATACCAAAGAAGAGTGCATCCAAAATCATGGCAGAGGGGTGGAAGAACCAAGATAGCAGAACAGCATGGAAGTTTTTTTCCATCTCCCATACATGAAATGTAGCCAGATCAACATTAAACCATCCTGCACACCTAGAAAACTGATTTGAAGATTAACACAACAATCTGTACAACCTGAACCACAGAGCTCAGTAGGTATGCAGCAAGGAGAGGTGAACTGGGGGGAGAGAGAAGCCGCGAAGGGGAGGGAGCTGTTTTTGCTTGTGGAGAGAGGACGTAGACAGGGGTGGGGGATGTGGAGAGTACAGGAAAAGAACCCTCCACAAAAGGAGCTGGAGAGAAAGTGGAAAAGTGAAAATAGCCACAGGGACAGAACTAAAAAGGGAGAGAGGAGAAAGGAGAGGGTTAAAATTCCATTAAGACTCTATAAACAGGGGGAAGGCAGAGTTTAAAACTCTGCAGCTGCATACCTGGCACTGCTCTGGTGGGAAGGGAAAATCCCCAGGAGCAGAGTGAAGTCCAGTGCCGGCAGGCCACATGGGGAGAGGTGGTTCCCCTGCAGGGAGGACATTGGGTAGAGGCTGTGCAGCCTCCCCACAGGCAAACACCCCAGCAGACCCCAGAGAACAACCACATTTGCTGGTGCTGGAACAAGGAGGTTAAGGGTGAAGCCTCCCACCAGGTGTGTGTTGCGATTTTCCAAATCCCTAAAATGCTGCTGCAACACAATCCCATGAATTTTTCTGGGGGGGCTGACACCCGGCTGCAGGCTCTAGGCATCAGCAGCAGCACAGTCATGCAAACGTTCCTGGGTGCAGCCAGCACCCGGGCATTGCTTGGTGAGACCCTCCTGCAGAGGATCTCAACGGCTCAAAGCTGTGGTCCCTCAGAAATGAGGGCTTAGGGGGGCACCTGGGTGGCTCCAACGGGTGGGCGGCCGGCTTCGGCTCAGGTCATGATCTCACGTCTTGTGGGTTTGAGCACCGAGTCGGGTTCTGTGCTGACAGCCAGCTCAGAGCCTGGAGCCTGCTTCAGATTCTGTGTCTCCCTCTCTCTCTGCCCCTCTCCTGCTCACTCTCTGTCTCTGTCCCTCAAAATAAAATAAAGACATAAAAGAGACAGAGTGCAAGTGGGGAAGGAACAGAGAGAGACGGAGATGCAGAATCTCAAACAGGTTCCAGGCTCTGAGGTGTCAGCATAGAGCCCGATGCAGAGCTGTGAGATCATGATCTGAGCCAAAGTCAGATGCCTCACTGACTGAACCACTCAGGTGTCAGTATAGAGTCCAACACGGGGCTTGAACTCGAAAACTGTGAGATCATGACTTGAACTGAAATCAGACACTTAACTGACTGAGCTACCTGTACAGGCACCCCTGTGCGTATCAAACTCTAATATGAATTAGAATTTCACAACAGCGATTCAGAGATCAGGTTCTGTCTGATTCAGGAGTTAGAATGGGAACTGAGTCTGCATTTCTAACAAGGTATCAGCAAATAACAAAGAGGTAGAATTTCATGCAAAGAATTCTCAGAGGACAAGAAATGAATAGGGTTTATAAGTAAATCCAGATTCTATAGGTTAAAGCAGGACAGGCAACAGCAGTATTTTCTGGGCATTGGTAATGACTAGATTCTAAAAGTTTACATAGATCAACACACACACAAACACAAATAATCTAGGGGACAAAATGTTTATACTTCTTCTTCGTAGAACATTTTGTCACACATCCAGTAAATGTAAGAAACTCGATTTTTTAAAGTAACCATTTAATTAATTAATTAATTAGAGACAGTGAAAGAACAAGTGGGGAGAGAGGCATAGGGAAAGATTAAATTCTGCATGGAGCCCTGCACTGAGGATGGAGCCTGCATAAGATTCTCAATCCTATATCTGTTTACCAGGTTCTTCCATGTATCATGGAGGAATTATAAAAGTCCTTCATCGGGGCGCCTGGGTGGCTCAGTCGGGTAAGTGTCCGACTTCAGCTCAGGTCATGATCACACGGTTCGTGGGTTCGAGCCCCACATTGGGTTCTGTGCTGACAGCTCAGAGCCTGGAGCTTGCTTCGGATTCTGTGTCTCCCTTTCTCTCTGCCCTTCCCCTGGCTCATGCTCTGTCTCTCTCTGTCTCAAAAATAAATAAGCTATTAAAAAAAAAGTCCTTCATCTCATGAGAAAAATGTAGTGTGTTTTTTTTTCCATGTCACTCGTTTATATATTCATCCCTTGGAATCTTATGAGGATTTATAAGGCACTCACATTGTAGTTTAATTGTGAGTAATAAATTGTTTCAGTAATAAATAACAAATTATAGCCATACAGCGAATCCCTTTATAATTATTATATAATTATCCATACACTTATGTTGTTTTAATGGTTCAAGGAGATAAGGTCAGAGTCCAATCAGGAATGAAACAGTTTCTCCTGATACTCAGAATCCTTTTGAATGTGTATTTTTCTTATTTTTAAGTTTCTTTATTCTGAGAGAGAGCGAGCAAGAACAGGGTAGGGGCAGAGAGAGTAGAGAAAGAGAACACCAAGCAGGCTCTGTGCTGATAGTGTGAAGTGCAAGGCATGGCTCAACCTCATGAACCATGAGGTCATGACCTGAGCTGAAACCAAGACAAAGATACCTAACTCTCAAAGTTCCCATGTTCCTCCTGAACGTGTATCTTTCAATACGAGATATTTTCTTTGCTTAACATTTACCTGGGCATGGGATTTTGAAGACAGTTTCACAATGGTGTTAACATGTTTGATGGTCCTTCAAGAAACTGGCTCTCCTGATGGTCAGTGTGGAATCTCTACGTGGCCATCAAGAATAGGCCATAAATCCTGCCACAGTAGGTGCTGCGTTAATGCCACCCCAGGAGGAGAGGAGATTCTTTAACAAGGCAAGGTTAAACCCCACAAAATATCTAGAATCATACCTGGAATCTATAACCTGTGTTAAGTGAAGTAGGGGCTTTTTACGCTAGAATGCCCTGATCAGGGACAGGAAACATCACACCTGCATCAAGGATGCTGCTCTACCAGGGCAGGTCTATGTTCCACCTGATGGCCCAGAGTCAGCCTAAAGGTTTCTGGACCTTGAATCCCTATGGGGCCATCAGGACAGTCTCACGAGATACACTCTCTGCAGCCACAAAGCCTCTTTGGAATATTTGGGGATGCCCTATGTATCCCCAGGCTGTGGTTAGGCTGAACCTGTTTCCATCTCAGAGAAAGAGGAGTGAGTCATCCAGTGTCCTCTCCTCATTCCAAAGAAGGAATTTCCTTCCTGGTACCCAGGTGGGACCCATTCCAAGCTCCTTCTATTATTTTCAGAGCACTGAGCATGTGTAGAGTTGCAAACAGATAGAAATGGATTGTTTGCATGGCATCTCCTTATTCGAAAAACAGATAGAGTCGTGATTCCTACCAGGTAGGAATTTTAAGGATAGAGCAAATGGGTACATTGTTGAATTCCGGATTGTAGAGAGAATGAGAGGAAGAGGTGGGAGCCAGGGGACTTGGCTGCAGTTGGGCCACTTTCCTATCTGTGTTGTGGTGTGAGATCTGGTGTCACTTCTGGAGGGTCATCCATGAACCAAGGAGTTGTTCTTTCTCTTTAAGAGTTTTTCTTAGCAGTAGTAGTAGCATTTATTTTACATTCTCATTAAGAATACAAGTTTTCTAACATAATTGTCCCAGGAAATTCTGTGTATATAAAGTTGCTGTTTATTTTACTTTATGGAATAGAAAAGAAAGAGACTAAATAGAATAACATAATATGAACTCCAGGTGTTCTATTTCTCTGGGCAGGCTTAGGACAGAGCAGGAAGTACCCCGGAGGCAGGGACATCAGAGCCTGCAGCCAGCTCCCTCCCTCCCCCAAACCAGATCCAACCCCTTCTGAGACTGTGTCCAGGTCTGGCCTGGCTCTGGGATCTCCTCCTTTCTTAAGACAGATTAGAGGAGGTGAGATTCTGAGTCGTTGTTCCTTTCATCTCCCAGGGCTGGTGCTCACAATTCCAAAAACCCAGAAGCAGATTACTTGTAGCATAGAATTATATACTTTCGTGCCTTCATTTCTACCTTTCCTATTCAGCCTTGTTTTTCATAAGTCTTTCATCCAGAACCTATTTTGTATGTCTGCAGATTGGGTAATTGCTCAAGTAACAAAATATAAATGTATTTATATTATGACGTGATTATAACAGTCTGGATAATTAACATGCCTACTACTTGATATACTTAAGAGTTTTGATTTTTGTTGAAATCATCAAACATGTAAACTTTTGGCAAATTTCAAGAGTAAAAGACATGTGTAGTCTCCACCCTGTACTTTAGAGCTCCAGAATTTCAGGCATACCTGAGGTTTTTGTACCATTTTTTAAAGTCTTAAATTTTTTAAAAATGTTTATTTATTTTTAAGAGAGACAAACAGAGTGTGAGTAGGAGAGGGGCAGACAGAGAAAGAGACACAAAATCCAAAGCAGGCTCCAGGCTCTGAGCCATCAGCACAGAGCCTGATCAGAACTCGAACTCCCGAACCGCAAGAACATGACCCAAGCAGAAGTTGGACCCTTCAGTGAGCTACCCAGGTGCCCCTCATTTTATACCACTTGACCAACATCTCCCACTATGCCTTCAGTCAGCTCCTGGCCATCATAATTCTTCTGTTTTAAGGGTTCAATGTTGGGGCACCTGGGTGGCTCAGTTAGTTGGGCGTCTGATTTCAACTCAGGTCATGATCTCACAGTCTGTCAGTTCGAGCCCCGCTTTGGGCTCTGGGCCGACAGCTCAGAGACTGGACCCTGCTTCAGTTTCTGGGTCTCCTTTTCTCTCTTTCTCTCTGTTCCTCCCCCTGTTCATGCTCTCTCTCTCTCTCAAAAACAAAACAAAACAAAAAGCCATAAAGCGGTTCAATGTTATTAGTTCTAGATATAATTGAAAGAATACAGTATTTGCCATTTTGTGCAGCTTAATCCACTTAATATAACATCCTCCAGGCTTACCTGCATTGTCCCAAAGGGAAGAATGTAGTTATCTATGTTTAGATATACATCTATCTATAGCTAGATGTAGTTATCTATGTTTAGATATATAGATGTACTATATATTACATATGTTATATATTATTTATGATACATATTTATTTTTACATCATAAATAATATTTTATATATTACATATATAAACATATACTATGTTCCATAACTACTCCTTCTAGAAAGCTGGGAAACTAAAGGGAGATAAGAGCTCCTATCTTCTCAAATGATTAAACTTGAGGAAAAAACAAAGTGGTAACATCAGTGTAGAGGAATTAAACTGATCACATATTGCTGATGAGAGTGTACTAAGAACAGGAAACTGGCATTTACTTATAAACTCGAAACATTTTTTCTAGCCTGTTAAAAAAGGCAAACACAACAATGTAAAGTCCCTGAACTTAGAATCTAACCTTCCTTTCTGTTTTTTTTTCATTCATCCATATTTCATTCCTGTGGCATGCAAATGTTTTTTAATCAATAGGGAAACAGAAGATGGCAAATGAGTCAGGCCCAGTATCTACATCTTCATGGTTATTGTTGGACACCTAGTGGTCAACTTGGAGGATATTATGGGGGTTGAATCCCATCATTTATGTAAAGTTCCCTACACAATACACCACAACTTCTTCGTAAACAGGATATGAGTGCTCAATCCACATCGCAGTAATTGATTTATACATGTTGTTTTCCAAGTGGAGACTGGTTCAGACATTAGTGCATTCTAGAGGCTTCTTTCACTAAACTTTGAAGTGTGGTGGAAGCATGTGATCCTGCGGGATGGTGATAGTGGCCTTTGCTGGGAACCAACAGTAAACTCACCACAGAGGAAAGGAGGTGGTAAACTCCTCCCTCGGAACTCAGCAGGAGTTGTTTGTGTTGAGTCAGATGGTGCTGTGGGGGGCTCAGGTGTGCAGAGCCTGCGTTCTCTACTGTAGTGCCACTAAAGGTGGGTCTCAGGGAGCAGCATCAGCACTAACAAGGATCTGGTGAAAGATGCCAATTCATGGAGCCCATTCCAAACCTGCAGAATCACCGATTCTTCTATGGGACCTGGACACCACATGATCTATATGCACAGGAAAACTTGAAAGTAGAAAGTGCCTATCAGCCTGGGTTTACAAGAAACATCCGTGGCGAGTTTCAAGAACCAGCATCACCTGGGCCCTCTGCCGGAGTCTGTCTATTGGTCAGAGTGAGGGCATCGGTGCTGCCCTAACCATGAGCTCCAGGTGATTCTCAGGTGAGGCCAGGGAGAAACACGAGGAGCCACAGAAGTATTCGGGAGGCTGCGTCCGGCTTTCAGTTAAGAGGTGATGGTAGTCTGTTTGGCATAGACTTGGAAAGGGCAGGTCAGTACAGTCCATGTTCCCCAAGCTGTGGCAGGATATGTGGCTATCTGTGGAAGGGGAAGACATCTGAAACTAAGAAGGAGAAACTCACAGGTAAGTGTCCACACGTGAGCTCCTTTTTTTCCGAATCTTTCCTGTGACAAAGGAGAATGTGGCATCTTCTGCATTGCACGATTCTGCTACCTCCGAGGTGATGATAGCAGGTGAGGAGGCTATACTGAGGCCCTTACAGGCATACAAGTGTTATTTCCCTACATAATATTATTCTGAAAGCATTCAAGAGCAGAAAGGAGAGGAAGAAATGGCTGCTTCTCAGTTAGCTCAGGGGCTGTGTCCTCATTCCTTACTGAAATGCTGTGCATTTAGCATTTGCAAGCATTTGCCTCTCTACCTCTGATGGTATTTCCTAACAAATTTGTCTTGGATGAGTATTTATCCCTTTCATGATAGTCAAATTCAGGTCTTTAGGACATTTTTGAATTATATCCCCAGGCCATCTCTCCATTCTCTACAACCAGGCTTTTTGTGCAGCATGAAGAATTCTGCCATGAATTCATGACTTAGAACTACTGAAAATATTCCTTTGCTGACAGATTAATATGGGGATGTGTTGATACCCAAGATTCTTTTGGGAGATGGGTTGTGTTTTGGGACCCCAGTGAAGGAAAATATTATACAATATTGTATATATATTGTCGTGTCTGGGTGTTGCATAAGTCTATGTAATAGATTAAGAACATGAACAAACAGGGGCTCCTGGGTGGCTCAGTCAGTTAAGCATTGAGCTCTTGGTTTTGGCTTAGGTCATGAAGTCACAGTTTGGAGTTCAAGCCCTGTGTCAGGCTGCTCACTGTCAGCAGAGCTTGTCTCTTCTTCCTTTTTCTCCCCTCCCCTGTTCACTCTCTCTCACTCAAAATAAATATACTTAAAACAAAAAGAATATGAGCAAACCGATCATATGGCTGTTTGGCCCAGAATAAGTCCGTCTTCTGAAAAAGAGCCTTGTTGTCTAGATTGTTTCAAAGACTTACTATCTAGAATACACTGAAGACTATAGGACAGGGGAGGAATCTGTGGCTTGAAATTTGCAAAAACCTATATCTTAATGGTTGGTATCCTATTACGATTTGTGGAATTTTTTTTAATTCTTTGGAAATTCTATCACAACAATGATGAGTCCTTCTACGTGCGTGAGACCACTGATATCAATTTGTCTCATTACAGCTGATTTTAACACTGTTCACATGAATTAGGGGCTCTTTGATGGATTCCCCCAGAAAAATGAAGTCTCTCCTTTATTTATAGGAGATCCTGGTCCTTGCAAATAAAGGTTTCATTAAGAGAAAACCTTAATCTCCTGAGTTGTAATTTTATTTTGCACAGTGTAACAGATATATTCTCCATTGTCACTTTTTTATTTTCAGCAAAAGGAAACAAGTGTCCTATAATTACTGTATGTTCTTGTGTTAAAATTCTGTAGTGTAGGGTGGCTTAGTCGGTTAAGCGTCCGACTTTCGCTTAGGTCATGATCTCGCGGTTCGTGGGTTCGAGCCCCGCATCTGGCTCTGTGCTGACTGCCGGCTCAGAGCCTGGAGCCTGTTTCAGTCTGTGACTCCCTCTCCCTCTGACCCTCTCCTGCTCACGCTGTCTCTCTCTCTCAGAAATAAATAAAAAAAAAAATTCTGTAGTGTAGCTTGGCACAAATTACCTCATTCAAGGAAGTAATCAGGCATTTGTTGGTGTAAAAAAGGCAATATTAATAATCATTTATCTTAAACTTTCTCCTTCCCTGAAGTTCTCTGTAAACATCACAGCAAATTATTGATAATTCTAGAAACTAAAAGGCATAGGATACTGTTGCCCACATTTTAAAATACGATATCTCTTCCTTATTTCTGATTCAGTAGTACTTGGAGGTGGGGTTAAGTGGCTGAACATTGAAAAGTATTCCTAACTGTTGTAAAGAGGTCATCAGGAAACAACATTTGGAGAAATCATTTTCTGTATCTTTCTGTAATGTGTTCTATTCTCTACTGAGCATAGTGTTGGATTTGAAATTGTAGACTCTCCAGCTAGGGTCATTTACCTTTTTCCTGTAAATAGGTCTGCTATCTTTAGTGTAGATTTCATCAAGCTCTTGGAAAGGAAAGAGCCCTAGCACATGAAGAGAAGGGAGAAGTAACCACACACCCAGATAAATGGGAATGAATGAAGCAGATGACACAGGTGAGGCACCAAAGTCAGTGGAGATAACTCAACATTAAAATGTTGTTTGGGGGGCACCTGGGGGGCTCAGTAGGTTAAGCATCCGACTTTGGCTCAGGTCATGATCTCATGGTTTGGGGGTTCAAGCCCCGCATCGGGCTCTGTGCTGACAGCTCAGAGCCTGGAGCCTGCTTCAGATTCTGTATCTCCCTCTCTCTCTGCCCCTCCCCTATTCACTCTGTCTCTCTCTCAGAAATAAATAAAATATTAAAAACAAATAAATAAAATCTGGGAAGGCCAGCTTAAATGGAATAACTTTTGGAAACCTAGTTTTATTCTGCTGGTGGTCACAGAGGTACGTCTCCTGCCTCACTCTTCCCATGCTCCTACATCTTCTTAGGCTTACCCTCTGTTCCAATGTCTTCCATGACATTCACGGTAGAATCGAAAAGCCACCCCATGTCCAGTGAAGGTCTGTGTGATCTATCTGCTTTTCTGTTGGTTTTGGGAGCTTGTGAAAATCTGTACACATAGGGAGATTCTAAGTGGAGGCCCCAACGTGATTTACTCCTGTCCCACTTATGGGTGGACTGGTCACCTGGAGATATACACAATGTCTGGTACAACATCAGGAATGTGAGGTGGACTGATGCTCCCCTATCAAATCTTATACAGTGCAGCCCTCCCTGTAGAGGCTCCCCATTGATGAGATCCAGTAGTCTGTGCTCAGAAATATACTGGGAGCCTCAGTGTTTACATTGACCTCACAGTGAAGCCATTGGACCACTGCATTAACAGCTGATTAATTCTAGGCTCCATCAAGGCCTAAGTACCAGAATCTTTGGGGGTGAGACATTAGAGATGGTAGTTGAAAAAATTATACAGGGAATCCCAATATGAAGCAAAGCTAAGAGTGACATTTTAAGCATTCCTTGTCAGAATTCCATGTATACACAGATCATTTGAGGTTCCCATTGAAAACAGATTCTGGGGCCCCACACTCAGATATCCTGACTCCTTAGGTCTAGATGAAGGTCCTTAATTTATTCTTTATTTTTCTTTAATATTTGTTTATTTTTGAGAGAGCGTATGCATGGAGTAGGGGCTGAGGGAGAGAGATACTGAGTCCGAAGCAGGCTCCAGCTTCTGAGCTGGCAGCAAAAAGCCTGACATGGAGCTCAAACTCAGGAACCGGTGAGATCCTGACCTGAGCCTAAGTCAACCACTTAACCGACTGAGTCACCCAGGCACCCCTATTAATTTGTACCTTTAACAAGCATTAAAACTGCTGTCCCCAGACTTCATTTCCATTACCACTAAGCTAGAGAAAACAGAAGAGCACACCTGAGTCCCTTCTACCCAACCATTCGATCTGAACACAAATACTGCTGTTCCCAGTGAAGACTACTAACTGCTTTCAAAAAGATAGCATTCTCTGCTCATCTACTGAAAGTTGGGAGGGGACTAGATAAGGCAGTGGTGTCTGAGCAAGGCTCATTGAGAACTGTGAGGGAACATGTGTACTCCTCCACGAAAGTGGTGTTTATTAAGTATCTACCACATGCTCCAAGTGTATGAAGATGCATTGTGTCCAGAACACTGGCCTGGGAATCTTACATACATTGTATGAGTTAATATCTCTAAAACCCTGGGAATTGGGTATACTGTGTTCATTTTTCCAGGAGGATTGGATGTGGGGTGAGTCATCTTGGAGTAGAGATTGTTTTTCTTCTTTTGCAATATCAGTACTCTTAAAAATAATATTGGATGTGGAGGCACAAATATAAAGAGCAGATGGGATTCAAGGTGGAGTAGAACCTGTGAGGGAAATATGATGCATCAATCATTTGCATTTATGTATTTGGTTACTTTCAATGTGTTAAAAATCCATGAACATCCCAGGGATGGAAGGTGGAATGCTATGTGTTCCCTAGAAGCACTGTTTGAAACAGAAAGATAAAAGGGACTCACAAAATTTAAAGTCCTTTACAATCCTTTATCTGAGTCTGAGTCTCAGGAAGGTGTGGATACCAATGGGCTACCCAGGAGGTAGAGCTGCCAGGAATTCTGTTCTCTGAGCTTTTCTGAGAAGGGAGGATCAGGGACTGGCAGTGGGGCCATAGAGATCAATTTCATGGTGGAACAGGTCATTTTTTACAGAATCTGAAGGGATGATAATTTTAGGCTCTGCAAGCACCATGGAGACAGAAGGACGATTCCAGATGTAAATTCCAGGACTGCTGAGCTCTGTGCCCACAATGTTAGTCCCCAGTAGGAATCCAGGGACATCAGAAGGTCTGCTGCTTGGTGGGACTGATGGGAGACTGAGCGTGTATATTACACAGAGTGATCCTGTATGGCCGGTCCCTGCTCCCCATCTGCTCAGGGTCACCTGCATGGTGGGAGGTGCCACACTTGACGGGCTCACCTGCATTGTCTTTGGGCCCATGTGTGAAGTATTGATAATAGCAAAGGGAGAGATGAGAGAAGGCCTCAAAATCTCTGGGTGTGATAACATTGGTGTGAGGGAGGACTGGTCTGTCCAGAGACTCTGGCCCCTGATTCTTTGAAATGTAAACTCAGGTGTGTGGGCTTGGTTGAGAAGGGATTCAAGGCTGGTGCTCTGGAGACCTGGGCAGGTGAAGGGAGAAGCACATAAATGCAGGTTTTGGCCACGAGAGGGACAATGTATGCCAGAAGTCCTCTGTGCACCTGTGCCGCACGTGGCCAGAAACTCTATCTGCGCAGGCGCTGTGGGGAGCCATTACCAAGAGTGAAACCTGGGGAAGTGAGGGCCGAATCACATCAGTGTCTTATGCGCATGTGCAAAGGTGGGCTGAGAGAGTCAGGGAAAGGTGTCCTGAGTTTTATGCTCCTGTTATAAGTGGGCAAGGTGTTTAGGCCACATGAGTAAGGTGCTCAAAACGAAAGATGGTCCTGTGTGGTATTAAAAGATGAACTGATATATGTTCAAATGTTCAAGAGTTTAACCTGACCAGTTTTTTGTCTATTCAAATTGTTAGGAATGTTCCTTCTGTAGGAGGTAGTGGTAAGATTTTAATAGAGACAATGTGGAAGCAAAGGAAGGACAGTGCTTGACCGGATAAGCCTTCAGTAGTTGTCCTTGTTTGGGGAATACAATTGTATACAAAGAAAAACTGCCCCAAAATTAATATCAGAAACCTTACAGAGGGGTATCATGGCAACCTGCATGAAAGGACAAATAACTACTTTGGAGTTTAAAATGTCAGATAACAATGTAAATTAAATAGCATTGAGAAAAAAAATACAGTGTATAATAGCAAGAGGTAGGTGAGGAAATGGATTACTGTAGAAAAGATTTATTAGGCTGTACAAGTTGGCTTTGATAAAAATATTGGCTACTGGTTACAGTGAAGGACCTTGACTTACATTGCAACAGTATTCTCCCACACACATCAAAATCTGGAAACAATAGGTCCTTCTGAAACTGTCACGCAGTGTTCTTTTTTCCCCAACCCTCAAATCACAGAAATATGTTTTTGAATATCAACTAGCCATTTAGGGAACCCTTAAGATAACCCTCTACAAGCTATAATTGAGGCACCTGAGGAAACCTCCCCAACATTTATGGGGGAAAAAGGGGTTGATATGAAAAGTGGTAAGTACTAAATGAGTTACAGACACACCTTATTCATATCCTTCCAAAACCAAACTGGGGGAAAACCTTACTGTTATTCTTCCAAACACCACATACCTAAAAACACTGCACAAAGTGACCCATTAGTTTATAATGACTTTCACTGTGTCTTAATACAGTCCTTCGCTTAAAGTCTACTTGTCTAATGTAAGCATAGATACTGTGCTTTGTTTTGTTTCCATTTGCATGGATTATCTTTTTCCATACCTGCACTTTGAGTCTGACTGTGTTCCCAAAGCTGAAGGGAGTCTCTTGAAGGCATCATATAGGTGTGTCTTGTATTTCTTTCCATTCAGCCAATCTATATCTCTTGATTGAAAAATTTAGTCCATTTGTAGTCATTTATTTAAAATTCAAGTTAGTTAACATAAAGTGTAGTATTGGGTCACCTTGCTTGTCTTTCTGAAAAGTGTGGCTAGGGGTTTATCAATTTTGTTTACTATCTCAAAAATCCAGCTCTCCGTTCTATTGATCTACTCTTTTTCTTGGATTCTATACTATTTATTTCTGTCTAATCTTTATTTATTCCTTTCTTCTGCTGGCTTTTGGCTTTATTTGCTGCTGCTTTTCTAGCTCCATTAGGTCTACCATTAAGCTGTGTACTTGGGACCTTTCTTGCTTTTTGAGAGAGGCCTAAATTGCAATGTATTTTCCTTTCAGGATTGCCTTTGCTGCAAAGGGTGTGGAAGGTCATGTTCATTTTCATTTGTCTCCATGCATTTTAAAATTTCTTCTTTAGTTGCCTGGTTAACCCATTCATTTCATTTTTTATCAGTGTTCTTTAAGCTCTATGTATTTGAGGGCTTTCCAAATTTTTTTCTTGTGGTTGGCTTCAAGTTTCATAGTTATGATTTGAAAATATGCATGGTATGATCTCAGTCTTTTTATACCCATGGAGGACTGATTTGTAACCCCATATGTCATGTATTCTGGAGAATGTTCCATGTACACATGCGAAGAATGTGTATTCTGCTTCTTTAGCATGAAATGTTCTCAATATATCTATTAAGTCCATTTGGTCCAGTATGCCATTGAGAGCCATTGAAGTCTTGTTGCATTTCCACTTTGATGATCTGTTCATTGCTATTAGTGGAGTATTAAGGTCTCCTGTGTTTATGGTATTATTGTCAATAAGTTTGCTTATGTTCGTTACTGACTTCTATGTTTAGGTGGTTTCAATGTGGGGGCCTAAATATTTACAATTGTTAGCTCTTCTTGATGGACAGACACTTGGGTTATGATATAATCTTCTTATTCATTTCTTGTTGCACTCTTTGTTTCAAAATCTACTTTTTCTGGTAGAAGTATGGCTACTCCAGCTTTCTTTTGATTGCATTAGCATGCTAGATGGTTCTCCATCCCCTCATTTTCAATCTGAGTGTGTAAAATGAGTCTCTTATAGGCAGTATATAGATGGATCTTGTCTCCCCCCCCACTCCTTCTGATACCCTATGTCATTGGGGGCATTTAGTTCATTGACATTCAGAGTGGTTATTGAAAGATATGAATTTAGTGCCGTTGTGTTACCTGTAGATTTTTGTTGTGATGCTCTCTAATCCTTCGTAGTTTTGCTGCTTTCCACTAACAGAGTCCCCCTTAGAATGTCTTGTAGGGGTGCTTTAGTTATCATTAACTTTTTTATGATTGATTTTTTTGTTTAATTTATTAAATTTATTTATTTATGAGAGACAGAGTGCAAGTGGGGGAGGTGCAGAGAGACAGGGAGACACAGAATCTGAAGCAGGCTCCAGGCTCTGAGCTGTCCACACACTGCCCAATGTGGGGCTTAAACTCATGAAACATGATCTCATGACCTGAGTAGAAATAAGAGGCTTAACTGACTAAATCACGTAGCCACCCCAGTGATCACTAACTTCTTTAGTTTTTTTCTTCGGGAAGGTCTGTATCTCTTCTATTCTGAATGACCTACTCAATGGAAAAAGGAATCTTGGCTACATATTTTTCCTAATCAACACATTGAATGTTTCCTGCCACTCCCTTCTGGCCTGTCAGGTTTCAGGGGACAGGTCTGCTACTAACCTTATGTGTCTACCCTTGTAGATTAAGGACCGTTTGTCCCTAGCTTCTCTCAGAACTCTATCTTTGTATTTTGCAAGTTTCACAGTGATATATTGTGGTGTTGACCTGTTTTTGTTGATTTTGAAGGGATTTCTCTGTACCTCGTGGACTTGGATGTCTCTTTTCCTCCCCAGATTAGGGAAGTTCTCAGCTATAATGTGTTCAGGCAAACTTTATTCCCCTATTTTCTCCCTCACCTTCTTCTGGGACTCTTATGATATGGATAATGCTTTCATGAAATCACTTAGTTCTCTATTTTCCCTTCGTGATACAGCAATTTTCTTTCCCTCTTCTTTTCAGCTTCATTATTTTCCATAATTTTATCTATTTCTCTTGTTCTCTGCTCCTTCCATCTTTGCTGTCATTGTATCTAGTTTATTTTGCATCTCAGTTATACCATTTTTCAGTTCATCCTGACTAGTTCTTAGGTGTTTGATCTTTATAGCAAGGGTTTCTCTGGTGTCTTCTATGCTGTTTCAAGCCCAGCTATTAGGCTTATGACTATTGTTCAAAATCCTTGTTCAGATATATTATTGTCATGTTATGAGCAATACTGTGGCTAGGATTTCTTCTTGACCTTTGTTTTGGGGGAGAATTCCTCTGGATTTTTCACTTTGGCTAAGTTTCTGTCTTTTGCATGTTCTAACAGCTTCCTATGGGCCTGAGAGTACTGCTATATTAATAAGGGGTCACAGACGGTCTAGAGCCTGGCACTCCAGGATGTGTTCCTGGTATTATGTTTGGTACACTCTGCTGTTGCATTTTGGCTGCTCTACCCCACTGGTCCATTCTCTGCAGAGCTCATCCTTGGTGCAGTGGCAGTGAGATTGGAACTTCAACTAGGTGTGCTTTGAGCTGTTTGTTGAAATAACCCTGAGAAACAAAAGGGTGTGGGAAGACTGCTTTCTTAAAAAGACTAAAAGGGGAACGATGCTCAGCATCCCTCCTCATCAGGGAAATACAAATCAAAACCAGACTGAGATACCACCTCACGCCAGTCAGAGTGGCTAAAATGAGCAAATCAGAGAACTCTAGATGCTGGCGAGGATGTGGAGAAACGGGCACCCTCCTACACTGTTGGTGGGAATGTAAACTGGTACAGCCCCACTGGAAAACAGTGTGGAGGTTCCTCAGGAAACTAATAGAACTCCCCTATGACCCAGCAATAGCACTGCTAGGAATTTACCCAAGGGATACAGAAATGCTGATGCATAGGAGCACATGTACCCCAATGTTCATAGCAGCACTCTCCACAATAGCTAAAACATGGAAAGAGCCTAAGTGTCCATCAACAGATGAATGGATCAAGAAGATGTGGTTTATCTATACCATGGAATACTACATGGCAATGAGAAAGAATGAAATCTGGCCATGTGTAGCAACATGGATGGACCTTGAGGGTGTTATGCTGAGCGAAATAAGTCAGGCAGAGAAGGACAAATATCATATGTTTGCACGTATAGGAGGATTAGGAGGAACTTGACGGAGGAACAAGGGGGAGAAGAAGGGGGGAAATGGTGGGGGAAAGGGAGAGAGGCAAACCATGAGAGACTCTTGAATGCTGACAAAAACTGAGGACTGATGGATGTGGGGGGGAGGGGGGATGGGCATAGAGGAGGACACTTATGGGGATGAGCACTGAGTGTTATGTGGAAACTAATTTGACAATAAACTATTTGTAAAAAAAAAAAAAAACAAACATTGGGGTGCATGTGTCCCTTCAAAACAGCATACCTGTATCCCTTGGATAAATACCTAGTAGTGCAAGTGCTGGGTTGTAGGGTAGTTCTATTTTCAATTTTTTGAGGAACCTCCATACTGTTTTCCAGAGTGGCTGCACCAGTTTGCATTCCCATTAGCAGTGCAAAAGGGATCCTTTCTCTGTATCCTTGCCAACATCGGTTGTTGCCTGTGTTGTTAATGGTAGCCATTCTGACAGGTGTGAGGTGATATCTCATTGTGGCTTTGACTTGTATTTCCAATGATGAGTGATGTGTTGAACTTTGTGTGTGTGTGTGTGTGTGTGTGTGTTGGCCATCTGGATGTATCCTTTTGGAGAAGTGTCTACTCATGTCTTTTGCCTGTTTCTTCACTGGATTATTTGCTTTTTGGGTGCTGAGCTTGATGAATTCTCTATAGATTTTGGATACTAACCCTTTAGCTGATAAAGCGTTTGCAAATATCTCCCATTGTATTGATTGCCTTTTAGTTTTGCTGATTGTTTCCTTCACTGGGCAGAAGCTTTCTATGTTGATGAGGTTAATTTCTGATTCTTTAACTCTTAGCTCTGCAGGAAGGGTCTCCTTAATGTTTTATATTATTTTCTTAATGCAATGAGTATTTAAGATTAATGCCTTATATTTTCTATCTGGCATGTTACTGACAACTGTTTTGCATAGATCTATGTCCAAGGCCATATCTTGTTCTTACATTTTGGAAACCTTCCATCTAGGCATTTTGTAGAAGTCTCTGCTTTCCTCTGTATGTTCAAAAACCAGTTATGTCTCCTCACTGCAGGCCAGTGACCTGCAGATGCTCTCCTTGTCTGCTGTGAGCAGTATTTGGTGTCTGGCCTGAAGTGTTCACTAGTTGTGCTGAGGTCTGTTTGTGAAATAAGACCTGACACCAACTCACCACAACTTAGGCGCTATGCAGAACTGTCAGAACAAAAGACAGGTGTGGTTACCGGTTTATATAGATCTGCTGGAGAGGGGTTGACCTTGCTGGGCCTCAGGCAAGCTTAACTCAGAATGGCACGTCCACCACAGCACAGTCAGGTGGGGGTTCCCATAAGCCACTTAGACAACCTACTGAGCTGCCTCACTCAGGTGATTGTTTATGCTGAAGGGTGGGGGAAGGAAATGGTGCCATCCATCTCCGTTTTTCTCAGGCAGGCATCTCAGTGAATGATACCTTTGAAGGAAGTGCTCCTAGAATCGTGAATAATCTCACCCCTCTGTGCTCTGTGTTCTTCAGATCCCTGTTTCCAAGTTGTCTACATGGGGGTTGTGTGCCTGCCTTCTCTCCAGGAGCAGTGCAGTGCCCTTCTCTCTCCAGCTGGCCTTTAAAACTCTATGCTTTATGCCATACTGGATGCAAGAACTCACAAAGTTGAGCCCTTCTCCTTTTCTAAGCCATGACTTTGGGGAAATGTTCTACTATGTTCCCCTGTGTGCTCTTCTTTCTCTCTTCCTCCTCCACAACCATAGCTCCATATCCTCTGTAGCAGTATAGTCTGTTTCTAAGCCGTATCTCTGTACTGTCTACAGTCTTTATGCTCTTCCCTCAGTTGGGGAGTTTCTCGGTCAGCATTTCAGGTGCTTTTATGGGTATTAGGATGATTTGATACTTATCCAGTTGTGTTTGTGGGCTGTGATGACCCTAGGGTCCTCCCACATTGCCCCCATCTTCCTCCCTCTCTGAAGAATCCTTGCCTTTAAAAACCTGTTAAAACAAGTTTTACAAAGTTACAGAATACTTTGTACTTCTACACAACAAACAATCCCCAAATGAAAATAATTACATTTACAACAGCATCACAAAGAAAAAACTCATAGGATTTGACACAAGATAGAGGTGCTAAGTACTGTGATGAAAACTAGAGAATATTGTACAGGAATTGTAAGAAAAATAAGTGGAGCCATATACATGTTCTTGCATAGGAATGCTTAACACTAGTGAGCTGTTAAGGTACCAGGTTGCTCAGTTGGTTAAGCGTCTGACTTCGGCTCAGGTCATGATATGGTGAATTGTGGATTTGAACCCTGGGTCTTTGCTGACAGCTGAGGCTTTGGAGTCTGCTTCAGATTCTCTCTCTCAAAAAATAAACATTAAAAGAACAGTAGTAAGTTGTCAGTACTACTCAAAGTGATGTAGAGATTTAATGCAATCTCTATGAAAATCCCAATGGCATTTTAGGCAGAAAGATCAATACCCATCCTAACATGCATATTGATTTCACAGGAAAACACGTACTGAGAATGATCTTGAAAAAAAAAGAGTACATTGGTAGCAACACACTTCTTGATTTAAAACCTTTAACAAAGCCATAGTTATCAAAATAATGTGCTAGAGACAAAGACAGGCATAGAATGATGGAAAAGTGATGGGTGAGCTAATGTGGTCTTCTCTGATGCTAATGTATATGGTAACAAACTGAATATCTTGTTAAATTCCTATTCTAGTTTGGATTTCTGGGTGGAGTCTGAGTTTTCCACATTTCTCATTAGCTTGCAAAGGATGCCAGTATCTTCAGTTCAGCAGCCATACTTTTTGGGACGACTGGGTGGCTCAGTTGGTTAAGTGTAGAACTCTTGATTTCACCTCAGGTCATAATCTTAGAATCAAGAGATGGAGCCCCACATTGGGGTCCACACTGTGCATGGAGTCTGCTTGGGATTATTTTCTCCCTTCTCTCTCTCTCTCTCTCCCCTCCACCCCTCACTCACTGATGAGGTCTCTCTCAAAATAAACAAATATTAAAAAGAAGCCATACTTTTAAAATAGCATGATTTTGAACCTAAAACCTATTGTGGAAATTACAACTTCTAACATGAACAGGAGCAATTTTACTGAACATTTACTACACACTACATAGCATTCTAACAGTTGTTGGTTTTTTGTTTTTTTTTTTAACAAATTCACACATGAATTGCCAGTAACCTATGAGAACAGGATTATTCTTCAGCATTCAAAAAATATCTTGGCAAGCTTCAGTATTAGTAGGGCTTGAATTTTACCTCAGCATGTCTGACTTTGAATTCATCTAAGAACACAGACTGCTATACACATGCAACTCTTAAAGAAGCATCAGAGCAGGTTTCAAAGTGACAGGGGCAATGAAAACCTGATTACACCACAGCAGTGACAACGAAAAGAAGTGAACATACAACATAAAATAAGAAAATTACAAATTGGATGAAAAAGAATAAAAGTTACAAAGTAAAAATTTTTTAACTAGCATTGAAACCAAGAAATGTTGTCAGGGGCATAAAACTCCTAAATCTATTTATGGAAGAAGGTTACAGTGTCTTGCAAACACACCACAAAGACAAACACCCACCTGATTTAAATAACATAACTATTGTTTGTGAGTTTTCTACAACATTGAAAGTTTTTGTCTCATTTCTCTTTTGTGCTGAGTTCTATTTTACAATTTGAAGGCAGTGGACCATATGACAGATTTTCTTTCTCTGAAGCAGCGGAGCAGTGATAAGGAAGACGGTGGCAGTAGTGTGGAATAAAATGAACTTGTAAGACAAAGCCCTGACTTGATTTGTAATCTCCACTTCATGCACCATTATCTCTAGCAAACACAGGAGAAAACCCTTATTTTCCAAAGCAGACCAAAAAGAAAGTGAAACATGGGAGAGTTTCCAAAAAAGATGATCTCTTTCAGTAAATCCTCCTAAGGTACTTAATGATAAGTGAGGGGGGAAGAAATCAACCTTATGGTGGAGGGATGCAACAGAATATAGAAAAAATGGAAGTGCATGAAACTACTATAATGGATCAAATTGATGTCAGGTGTCTCATGATCTTCAAAGGACATCACAATTGCTATAAAATAAGTGTCCAGAACAAGTATGTAAATCATAATCCAAATGTAAACATTGAGGTGTCTGGGTGGATCTGTAGGTTAAGTGTCTGACTCTTGATTTTGGCTCAGGTCTTGATGTCATGGTTTATGAGTTTGAGCCCTGCATCGGGCTCAGCACTGACACCATGGAGCTTGTGATTCTCTCTCTCTCCCTCTCTCTCTCTCTCTCTCTCCCCCACTCATGCTCACACTTGCCCTCCCTCTTTCTCTCAAACTAAACTTTAAATACATACATGCATACATATATACATAAAACCTGAAAGCATCAGTTTTTATTTAAATACTAGGCCAAATATAGCACCCATACCTATAATCTATGATAGTGAATATGAGCCTTGTGTGTCATATGTAATCAGACTTTCATATGCTCCTCTTTGAATTTTCTCATTAGATCAATCACAAAAGCTTGGTCCAGACACTGTGGCATGGGAGGTGAACTGACATAAAGCAATTGTGGAACTCTGATCTCCTTTCAGTGCCTTTGCTTCATTTAATAATATTTTTCAGGGTTGCTGGAACACTGTGGGATTTCCCCACTGCAGCACAGATGGACTGGACATTTTAACAGAAGAAGCCCTTGTCCTCAGGCTGACTGATGTCCTGTGCCATTTTTATCTCTCAAGGATGATGTTTCCCAAGAGTGCCTATAGGAAGGTATCTCTCTATATCAATACAAACATTACTGATCAAGTGAAGTACAAGAGGAAAAGGAAAGTTTATGTAATGCTTCATTCCACTGCTTTAACAGGTACAAGTGGTCCTTCAATAATGCAAGAGTTTAGTGTACCCACCACTCATGCTGTTGAAATCCATGTATACTTTGACTCCCCAACATTTCAATAGCTGACTGTTGACCAAAAAAAACCTTTATCAAAAACAGTCAACATATTTTATATATAAGTGTTATATATGGTAATTCTGGAATAAAGGAAGCTCAACAGAAGAAAATGTTCAGAACATCAGAAGGAAGATAAAACACATTTACTCTACTGTAAATGGATCTGACTGTAAGTGGACCCACAGTTCAAGCCCATGAGGTTCAAGGGTCTAGTGTACTTTGCGTTACTGTTTACCAGCAACCTTGATGAAGGTGGGACAGGCTAAGGTAGGAGAACACTTCATCTATTACAGATCACTTGCTCATACATTAAAATCCACTCACTGTTATTCATTAAAATATATTAGGTTCAAACACTTACTAAACAAGGCACTGCAAGATTGCTGTATGATTCTTAACCATTAGAAATATTCAAACACCATTTTTGTTCCTCTGCTACAGAGATCTGTGACTTGTACTTCCCATGTTTTTCAAACTGAGACTGATTCTTGAGTAAATGTGGATTTACAATATTGTACACCTTTTTACAGAAGAGTTACCTGTACTTTCCTCAAGTATCTATGAAAATTTCTTTGTTAGTGGTGTAATGAATGTTCTTTGAATTGGTATGATGAAGACACATACAGAAGTTAATGAACTGCCAGTGTTTTCTCCTTAAACAGCAAGTGGCAAAACTATTCAAAATTAGACTGTTCTTCTGTCTTTAATGCAAAGAATGATGCCCTAAACACTTACTTCATGCTGACTTACATCACTTTTGTAAACAGCATCTCCATTAGATTATCTTCATGCATTAGAAATGACAGCCTCTTGAATCTTCCATGGAAAAGTGGCCATGCATGAATTCCACATCATAGAAGAACCCCTCCTATGTGTGAGATAGCAACAATCAGATCAATTTGCATACATATGAATAAAGTCATAGCATGAGATTTAGAGTAAAATTAATATGTACTGTGCATATATTCTATTTGGTCAGAAAAAGACATACTAGTACTAATTATCCCTCTCCACACATCCATCTTCTTCCTTATTCCTTTAAATCATATTAACAAATACAGTTGGCAGGGTGCCTTCGTGGGTCAATCGATTAAGCATCAGACTCTTAGTTTCAGCTCAGAGTCAATTCTGAGCTGTCAATTTCTCCATTTGCGAAATGGAGGGACACATCGGGCTCTGTGCTGACAGTGTGGAGTGGGCTTAGGATTCTCTCCTACCTGTCCTTTCCCCACTTGTAGTCCCTCCCTCTCAAAATAAGTAAGCTTTCTTTTTTTTTTTAAAGAGAAGTAAACACAGTTGATTGTTGAATAACATGGGTTTGAATACTGTGGGTCGATATGCACATTTTTTAAATGAATACAGTACTGAAAACATGTTTTCTTCATTATGATTTCCTTAGTATTTTCTATTCTCAAGCTTACTTTATTATAAAAAAAGATAGCCTACAAGTAATGTGATGATTGTTAGTTAATATTCTAGGTAAGGCTCCTCATCAACAATATGCTATTTCCATATAAAAGTAGGTATGGCTTTAAGTTTTGCAGACTCAGAATTACATATAGATTTTCGATTGTCCAGTGGTTAGTGCACCTAACAATTCTATCGTCCAAGGCTAAAATATAATCTGAGTGTTTTAATTTTGCATTCTTGTCTCTAAGACACTGATTTGTAACCATCTCAAAAGTGGTATTTACTTAGGCTTTCTCCCATAAATTCTGATTTCATATACATTTGACTTTCCATTACATAGTTTGCCAATTGTTGATGTCTTTGTTTTCGTCCTCTGTAAAGACTGTTTTGGAGGGCAGCTGAGCGGATCAGTCAATCGAGTGTCTGACTCTTAATTTCAGCTTAGGTCATGATCCTAGGGTCATGAGATCGAGCCCGACATGGACTCTGCATTGAGTAAGGAGCCTGCTTAGGATTCACTCGTTCTCTCCTTTTCCCCTAATCATACATACACACACACACTCTCCCTCTCTACAAGACTATTTTGTTTGTACATGTACATGTACATGTCTGCCATTAGATTTTCATTTTTAGTGTTTCTATCCAGTATGTTTTCTCTGTTGAGTAAGGTTTCAGTTCCAGGTAACGACTTTTCTCATATCAAATGGCTTTAAGAGTTAAACGTTATGCCACATTTGTTACATTTTTTTTATTTGAAAAGACTTTTTTTGACAAAACAGGAACATGGGACAGACAGAGGGTTGTGGGGAAACAGAATATCTGAAGCAGTCTCTGCACTGATAGCAGTGAACCCAATGCATGGTTTAAACTCACAAACTGAGTTCATGACCTGAGCATATGTCAGACGCTGAACCCACTGAGCCACCCAGGTGCCCCCACATTCTTTACATTTTAAGGGTTGTCTCCAGTATGTACTATGGTGTTCAGAAAGTTTATAGCTCTGCTTAAAGGCTTTTTCACATTTTATTTTACATTTCTCAGCCTTCACCCCACTATTTGTAAACTTTTGTGGGTAAGTTTTGAATGGTAGTAAAGTCTTGCCACATTGTGTTTATTTTGTAAGAGTGTAATTTCCATTATAAGATCTCTGTTGTTGAGTTTTGAAAACAACTTAAAAGGTTTGCTACAGTTATTGCCTTTCTAGAATTTGAGCTTTCATAAAAGTGTTTGCCATACTTACTGCTCATAGACTGGTTCTCTAATGGTTCTTAGGATTAACATTTCCCCCAGATTCATTGCACTGGTAAGCTTGCTCTCCATTAAAATTCCTTGGTAATTATGAAAATTAGAGTACTCAGTGAAGATCTTCCTAAGTTCACAACATGAAAATTTGCTCCAAAGCAAGTATTATGTGATACTATTGAGCAGTGATGTTTAATATATGACCATGTTTATCAAAATTAAGGGACTTTAGAACAAAAGGAGATTATGTGTTGGTTGAAGAATCAAGAATACTCCACAAAGGACTTCTGAAATCAATAACATTTAGAATTTTTATCTCTATTGTTAAATGTCTTTCAGAAATGTTTCAGTGAATGATTAAACCAGTGTTATATACGAAATGGCTTGAATGATTAGGTCACTTTGTAGAATTTCCAAATGTCCTTTCAGAAAATATCTATGTTTAATAAATGGATTTGGGTCCTTTCACTCAAAGACAGTGTTCTGTAGGGGTGCCTGGGTGGCTCAGTCGGTTGAGTGTCCGACTTTGGCTGAGGTCATGATCTCACAGTTTGTGGGTTTGAGCCCCACATTGGGCTCTGTGCTGACGGCTAGCTCAGAGCCTGGAGCCTGTTTCGGACTCTGTATCTCCCTCTCTCTCTGACCCTCCCCTGCTCATGCTCTCTCTCTCTCAGAAATAAATAAAACATTAAAAAATTAAAAAAAACAGTGTTCTGTAAACATAATTTACTGTGGGGTTCTCGCCCCCCCCCTTTTTATATCCTTCATCTCTTTGTCAATAAGGATTTCATCATGGTAATGTGGCCAGTTTTGTCATATCCATCATAATATCCTTTCTACCCTTCATACCCCCCATCATTATCACGGTCAGTCATTAAGTATAAATATTCAAGGCCCCAGCCTCCAGATCTTCCCAAATTGTCTAAGGAATGAAACTTTTTCTGTCAATCATTGCCAACAAGCCTAGAGTCTTATGGAAAGACCCAACTATGAGAAAATAAGTTATCTCACTAAACCCACATGTATGTATGCTAAAAATGATGTATAAAATGAATACCCATCATAGGACATCAGCAGAATGGAGAAATCGGAAATACCAGCACTTTGCTCTTCCATGAAATAGAAAATGGACCAAATGACCTTTTGGAGTGCTCCAGAAGCCTGTGGGAAAACACAGCACACCCAGGCAAAAACAAATGAAGAAGAGTCACATCAAAGAGACAAGAAACATTTGTGAAACTTGCCCACAACAGCTGCTCATCCTCTCTGGGATTCCATGGCAAGATTGTGAGAAAACTCTTAGCTCCTCTAAGGAGTTAAACCAATGAGTGACCTGTATGCTCAATGATCTGACTTGCTTGCAGCTGCCCGAAGGTCTTGTTTCTGCATGAAGGATATGCAAAGCTGAGGGAATGACAGCACCTTCTGGATGCACTGTGGTCGCTGCTCAGAGAAAAGGTGAGTATTTGTTCCAACAATGGAAACTACAGAGCTAAAGACAAACAGGAAAGTATCATTGACTCTCAAGTAACTATACTTGCTTAAAGTGGGAAATCTCAAAACCTCAGACATTACAAATGGCCAAGATGTGCAACAGGTGCCAGGGTTACTACTATTTGTGATTTCCTCTAAAAAGTTCATAAGCCTGCACCCAGAGGCTAGTGTGTTCATTTTTATTTTTTAATGTTTATTTTTGAGATAGAGACAGAGCAGGAGTAGGGGAATAGCAGAGAGAGAGGGAGGGAGACACAGAATCCAAAGCAAGCTCTAAGCTCTCAGCACAGAGCCCAACACAGGGCTCAAACTCCTGAACCATGAAATCATAAACTCTGCCACCTGGGCACCCTCCCCCACTTTTTAAAAAATGTTTTTATTTCTGAGAGAGAGAGAGAGAGAGCGTGAGCAGGGGAGGGTCAGAGAGGGAGGGAGATACAGAATCTGAAGCAGGTTCCAGGCTCTGAGCTAGCTGTCAGCACAGAGCCCAATGCAGGGCTCGAACCCACAAACCGCGAGATCATGACCTGAGGTAAAGTCAGACGCTTAACCGACTGAACCATCCACGCGCCCCATCCCCACTCCCTTTTAATTTCTAAAATTCAAGGAAAGATCACAAAGTATACAAATAAATATAAAAACTGATTTCAATCAAGAACAAAATAAATCTGCAAAACTGGCCCTAATTTAATATAGAACTATTAATTGCCTGACAAAGATTTCAAAAACCAATCCTAAATGAGGTATCTGGCTGGTTCAGTCAGTGGAGGGTATGACTCTTGACCTCTGGGTTCTGAGTTGGAACCCTACATTGGGTGAAGAAATGAGTTAAAAATAAATTCTTAAAAAAATTTATCAGGGGTGCCGGGGTGCCTCAGTCGTTGAGCGTCCGACTTCAGCTCAGGTCATGATCTTGCACTCTGAGTTCGAGCCCCGCATCGGGCTCTGTGCTGACAGCTCAGAGCCTGGAGTCTGTTTCAGGTTCTGTGTCTCCTCCTCTCTCTGCACCTTGCATGTTCATGCTCGGTATCTCTCTGTGTCTCAATATAAACGTTTAAAAATATTTTTAAAAAATGTATCATAAAGATACTCCTGAAGAATAAGAGGAAATAGCTAGGTAACTAAACAGGATCCGGAAACTATGCATGACCAAAATGAAAATCCAAAGAGAAAAGGTATAACCATCAACCTGAAATTAGGAGTTGAATTTAATTACTGAATTTACTTAATTGCTAGATTTAAAAACACACTAAGGGGACATAACACATTTAGTTAAGTGGAAGAAAGAATCATACAACCTGAAGAACCGCTGTTATAAATTAACTATGAGAATCAAAAATGTGGAAAAGAATAGAGTCTAGGGACTCATGGGACACCAAGTCTTATCCTCATAAGGAGAGGAGAGTGAAAGATTATATGAAGAACTAAAGGCTTGTAGTTCCAAAGTATATGGAAAGAAGAGAAATTCAACAAGTTCAGTAAATTCAAAGGAGGATACATGTCAAGACCATAACACAGGGACACATTATAATTAACCTATCAAAAATCACAGGTGGTAAGAGAATTGTTAAACACCATGAGAAAAGCAGCTCATCTTATACAAGAGAGCTCCTTTGAGATTATTAGTGCGATAATAGACCTTAGAGGAAGAAGTGCATGGGACAATGTATTTACGTGATGAAAGATCAAAAACTATCCACCAAGAATAGGTTATATGGCAAAAACTATTTTCCATGAATGTAGAAATGAAGCCTTTTCCACGTGACACCACCCCTACCCCCAAAGTTTACCAGTAGACCTGTCCCATAGAAATGTACAAGGAAGTCCTTCTAGTTGAAATCAAAATATTTTAAACCATATCTGAAACCACATAACAACATATAGCTCTCTGCTAAATATATTTATACAATTATAGAGATCTTTAGTGTTGTAATTGGGTAGCTCATGATGCTTTCATTTCTGCTAGGATTTTTTTTTTCAAATAAAAGCATAAAAATCCTAAACCTAGGTAAATAAAGTTTACAACAAAGAATAGAATTTGTAATATTAGTAATAAAGTGGGTATAGAGTTGGAGATGACAAGTATAGGTTTTGTGTATAATGGACAATGTCAGTTTACAATGGTTTAGTTTATCTTATAGATGTTTTAAGTAATCTCTAAGGTAACCACAATAAAAATACATACAGAGGACTTAAAAGTTAATGAGAGTGGTATCAAAGCATGTCATGAGTATAATGCCACAATTAGGGATAAAATATGATACCTAAACTTGATACAGTGGTATAACATGTTTAAAAATTACTCTTAGGGGTGCCTGAGGGGCTTTGGACCCACATCATGGTTTTGAGCCCCACATCAGGCTCTGTGTGGACAGCTCAAAACCTGGAGCCTGCTTCAGATTCTGTATCTCCCTTTCTCTGTGCCCCTTCCTCTCTTTCTGTCATTCTCTCTCTCTCAAAAATATTTAAATTCACAAAAAAATTTTCCCATGCAAAGGCAATATAAATTCACCAATAGATGATGAAATTAGTTCTGTTACGACAACTCACTTAGATATGATAACAACATTCACTGAACACTAACCAAGGAAAGAAATGAACATGAGTCATGATCAAAGTATGTATTGGTGATATTTATACAGGCAAATACCTAATTTATGGGTAAAGGGCATAAAGATGATTCATATTTGAGTTAACCTCACATGGTCTTAAAATGTACTGAGGTGAATATTGTCAGCCTACAACAAAATTGATAGTACAAGTGAAACCATAATCAACTAATATTGTGGAAGGTCCTTGTATGGGTTTAACAGATACATTCAGAAGATTTCACCCTAAAGCCACAGAATACACCTTCTTCTCAAATGCACATAAAACATTCTTAAGAATACATGGCAAACTGGGACAAAAATCAGTCCTCAACAAGTACACAAAGATTGAGATCATACCTTGCATATTGTCAGACCACATGCCATGAAACTCAAAATCAACCACAAGGAAAAATTTGGAAAGATAACAAATACTTGGAGACTAAAGAACATCCTACTAAAGAATGAATGGGTTAACCAAGAAATTAAAGTAATTTAAAAAATACATGGAAACCAATGAAAATGAAAACACAACAGCCCCAAACCTCTAGGATGAAGAAGGGTTGTTCATAAGATGGAAGCATATAGTAATCCAGACCTTCCTAAAGAAAAGTCTCAGATACACAACCTAACCTTATACCTTAAAGAGCTGGGAAAAGAACCACAAATAAAGTGAAAAACCAGCGGAAGATGGGAAATAATAAAGATAAGAGCAGAAATAAATGATATGGAAATTTTTAAAAATGAGATCAATGAAACAAGGAGCTGGTTCTTTGAAAGAATTAACAAAATTGACAAACCCTTAGCCAGTTGTTCAAAAAGGAAAAGACTCCAATCAAGAATGAAAGAGGGGATCACAAACAACACTGCAGGAAAACAATAATAAGAATATCATGAGCAATTATATACCAACAAATTCGGCAATGTGGAAGAAATGGACAAATTCCTAGAAACGTATGAACTACCAAAACTGAAACAAGAAGAAATAGAAAATTTGAACATACCCATAATCAGTAAATAAATTGAATTAGTAATCAAAAATCTTCCAAAAAACAAGAGTCCAGAGCTAGATAACTTTCCAGGGGAATTCTACCAAACATTTAAGGAAGAGTGAATGCATATTCTTTTGAAGCTTTTCAAAAAATAGAAATGGAATGAAAATTTCTAAATTCATTCTGCAAGGCCAGAATTACCTTGATTCCCAAACAAGACAAAGACCCCACTAAAATGGAGAACTACAGCCCAATTTCCCTGATGAACATGGATGCAAAAATCCTCAATAAGACATTAGCCAAGCGGATCCAACAATACATTAAAAGAATTACTCACCATGATCAAGTAGGATGTATTCCTGGAATGCAGGGCTGGTTCAATATCCACAAAAATCAAGATAACACATCACATTAATAAAAGAAAAAAGAAACCACATGATCCTTTCAACAGATGCAGAGAAAGCATTTGACAAAATACAACATCGTTTCTTGATAAAATCCCTCACAAAAGTAGGGATAGAAGGATCACACCTCAAAATCATAAAAGCCATATATGAAAGGCCCACAGCTAATATCATCCTCAATGGGGAGAAACTGAGAGCTTTTACCCTAAGATCAGGAACATGACAGGGATGTCCCACTGACAACTGTTATTCAACATAGTATTGGAAGTCCTAGCCTCAGCAATAAGACAGCACAGAGAAATAAAAGGCATCCAAATCAGCAAGGAAAAAGTCAAATTTTCACTCTTTGCATATGATGTGATATTCCATGAGGAAAACCCAAAGACTCCACCCAAAAACTGTTGGAACTGATCCATGAATTCAGCAAAGTCACAAAATATAAAATCGAAGCAGAAAATCAAGGAATCCATTTCATTTACAACTGCACCAAAAATCATAAAATACCTAACAATAAACCTAACCAAAGAGGTGAAAAATCTGGAAACTATAGAAAGCTTATAAAAAGAGTTGAGGATGACACACACAAAAAGGAAAAAACAGGGTGCCTGGGTGGCTTAGTCGGTTAAGCGTCTGACTTTTGCTTAGGTCATGGTCTCGCGGTTCGTGGGTTCGAGCCCCGCGTCGGGCTCTGTGCTGACTGCCACCTCAGAGCCTGGAGCCTGTTTCAGAGTCTGTGACTCCCTCTCTCTCTGACCCTCCCCTGCTCAAGCTGTCTCTCTCTCTCCTAGAAATAAATAAAACATTAAAAAAAAAAAGATTGCTTTGAAAAAAAAAGGAAAAACATTCTATGCTCATGGATTGAAGAACAGATATTGTCAAACTGTCAATACTAGCCAAAGCTATCTACATATTCAGTGCAATCCCTACCAAAATAACACAAGCATTCTCCACAGATGTAGAAAAAAAATCCTAAAATTTGTATGGAACCAGAAAAGACCCTGAATAGCCAAAACAGTCCTCAAAAAGAAAACCAAAGCTGGAGGCATCACAATTCCGGGCTTTAAGCTGTGTTACAAAGCTATAATCCTCAAGACAGTAAGGTACGGACACAAAAACAGACCCACAGATCAATGGAATAGAATAGAGAACCCATAAATGAACTCACAAACATATGACCAACTAATCTTTGACAAAGCAGGAAGGAATATCCAACGGAGAAAAGACAGTCTCTTCAGCAAACGGTGTTGGGAAACCTGGAACACTTTCTTACACCATACAGAAAAATAAACTCAAAATGGATGAAAGACATTTTGTAAAACAGGAAGCCACGAAAATCCTACAGGAGAAAACAGCCAACAACCTCTTTGACCTCAGCCACAGCAACTTCTTACTTGACATGTCTCCAGAGGCAAGGGAAACAAAAGCAAAATATCAACTCTTGGGACCTCATCAATATAAAAAGTTTCTGCACAGAAAAGTAAACAACCAGAAACACTAAAAGGCAACAGAGTGGGAAAATATATTTGCAAATGACATATCAGATAAAGGGTTAATATCCAAAATCNTTATGAGTTTACATTCCCACCAACAGTGTAGGAGGGTGCAGAATGGCTAAAATTAATACCTCAGGCAACAACAGATGTTGGCAAGGATGCAGAGAAAGAGGAACCATTTTGCCCTGTTAGTGGGAATACAAACTGGTACAATCACTATGGAAAACAGTATGAAGGTTCCTCCAAAAGTAAAAAAAAAAATAGAGCTACCCAATGACTCATCAAATGCACTAGTAGGTACTTATCCAAAGGATATAAGAATTCTGATTTGAAGGGACACAAGTACTCTAATGTTTATAATAGCACTATAGACAATAGCCAAAGTATGGAAAAAAAAAACATTCATCGACTGATAAATGAATAGAGAAGAGTGTACACACACACACAAAATAGAATTTTACTTGGTGATCAAAAAGAATGAAACCTTGCCATTTACAATATGTGGATGGAAGTAGATTATGCTAAATGAAATAGAGAAAGACAAATACCATATGACTTCATTCGTATGTGTAATTTAAGATAATGTTGTGAAAGATCCAACAAAATGAAGCACACTGTTATGTAATTGCAGAACGAGAATAACAAAATATAACCCCAAAAATACTACATAAAAAGATGAATTTTTAAAAGGAAACCCTCTATATAATTTTAAACTGTGTACTCATAAAGAGCAAACATTTTGACTTATTGGCATGTCTTCATTGATAGTACAATAGTAAAGAATATTCATTAAAATCAACCATTAAAAGGCTCTAATAAAATTTTTATGAATAAGTACTGAAAATACATTAAAAAATGTAGTATGTTTCAAATATATTCCTCCTCTTACAATGAAAGTAAGGCTATGATCCATTCCTAGAACCAAGCCGACCAACAATACCTTTCATTTTCATAGAAAGATCACAAATGTAAAATATACCAGCAATTGCTTTAGAAAAAAAATATTTTAAATTAAGAAAAATAAATATTTCAGATCAACTTCTGAAGAACCTAATGACTGATTTTTCCTGAACTATAATTTCATTTCTTTTTTTAAATGCTTATTTTTGAGACAGAGAGAGAGACAGAGACAGATGGAGCATCAATAGGGAGGCCAGAGAGAGAGTGAAACACAGAATCTGAAACAGACTCCAGGCTCTGAGCTGTCAAAAACAGAGCCCAATGCAGAGCTCGAACTCACAAACCATAAGATCATGACCTGAGTCAAAGTTAGAGGTTTAACTGACTGAGCCACCAAGGTGCCCCTAAAATTTCATTTCTAAACAAAACGTTTTTAAATATGAGAATTTTATTAATTTTCTACCTCAGTTTCTAAATTTTTTTATAGTTTATTTTTATTTTTGAGACTGAGACAGAGCATGAGCAGGGGAGGGGCAGAGACAGAGGGAGACACAGAATCTGAAACAGGCTCCCGGCTCTGAGCTGCCAGCACAGAACCTGATGAGGGGCTCGAACCCACGAACCGTGAGATCATGACCTGAGCCAAAGTTGGACGCTTAACCTACTGAGCCACCCAGGCACCCCTCTACCTCACTTCTTATAACATGCCCACATCATTTCAGAACTTTTGTTCTAAAAATTCAGAGATGACGACTGGGTGGCTCAGTTAGTTAGAATCTGCCTCTTGGTGTCAGCTCAAATCATGATCTCATGTTTTGTGAGTTCCAGCCCCATGTCTCTATGTTGGGCTCTGCTTTACAGAGTGGAGCCTACTTGGGATTCTCTCTCTCAAAATAAATATACTTTAAAAAAATAAATAAAAATTTGGAGATGAATCTCATATATAACTAGGCAGAAAGTGAAAACACATATGAAAAAGTAACAACTTCATATCATCCACGATAAAACTATAAAATTATGCATTTATGAATGGCTAAAATAACAAAAATTGATGACAGGCTGCATGTTTCAAGTTCTAAATGTTCTACCTCCCCTAGCATTAATTTCTGTAGAAATTCTAGGATACAAATAGATACATTAAATTATTTAATCATGGAGGAATGGAACACATAAAGAGGAAATTTTTAACTTCAGTTAATACAAAGAAAAATGAACTTTGGAAGTGAAATAAATTTTAGGGAGTTGCTTTGTTAGGAAATTGTTGAGTCTCAGTTTTGTATGATTAGGATTAAACCCTCTATAACTTTGGAAAGCATAAATCAGAAAACATGTGAAAACTTTCTCCATTGTTCCTGAGGTTTCTGCACCAAAACCCAATATGGCCACCAATACCCTGACACACTTATGACACAAAGCAAAACAGAATTTAGAAATGATTTAGCATAAAGATCGTCAGATACAGAGATTTCCTCAGTGGCCCTCAAAACAATGGAGAAGCTCTCGGATTATGGAGGCCCTCGCACTCCCAGGGGAGCCTCCTGGCCCCTCACTGTGGATGTGATGGGTCATCACTGCAGGTGAAGGAGAATCCTTAAAGAATAGGAGAGGTTGATAATATCACACAGCATAGGGACACCTGCATGGCTCAGTTGGTTAAGCATCCGACTTCAGCTCAGGTCATGAACTCACAGTTCGTGAGTTTGAGCACCGTGTCCGGCTCTGTGCTGACAGCTCAGAGCCTGGAGACTGGTTCAGATTCTGTGTCTCCCTCTCTCTCTGACACTCAAAATTAAAACATTAAAGAACAATTTTTTTTAAAGAAATTGGCAGAGTAACCTTCCTCTAGGAGCTCAGCTGCCTCGATAATGACACTTTGCTGGGGTCAAAAAAGAATATTAGTTTAAGATTATCTCAACCTCAAGAATCCTGTAAATCTACTTACTTTATCTCAACTGCCCCAAGATATATCCTGGCAGTTCTGCTCCAAGCTTATGACTCCTGATATACATCTGAAGGGACTCATGACTGAGGTTTTACTAAACAGTAATAAATGGTGTTTCCTTAGCAACAGGTAGCCCCTCAAAGTCCTGAAAACTTGCTTCCAAAATTCTTTAGAGACTTTATCCTTCATCCCCTCTCAACCTGAAGGTGTGTAATGAGTTACCATCACAACCCCAGGGCAGCTATTCTGCCCACGGGTCTAGTCCCTGTGCTTTAATAAAATCACCTTTTTTGATCAAAGATGTCTTCAAGAATTCTTTCTTGGCCATCAGCTCTGGACCACCATCACCCCAAAACTTTATCACCACCACAACATCAATGAGTCAAAATTGGTATTTAAGACATGGGAAATACCATTTTATGCCACTCAAAGTTTAGAATTGCCATTAATCTACAGAAATGATGACATTATCCTAGAAAGGGGAAGCTAAAGCTGAAAAGGAAACAACAGGAAGATTTTTCTCTATATGTACACATCCCTACTTTTTTTGCTTACTGCAGGAATCTGAATTCCACTCACATAAAAAGGAATCTTCCAAGAAATTGTCTTCAAAGAAAGGAACAAAACCCCTGAGTGCATTTTGGGAAATCTGGAAGGAGTTATCCTCACCCAAGAAGAGGAGGTGTCCATAGTTCTTTAACATCACATCCCTGTATCGTTCCTGCTGACTCTGGTTCAGGCACCTCCACTCCTCCTGGAAGAATTCTGTGGTCTCATCCCTGAATGTCAGTGGTCTCCGCAATAAATAACACAGTTACCAAGTGGACATAGGCCGAGGTCATAATGGTACCTAAGATGCAAGAGGGAGTTAATGTCACCAGCTGGACCCCAAGACCTGACCTTCACTGCTTACCTGCTTGTATTCACTGACCCTCGTTTTACTTCTTTCCACCTTATCTTTTACCTAAGGCAAAACACCCATGGGAATAGTATCCTGTGGTAAAAACAGAAAGTATCCAACAAAAGGTAATGACTGCCCCAAGGAAGAGTCTGAGCCTGCCAAATCTGAGCTTAACCTCTGACTCATACCTCTGCAGATGACCCAAGGAGCAACCCATGGAGTGACCAGGTATTTTTTTACCTTATAATACTAAAACTGCCACCTCATTTGCTGAACATACAAAGTTATGTATGGAACTGTTCTCTTAAGGTGCATGTGTGACCTTAAGCCCAGATAACAGGCCTCAGAGCACCTGGGTGGCTCAGTCAGTTGAGCATCTGACTCTTGATTTCAGCACTGGTCATGATCTCAAGGGTTCCCAGGATTGAGTTCTCTATGGGGCTCTCCCCTGACAGAATAGTGTCCGATTGAGATTCTCCCTCTTCCTTTCTCTGCCCCTCCTCTGCTCATGTGTATGCTTGCTCTACCAAAATAAATAAAACTCTAAAACAAAAGAAGATGGCACTTTCTAAATGTCCACCCTAACCCTAAATAAAAGGAAACCATTTCCCCTGCCTCTCTGAGTCTCTGCTTTGAAAGTTATTCCCTTGAATCTCCTTATTGGCTGCAAATCAAATTTCCTCACCTAGGGTAGTTTCTAGTTATGACTCTATTATATTTCATGGTTTTAAGGCCCTCAAACATGTCATTATGTTTTCATTTTCTGAAAATATAAGGAAGTAAATGGGTATTCCTGTGACCTGATGTGGGATGAATTAAAAACATGCCTGATGGAGGTCTAATTTAGAATCTCCACTCCCACAAGTCAGTATCCTTACAACAGAAAGGTGAGCCATTCCTTGTCCAGTGGAAAGTGATGTGATGTGGTAGACTGGGAGGGCCCAAAAAGTATTCTTGAGATATTTTTGGTGCAAAAAGCTGTTTTTACCAAAGCATGTGGATTCCTTGGTAGAAAGATCTACACTGTCATTTTGAGAAACCAATGATTATATGCTTTTTATTTGGGGAGTAAAGATGAAGTTTCTAAAGGGATTTTCACATGTTAAAGAAAACTAATAGTATCTTGCAAGTCTGGCTATTGTCAAGGTAAAGGGACTCTTTACCTCTAACAAAACATTAAATTAAGGCACTTGGGAATTCTGGGGCACCTGGGTGGCTCAGTCGGTTAAGCGTCCGACTTCAGCTCAGGTCATGATCTCCCGGTTAGTGGGTTCGAGCCCCACATCGGGGTCTGTGCTGACAGCTAGCTCAGAGCCTGGAGTCTGCTTCAGATTCTCTATCTCCATCTCTTTCTGACCCTCCCCTGCTCATACTGTCTCTCTCTCTCAGAAATAAACATTGAAAATTTTAAAAAAAGCAGGAGTCCCCTATATTTTGAGAGCTTTCCTACTTATTTTAGACCTCATATCCATTGTGTCTATTTGTGCAATTTCTTAAGTGTATTTTGTTTTGTTTTGTTTTTGACTTTTTTTTCTTTTTCTGAGAGAGACAGCGTGAGCAGGGGAGGGTCAGAGAGAGAAGGAGACGCAGAATCTGAAACAGACTCNAGCTCAGAGCCTGGAGTCTGCTTCAGATTCTCTATCTCCATCTCTTTCTGACCCTCCCCTGCTCATACTGTCTCTCTCTCTCAGAAATAAATAAAACATTGAAAATTAAAAAAAGAGCAGGAGTCCCCTATATTTTGAGAGCTTTCCTACTTATTCTAGACCTCATATCCATTGTGTCTATTTGTGCAATTTCTTAAGTGTATTTTGTTTTGTTTTGTTTTTGACTTTTTTTTTTTTTCTGAGAGAGACAGCGTGAGCAGGGGAGGGTCAGAGAGAGAAGGAGACGCAGAATCTGAAACAGACTCTAGGCTCTGAGCTGTCAGCACTGAGCCTCACCTGGGGCTTGAACTTGAGCCAAAGTTGGAAGATTAACCAACTGAGCCACCCTGGTGCCCCAAGAACTCATAGTTTCTGAAAAGCTCCAGATTCAAAAGACTCAAAAGGAAATTGGTCCTTTTTTGCATTTCAAAGTTCTGCCTGTGAGTAGTTTACAGGTGAAGATGGCCTGCTGGTGGCTTTGATGGCATTTTCTCCTGATGCAGCTGTGATTTCTCCACAAATATCTTCTGAGAAAGAAATCTAGAGGTGGAGGTGAAAGAAGAAAAGGCCAGTTCTCAGGTAAGCCTGGTGTACCAGGTCAAAGGTCTTTTCATCTCTTTCTCTAAAATTCTATGCATTTTGAAATTGCAAATGTGGGTTCCTCTACTTCTGATGTTTCTGATTCATGTTTTCACCTAATTTTTAAAAAACCATTTCAGAAATGATACTCAAGGTCAGGGCTTTATCACACTCTTCCGCTATAACCAACCTAGCTTCCAACCAACCACCTACACTCTCCAACCTGGCTTCCAATACAGTGTCAACAACTCGCATTTTGAATTAATTTCCTGCAAGTATGAAAAATTTCCCTTTGTAACAGATCCACAGGGGAATTTCTTATGTCCAAGATTCCTATTGCTGATGGGGTCTGGTCTTGGGATTTAGGTCAAGGAAAACAATTCTTATTTTGTTACAGCAAATACTCAGCCCCCAGGAAGAGACCAGTGACAAGTACTCAGGGAATCAGAAAAGGCTGTTTACTTTGCATCTGTAATGGCCCAGTGGAGTCACCTCTAAAGGCTGAGCATCTGGTTCAGGTTTTACTGATCTTTTATATATATGCACTTCCAAGTTGGGTGGGATAGTATAATCAACCTTCTGGTTCCTGGCTGCTGGCTGATGCAAGAAGCAGACAAGAGTATAGAAGCCAAAAGCATGCAAGGGGAGTATCCAGCCTTGGACACCTGGCTGGCCCTTTTTATTTGTGTTTCCCAGCTTTCCTCCTCAATTTAGTTTCCATGGGGATGCTCTAGCAGCTCTGTGTAGACAAGATTATGAAAATGCACAAATAAGGGCACCTGGGTGGATCAGTCAGGGAAGCATCTGGCTCTAAGTTCCAGATCAGGTCTTGCCCTCCTAGTTTTGTGAGTTTGAGGCCCAGGTCAAGTTTCATGCTGGGTCATGTATGTGCTGAAACCTGCCTGGGATTCTCTTTGTCCCTCTCTCTCTGCCCTTCCTACACTTGTGCTGTCACTGTCTCTCTCAAAATAAATACAGTTGGGGCAACTTGGTGGCTCAGTCTGTTAAGCATCCAACTTTGGCTCAGGTCATGATCTCACGGTTCATGGGTTCAAGCCCTGTGTCAGGCTCTGTGCTGACAGCCAGCTGTATCTCCCTCTCTCTTTGCCCTTCCCCTGCTAGCTAGCTTGCTCTCATTCTCACTCTCTCCCTCTTTCTCAAAAACTAAACATTAAAAAAAAAACCAAAACCCTATGAGTTCCTAATAGAGGCCAATGTCTGAGTTTCCCTTCTCTTTCAGGGGGCTCCCCTCCCACAGAGGCTCACAAATTCAACTAATGCAGGAAGAGCAAGCTGTGGGGACCTCATCCTCTCAGACTCCAGACTCATGTAGATGAGACACTGTTGCCTCCCCGTGAGCCAAAGCCTGCACTTCCCTCTCATAAATTAATAGGAAGCCTTCCTCCTGAACCCTGGCCTCACTTAGAATCACCTGGAATACTTAATTAAAACAACATTGTTGTTTCCACCCACACTAATTGACGGGCTCTGAGGGGGAGGGCACAGGTGATGATGGTTTTTGACACGCCACACGTGAGCCTATTGGGAAGCATTTGGAGAAGTGACCAGAAAGAAAACTAACCATGGCTATGGTTGTCCATATTAAAATCCATGCCTTCTCCACTGATCAGAGTTTCTGGAGATTTAAACATTCCCCCTCTTTCTGCTACACAGAAGGAGACACCCTTACAAATAGAACTTTCCCTGATACATGCAAATGTCTCTTTCAAAAGCAAACATACTCGTTATCCAAGCTATTCCTTTGTCTGTTTCTTTAAAATAACCCTTATGCCAAAGAGAGATATTTTGGGATGGCAAAATAACGCTGTTTAGTAGGAAAGTTAATTTTCATAAGTCACCACCAAATAGTTTTCCAAAATGAATGTACTTTTTAATCTTCTATCAGCAATAGAATTCTAATTCCTTATTATTTTCACTGAAATTTGCTGTTATCCTATTTTCTTCATTTTAGCCATTCTAGAAAATACTGAGTGGTTTCTCATAGAAAAATATTAAGTGCACTTACTAGTGTTGTTTTGTCTGAAACTGATATACATAATAAAACATATATAAACTATAATTGTTATATTCCTTATATTCCCTTTCACTTATAATAAAGTCTTCCTCCCCAAAACTGAATGTGTGACTAAAATAAGAAATTTCTACTTTGTGTTTTATTCCTCAATGGTGAAATAACTTAAAACACCTATTATTTTCCCAGAATTACTACATAAGGTAATGGCATGAGGGAGATAGAACAGTAAGAATTTAAAATTCACAATCTACAGTAAAGTCTTAATTGTTACCTCATTTCATAACAATCGAGTCATTTAAGGGGCTCCTGGGTGGCTCAGTCAGTTGGGCATCTGACTATGGCTCAGGTCACCATGGTTCTTGAGTTCGAGGCTGCTTTGGATTCTGTGTCTCCCTCTCTCTCTGCGCTTCCCTCACTTGTACTCTGTCACTCTCTGTCTCTCAAAAATGAATAAATGTTAATTATAAAAAAAATTGAATCATTTTATAATTTTGTCTTATATAATATGAAGTTCCTGTGACTTTTTCATATATCCTTTCACTTTGAGTAGTTATGTATGAGATTCCTTTATGACTTATGAGATCAAATGTTCTGATATGACACAGGCATGTGTTTTATAAGTGAGGTAGATAATTAGTAAACTTCTTATACTTAGAGAAAGGGTTTCAAATGTAAGTGTAATTTTACTTCAGGAAAATGAATCAGTTTTTCTACTTTCCTCAGAATGTATCTGAATTAAATCCAACAGATTTTTTTATAGTGATTGTTGGCATAAAAGATGTGTATGTAGATGTAGATGTGTTTGTCTATTAGAAATGAAAGTTTTTGGGTGCCTGGGTGTCTTTCACAGAGTGCTGAACTCATTTTAAGTCAGGTTATGATTTCATGGTTTATGCGTTTGAGCCCCGAGTCCTGCTCTTCACTGACAGCACAGAACCTGCTTGGGTTCTCTCCCTCTTTCTCTGTCCCTCCTTTACTCTCACTCACTCTCTACCTCTTCTAAAATACACTTAAAAAAAAAAATTTAACAAGAAAGGTTTTTGGGGCGCCTGGGTGGCTTAGTCGGTTAAGCGTCCGACTTTCACTTAGGTCATGATCTCGCGGTTCGTGGGTTCGAGCCCCGCGTCGGGCTGTGTGCTGACTGCCAGCTCAGAGCCTGGAGCCTGTTTCAGTCTGTGACTCCCTCTCTCTCTCTGACACTCCCCTCCCTGCTCACGCTGTCTCTCTCTCTCTCCTAGAAATAAATGAAAATATTAAAAAAAATAAAATAAAAATGTTAACGTTTAAAACAAAACAAAAAAGGTTTTTATTTGCTTGATTCTAAAAAATGGATTATGCCCTTAAATTCTGGGCAATAGGAGGGATCTATTAACATAATACATTTTTTAATGTCTTTCAAGTGCTTCCTTCATTAAAATTTTCATTAGAGCTTTCTATGTCTAATTTTATGAATTATACTTTATAATTTTACTGTCCATGAAGACATGCCAATAATTCTCCTTTTTTCATGGGTACATAGTCACAGTTTAAAATTATAGCTATGTAGGGGTGGCTAGGTGGCTCAGTTGATTAAGGGTCCAACTCTTGATTTTAGCCTGGACATGGTCTCACCTTTTGTGAGTTCAAGGTATGTGCCAGCAGCATGTATAATGGTTTGTTATACCTTTAAGATATTTTAAGTAATCTCTAAGGAAACCATAGTGAAAATACATACAAACGATATATTCACTAATAAGTAAATGATGAAATTAATTATATTATTATGACAATTCACAGACATGCTAAAACATTCACTGACCACTAACCAAGTAAAGAAATACACAAGGTGAGTCACCGAGTATGCTTGGGTAATTTTTCTACAATTACATAGATGATTTTATTGGCACAGGGCATAAAGCTGATTCATATTTGAGTTATACTTACATTGTCCAAAAATATAATGAGTTGAAAATTGTCACCATAAAAACAAAATCAGACCTAAATCATGCTGTGGAAAGTTCAATACAAAAGGAAGTATGCTATTATGAAATTGTAAAACCAGGGGCGCCTGGGTGGCTCAGTCGGTTAAGCGTCCGACTTTGGCTAAGGTCATGATTGGCTAAGATCATGATCTCACAGTTCGAGGGTTCGAGCCCCGTGTCGGGCTCTATGCTGACAGCTAGCTCAGAGCCTGGAGCCTGCTTCAGATTCTGTATCTCCCTCTCTCTCTGACCCTCCCCTGCTCATGCTATATCTCTCTCTCTCAGAAATAAATAAAACATTAAAAAAAACCCAGAATAGGACAAAATATAACCCCAAAATACTATATTAAAAGAAAAAACAGTGATAAATTACTTAAAGGAAACCTACTATAATTTTAAAGTTTATTTTGAGAGGCAGAGAGCACAAGCATGGAAGGGAGAGAGAGAGAATCCCAAGCAGGCTCTGCAGGGTCAGCACAGAGCCTGCAGCAGGACTCCAACTCATGAATAGTGAGATCATGACCTGAACCGAAATAGAGAGTCAGACACTTAACTCACTGAGCAGCCTAGGTGCTCATATGTAGCTATAATTTCAATTAAAAAATTTTCTTTAATTTTTGAGAAGAGAGGTAAAGCACAAATGGAAGAGGGTACAGAGAGAAGGAGACACAGAATCCAAAGCAGTCTCCAGCCTCTTAGCTGTCAGCACAGAGACTGACACAGGGCTCAAACTCAATGAACCATGAGATCATGACCTGGGCCAAAGTTGGACACTTAGCTGACTGAGCCACCCAGAAGTCCCTGTTGTTGTAAGTTTAAACTGTGCCTGTGTATCCATGAAAAAAGGAACATTTTGAATTATTGGCATGTCTGCATGGACAGTAAAATTGTAAAGAATATCCATAAAATCATCCATGGGAAGCTCTGATGAAAACTTTTATGAATGAAGCACTTAAAAGACATTAAAAATCTATTTTGTTAATAGATTCCTCATATTACACAGAATTTAAGGGTATAATCCATTCTTTTTTATAATCCATTCTTTAGAATTAAGTAAACAAAACCTTTCATTCTTTATTTTCTTTCTTGTTTTTTTTTTTTTTTTGGTTTGTTTTGAGACAGAGAGAGATAGAGTGGAGGAGGGGCAGAGAAAGAGGGACAAAATCTCAAGCAGGCTCCATGCTGTCCATGCACACTGGATGTGGGGCTGAAACTCACAAACCATGAGATCATGTCCAGAACTAAAATCAAGAGTCAGATGCTCAAAACTCTGAGCTAAGTTCCCCTAAACCTTTAATTTCTAATAAACCAACACCATCAAAGTTGTAAAATATGCCAATAATCACTTTACAAAAAAGTTTTTAGGATTAAATTCGGGTACATTCTAAGAAAAGAAGAAAAGTAGAAAAGCTAATAATTCATTTTTCCAGAAGTTAATGTTCTCTGATTTTAGTTTTGTGTATAAGAAATTTTAATTGTATTCCTAAGACAGTAAAAAGTGGAATGATTTTACTTTTATTCATTATCTTTTAGCTGTATCTTCAAATGGCACCCAGAGCTTCCTTCCAAAGATGTACATAGAAACTTCTTTCCAAAGAATGTCAGTGGGTAGACATAAACATAGTACCCTTGAGCGTGTATACTGAATGACAGACTGGAACAATGTTGGGAAGAGAGAAGGGCATCAAAGATATTATGAAAGTCATATCTAAAGGGAGACAACTGCCCATTATAAGATTGTCATGGCCCCAAATGGTGAAAGATATAAAACATTTCAGAAAACCCCCTAACTCTGCTACTTCTGCGAAGTGGTGTGTTTCTCTAAGCAAATCAAATGGTCAAATGTACATATGTGCAAAACAAAAACTTGGAAAATCTGGAAAGTGACCTGCTCCATGCTGAAAATACTTATTTGTATGATTTTGACAACAGGATTACATTGACCTTTCAGTCAACTATTTCTGAAAATCAGAGATTAAAAAAATGAAGAAAAAAGTGGTAAGCTGTATCCCTTTGAGGGGTCCTTCACTGAGCAGTCGAACTCCAAGAGAACAGCAGTATTTTCATAAAAACAGAATTGCTCAATGAAGTGAATCTGAGAAATATTTAACCAGGCCTCAAATATTAATAAACATTTGAGGATTCCTTTGCCAGAAAACCATTAGGACTGTAATAAATGTAGGAAATTCTTTTATCAAAGCTCCAACCTTATCATACAGAAGCGAAAAATATTTGTCTTTAGTAGAATTTGTCTTAAATAAAACGTTAAAAAAAAAGATTTTAGAATTTGTCTTTAGTCAAATTACTGTAGGAAACCTGAGGGGGAGTAGGTGGTGTCTGTTACATTCTTTAGAGGAACCTAGGTGGGTGTTGCTGGGATCAGACACTCCCAGCATTGTTCCAAAAAGTGTTTTTCCCCACCCAGGGACCTCAGGTCCTAATCTTTCCTGTTCTGCCTACTGAATCCTATCTCTTTCTACTATAATTCTAAGTGAGGCCCAGGGTTAAGCAGAAAGGCTTCCCATTAATTTATGAGAGTTGAGTGCAGGCTGTTTTCAAGGAGAGGTAACAGGTCTCCAGTACAGGAGTTGGGGACGGTCAAGTCCGGTAGCACACGTTTTCTACGCCCAAGCAGAATTTGTGGCTTCTGTGAGAGGGGAGGCCCCCTGAAAGCAGAGAAGGGAAACTCAGGGATTGGTTCCCAAGTAGGAGCTCACAGTTTGTGAATAGCTCCTGACACAAAGGACTAGGAAGTTGGGCCTTCTCTGCATTTCAAAGCCCTGCCTGCAGGCAAGCAGTTTACTGGGGAAGAGGCTGTGTTGGTGGCTTCACAGACATTTTCTCCTACTTCAGCTGGGGTTTTCCACAAAGATCTTCTGAGAAGCAAATCTAGAGGAGAAGGTGAAAGAAGAAATGGCTAGTTCGCAGGTAAGCCTTGTGGGCCTGGCCGGAAGCCCTGTCATTTTTTTCTCGGGAAATTCCATGCTTGTAGGAATCGCAGGGCACCTGGGTGACTCAGCCAGTTGAGCATCAGACTCTAGGTTCAGGCCATGATCCCAGGGACCTGTGCTCCAGCCCTGCATCAGGGCTTCTTCTGAGCCTGGAGCCTACTTAAAATTTTCTCTTTCTCCCTCCGTCCTTGTCCCCCATTTGCACGCACACACACATTCTCTCTCTAAACCAATTTTTTAAAAAAATGCCAATGATTTTTTTTTCTTTTTCAGTTCTGATGCTTCTGCTTTATGTTTCCACATAATATTTAACTTTTTCAGAAATAATTTTCAAGGCTAGGTGTTTAGGACACTCCTCCCCTGTATCCCAGAGATTCCTCTTCCTTCTCTCCAACCTGCCTTCCAGTAGGGCAACAACAATTGTCCCTGTGAATTAAATTTTTACAAGTATTGGAAATATTCCTTTGTGACAGATCCAGTGGGGAGAGCATTGAGTCAAAGTTCCTGTTACTGAGGAGTCTGGTCCTCGACTTGCACTCTCGGAAAACAGTTCCCATTTATGTCTGATTTGGATGTTTTCTCTGGGTAGAATAGGATTGTGAAAATGCACAAATACATAAGATGGATATGAGGCACAGAATTACCTGGAATGTTCCTGCTCATTAGGATGTGGAAAAGCTACTTGAAAATATTGTAGATATTACAAGACATGGAAACTGTATGTGACTGAAGGCTGAATAAATCCACTGCATCCTCAAAGTTGCTTCTATTCTGACTTGCTGTTTGGGGGTCACAAGAACACACCAGTGGTCCTGTGTCCTGGGGTGTGCCTCAGGCACTGAGATCGCTTTGTTTCCTTACAGCTGACGTTACCTTCTTTTACTTGGCTTTGTGCCCTTGACAGATTTCTCCCCTGTAATGTTCGTATTTTCCTTCTTATCAGTTGTAATGATTTTAAGCAGATTCTCTGAGCGATTTCCAGACAGCATCACCTTTAAACTGGAAACTTCTTTCTCCTAATTTCTCTTTCCTTGTATGTATATATATGTGTGTATATATATTTTTTCTTGTAGTTTTTTCTTAGGTTTGCTTATTTATTTTGAGAGAGAGCTAGAGCAGAAGAGTTGCACAGTAAGCACACAAATCCCAAGGAAACCCCACAGGGTCAGCACTGAGGGGGACATGGGGCTTGAACTCACAAATCAAGAGATCTTGACCTGAGCCGAATTCAAAAGTCTGAAGCTTAACTGATAGTGCCACCCAGGCACCCCTTCCTTGGAGTTTCTGAGGAAAATAAAAGCAAGAGAAATAGGTAAACTTAAATTTTCTTACAACTTGCAACCCATTGAAAAATACTTGAGACTGGCAGAGGAAGGTATTCGTCAAGGGATTCACAGCTGCTTTAATGTTAGTGCTTTTCTAGAGGCAAAAAGCAAGCTTAGCTTTACAATAGTCAGACTTCCAGTATCTTATGAGTCTTCTTTAACATATGAAAATCGCTGTAGAAACGTCTTTTATTTCTACTCCCCCTTCCCACCCGCACTTAAAGTCATGACACAAACACACTCTATTTACTTCAATGTCGTTTCAGAAAAAAAAAAGAATCACATAATTAACAGGTTTGCATGTCTTAAAATCCCAAAATAAAACTGTATAAATGATGAATGAAACAAAAGCTTTTAATGAGGGACACCTGCCTGGCTCAGTAGGTTAAGCATCTGACTTAAGGTCAGGTCTTGATCTTACTGTTCCTGAGCAGGAGCCCCAAATCAAGTGAACAGGAGCCATCTCTCTCTCTCTTCCTCCTTCTTTCTCTCTCCCCTTCCTCCATCTCTCTCTCTCTCTCTCCCTTCCTGTCTCTTTCTCTCTCTCCCTTCCTCTGTCTCTTTCTCTCCCTCCCTTCCTCTCCCCCCATATTCTCTCTCTCCTTCTCTCTCTGCACCCTTGTTCACCTGCGCCCTCTCAATAAAAAATAAAGAAAAAATTTAAAAAATAATTTTACAAAAGCTTTCAGAGAAACACTATGTTATGGAATCATGAAGTACCATGGTCAGGACCCTTCTTGTATGGTGCCAAATAGTTTATCGAAGTAGCACAGGGCCAGGACCCGTGGGGAGAAAGAACTGTACTTTGGCTGCATGGAGCTTCTAAGTTCAAGGGGGAGGGTAGGTGCATGGAGTATTCAAACACAAATGTTTCTTTCAGTTTCTACTTGTAAGACGACTCCTGCAAGATTTCTCTGGAGCTCATCATTCAGTTCCACATTAAGCAGTGGTGAGATGTGCTGGAAGTCACGAGACCTTATAAAAATGCAGCAACCGGGGTACCTGGGTGGCCCAGTCACAACATGGAGCCTGGTTGGGGTTCTCTCCCTCTTTCTGCCTCTCCGCCTATCACACCATGCTTACCCATGCTCTCTCTCTCTCTCAATATAAACTTCTAAAAAAAAAAAAAAAGAATGTCAGAACCAGCCTTTATTTGATGCTTATCAAAATTATACAACTCTATGTCAGTCTTCTGTGCTAAAGGTGAAAATTTTTCTGATAGTATCCCTCATCATTCTAGGTCAGAAATAACATTTTTTTTTAAATTTTTTTAAATGTTTTATTTATTTCTAGGAGAGAGAGAGAGACAGCGTGAGCAGGGGAGGGTCAGAGAGAGAGGGAGTCACAGACTGAAACAGGCTCCAGGCTCTGAGCTGGCAGTCAGCACATAGCCCGACGCGGAGCTCGAACCCACAAACCGCGAGATCATGACCTAAGCGAAAGTCGGACGCTTAACCGACTAAGCCACCGAGGCGCCCCTATACAACTTCTTTTAATATTTATGGATATAAGCATGGACTCTATAAAGGTAAATTAATTTTGTATGCATACCTACTTCTTTCCATCATTTTATTCAGGTATGACACCTGTTAAAAACATTGCTTTAAGGTCCCCTCTATATACTGACCTGTATGTCATTTTAGGTTAACTTTAGGTCTGATTCCTGTGTTAAACCTGATCCCTACCAAGTCCTGGATGTTTGACAAAATATTCACTAAAAATAGAAGAATAATTTGTTCTCTTAGATTATTATCCATGAATTTATGAGAAACTGTTAGATGCTCTCTACTAACCAGTAAATGCTTGGAAAAGCTTGTTTCCTTTCTTACTTTTCTAATAGAACCTGTAATTGCAGTAAAACCCATTCAGTTCCAAGTCCTCCAAGAGTTCCTGCCTGGTTGCCTCAGTCGGTTAAGTGTCTGATTTCGGCTCAGGTCATGATCTAATGGTTTGTGGGTTCGAACGCCGAGTCAGGCTCTGTGCTGACAGCTCAGAATTTGGAGCCTGCTTCGGATTCTGTGTCTCCTTCTCTCTCTGACCCTCCCCTGCTCACGCTCTCTCTCTCAGAAATAAATAAAAAACATTACAAAAAAATAATTTAAAAATGAAATATATATCCCTTGGCCCATAGACTAATGCCTTGTTAGAAATGTAGACACCTACCCCATCCCAGAACTCCTTGAACAGAATCTCCATTTTAACAAGATCTCCTATGTGGTGCTGTGAAATTCTAATTCACATTAGAATATGCTAAATACATTTGTAACTCACCAAAACTTTCCACTTAAGAACCACATGCACTGTGTGATGTAAATATAGTATTCAAAAATATATATGACTGTGTTGATGCCTTCATTTTACAAATTCTCTTGAATGAACACAGTATTTATAAAGGTTCTTACCTCAAAGTTAAAGAATATATTAGAACATAATACTGGTTTATAAATAATGTTATCTCATAAGGCAGGAAAATCACCTAAGTCAGAACCAGTTCTCCTAATATAACTGAACTAACAGGAGTTCAGTCCTTGATGAATCACAAACTATACCAGGTGAGGATGTGAGACAAAGGAGAATGATTTACAAGAAATAAGGAGATCACAGGAAGTAACTTCCAAAGCAGATACTCCTGGAGGAAAGGGGAATGGTGTCCTTTCATTTAAGGTTAAGGTGGATATTTAGAAAGGGCAGACCATCATCTTATGTAGAGTGGAGTATAAGGTTACACGTGAGCCTTAAGAGAACAGTTTCATACATACTCTGTATATTTCATAGTAAATGAGATTTGTCCTCCTCCTTGAGTGGAGATTTTAGTATTATAATGAGGTAGAAGGGAGCTCCTGGGTGGCTCAGTCCATTGATCATCTGGCTCTTGATTTAGGCTCAGGTCATGATCTAAAAGTCCTGAGAACAGGCCTCAAGCCAGGCGCTACTCTGAGTGTGGACCCTGTTGGAATTCTCTCTTTGCCCCATACCCACTTATGCTTTCTCAAAAAAATAAACATTTAAAAAAAGTATATATATATATATATATAATGAGGTGAAGGTAACTACTCACTCCATGGTTTACTATGTTATCCATTTGCTTAGGTGTGAGTCACAGGTTAGTCTCAAACTGAGCCAATCCATGCTCTTCCTCAGGGCAGTCATTACCTTTTGCTGGATGATTTCTGTTTCCATCACAGGAGACTATGCCTGTGGGGTGTTTTGCCTGAAGTAAAAGATAAGGTGGGAAGAAGAGGTTAAAATATGTGACTAAGGTTGGTGGGCACAAGCACATAAGCAGTGAAGATCAGGTCTTGGGGTTCAGCTGGTGACTTTAACTCCCTCTGTTTTTACATACCATTATGAATGCTGCCTATGGCTACTTGGTAACTGTGTTGTTTATTGCAGGGACAGCTGACCTTCAGGGATGTGGCCATAGAATTCTCTCAGGAGGAGTGGGGACGCCTGAACCACAGTCAGCGGGATCTGTACAGGGATGTGATGTTAGACAACTATGGACACCTCCTCTTCTTGGGTGAGGATAACTCCTTCCAGATTTCCCAAATCACACTCAGGGTTTTGTTCCTTCCTTTAAAGACTGTCTCTTGGAATCTTCCACTTTGCATGACTGCAATTCAGATTCCTGGAGTCAGGGAAAGAAGTAGGGGTTTGTAGACGTAGAGAAAAATCTTTCTGGTGTTTCCTTTTCAGCTTTAGCTTCCCCTTCCTTAGGGTAACATCAGCATTTCTTAGATTAATGGCCATTCTAAATGTTGAGTGGCATAAAATGGCATTTCTGACATCTTAAATACCAATTTCTACTCATTATTTTCGTGGTAATACTCAGAAGGGGAGGTCATGATCTGAACATGGAAAATTCCTCCTGTGTGTTCTTAAGGGATTGCTGGACCACAGCATTTGGGAAATTATTTTCTACAATTCTCCTATGTCCTCTCTTCTCTATTAAGCACAATAGTGGATCAGAAGTTAGAATCTCCAGCAACACTCAATTCTTTTCTTTTTTTTTTTAATTTTTTTTAATGTTTTATTTATTTCTAGGAGAGAGAGAGAGACAGCGTGAGCAGGGGAGGGTCAGAGAGAGAGAGGGAGNAAGATCAGGTCTTGGGGTTCAGCTGGTGACTTTAACTCCCTCTGTTTTTACATACCATTATGAATGCTGCCTATGGCTACTTGGTAACTGTTGTTTATTGCAGGGACTGCTGACCTTCAGGGATGTGGCCATAGAATTCTCTCAGGAGGAGTGGGGACGCCTGAACCACAGTCAGCGGGATCTGTACAGGGATGTGATGTTAGACAACTATGGACACCTCCTCTTCTTGGGTGAGGATAACTCCTTCCAGATTTCCCAAATCACACTCAGGGTTTTGTTCCTTCCTTTAAAGACTGTCTCTTGGAATCTTCCACTTTGCATGACTGCAATTCAGATTCCTGGAGTCAGGGAAAGAAGTAGGGGTTTGTAGACGTAGAGAAAAATCTTTCTGGTGTTTCCTTTTCAGCTTTAGCTTCCCCTTCCTTAGGGTAACATCAGCATTTCTTAGATTAATGGCCATTCTAAATGTTGAGTGGCATAAAATGGCATTTCTGACATCTTAAATACCAATTTCTACTCATTATTTTCGTGGTAATACTCAGAAGGGGAGGTCATGATCTGAACATGGAAAATTCCTCCTGTGTGTTCTTAAGGGATTGCTGGACCACAGCATTTGGGAAATTATTTTCTACAATTCTCCTATGTCCTCTCTTCTCTATTAAGCACAATAGTGGATCAGAAGTTAGAATCTCCAGCAACACTCAATTCTTTTCTTTTTTTTTTTAATTTTTTTTAATGTTTTATTTATTTCTAGGAGAGAGAGAGAGACAGCGTGAGCAGGGGAGGGTCAGAGAGAGAGAGGGAGTCACAGACTGAAACAGGCTGCAGGCTCTGAGCTGGCAGTCAGCACAGAGCCCGACGCGGGGCTCGAACCCACCAACCGCGAGATCATGACCTGAGCGAAAGTCGGACGCTTAACCGACTAAGCCACCCGGGCGCCCCCACTCATTTTTTTCTTTAATTAAACAGGTCTTGTTGTGTCAAAGCCAGACCTGGTCATCTTTTTGGAACAAAAGGACATCTGGGATGTGAAGAGAAAGGAGAAGGAAGCCTCATACCCAGGTATGGGAATGAAGCAGATGTCAGAGGTGAGGTCCAGTTATGAAGGAGGAAGATAGACCTTAAAATCTGGTTTAAGCAGCTCTCCTTGAATGGAAATTAGTTTGAAAAGGCTAGTTTTAGGGCTCTTCCTCTCACATTGGACATCTGCTTTCCAACACATCACACTCTTTTTTTTTTTTAATTAATTTTTTTTTTATTTTTTATTTTTGAGAGAGAGATAGAGACAGCATGAGCAGGGGAGGATCAGAGAGAGAGGGAGGCACAGAATCTGACACAGGCTCCAGGCTCTGAGCTAGCTGTCAGCACAGAGCCCGATGCGGGGCTCGAACCCACGAACCGTGAGATCATGACCTGAGCCAAAGTTGGACGCTCAACCGACTGAGCCACCCAGGCGCCCCAACACATCACACTCTTATATTCTGTAAGGATTCTCCTTCAGTTCCACTGAAGGTCCTTCACATCCATAGTGAGGGCCTCCATAATCTGATCAGTTCTGCATTGCTTTCAGGGTCTTGGGGAAATTGCTGTATTTATGAGGAACTCTGTGCTAATCCATTTCTGAGTTCTGTTTTGCTTCACATGTGAAGTGTGTCAGGGTAATGGTGGGCATCTTGGGGTTTGGTGCAAAAATCCCAGAAACACTGGAGGTAGATCTCACAAGTTTTCTAATTTATCATTTCCAGTATTATGGAGGCTTTCATTTTAATCATACAAAATAGAGACCCAGTAAATACATCAGATAACAAAGCAACTTTCAAAAATGAGAAAATCTAGTCCTTTATTTCACTTCAAAAGTTCATTTCTTGGGTTGCCTGGTTGACTCAGTTGGTTAAGTGTCTGAGTTGAGCTCAAGTCATGATCTCACAGTTGGTGAGTTTGAGGCCCGCAACAGGCTGTCTGCTGTCAGTACAGAGCTCACTTGAGATCCTCTGCCCCTCTCCCTCATGCTCTTTCTCAAAAATAATTAAAAGTTTAGGATGCCTGCATGGCCCAATTGGTTAAGAATCCGATTGTTGGGGCGCCTGGGTGGCTTAGTCGGTTAAGCGTCCGACTTTCACTTAGGTCATGATCTCGGAGTTCGTGGGTTCGAGCCCCGCGTCGGGCTCTGTGCTGACTGCCAGCTCAGAGCCTGGAGCCTGTTTCAGAGTCTGTATCTCTCTCTCTCTCTGACCCTCCCCTGCTCACGCTGTCTCTCTCTCTCCTAGAAATAAATTTAAAAAAAATTAAAAAAAAAAAAAAAAAAATCCGATTGTTGATTTTGGCTCAGGTCATGATCTCAGGGTTTGCGAGTTCAAGCCCTGCATAGGGCTCTGGGTTGACGGCACAGAACCTGCTTGGCTTCTGTCTCACTCTCTCTCTACCCCTCCCCCTACTTGCTCTTTTGCTTTCTCTCAAAATACTTAAGTATTTTAAAGTTCATTTTCTTTATATTAATTAAAATAAGAAATTTCCTCTCAATGTATTCCATTCCTCACTGGTGGAATAATTTAAAGCACCTTTTATTTTCCTAGAATTCTACATAAATTAATGCCATAGAGGAGCCAGAATATTTACAAGTTAAAAGTCACAGCCTAAAATAAAATCTGAATTGTTACCTTATTTCTTAATTGAACCATTTTATAATTTTCTTATATAATATGATGTTACTGTGACTTTGCCATATGTTTTCAGTTTGTGATTAGTTATATATGAGATTCCTTTAGGTTTTTTTAGATCAAAGTTCTGATAGGACATGGGTGCGTGTTTTATAAGAACTATGGTAGGTAATTAGTAAAATTCCTGTATTCAGAAGTTTTAAGTATAAATGTAATTTGACTTCAGGAAAAATGAATCATTAGTTTTTCTACTTTCCACAGAGTATCTGAATTTAATCCCAAAGATTTTATAAAGTGATTCTTGGTATATTTTATAATTTTGATGATGTTTATTTATTTAGAAATTAAAGGTTTTGGGGCACTTGGGTGGCTCAGAGAGTTGAACATCTCACTCTTGGTTTCAGCTCAGATCATGATCTCCTCGTTTGTGAGTTCAAGACCTGAGTCCAGTTCTGCACCCATAGTGTGGATCCTGCTTGGGATTTTCTCCCTCTCTGCCCCTTGTCCTTGTTTTTGTTTCTCTCAAAATAAACTTTAAAAGAATTAAGACTTTTTTTTGCTTGATTCTAAAGAATGGATTATAGGGGCACCAGGTGATTCAGTTGGTTAAGCTTTAGACTTTAGCTCAGGTCATGATATCCCAGTTTGTGAATTCAACACCCCATCGGGCTTTGTGCTGACAGCTCACGGCCTGGAGCCTGCTTCAGATTCTGCATCTCCCTCTCTTTTTGCCTCTCCCGTGCTTGTGCTTTGTCTCTGTCTCTGTCTGTCTCTGTCTCTCTAAGATAAACATTAAAAAATAAAAATAATGATGTATCCTATCTAGGTGATTTTATTAATGATTATTTAATAAACACAAAAAATAAAGAATGGATTATACCCTTAAATTCTGTGTGATAGGAGGGACCTATTAACGTAATACATTTCTAATGTCTTAAGTGCTTAATTCATAAAAGTTTTCATTAGAGCTTTCCATGATTGATTTTAATGAATATTCTATACTATTTACTGCCCATGAAGACATACCAATAATTCAAAATGTTCCTTTTTCATGGGTACACAGTTGAAAATTATAGCTACATAGGGCTGCCTGGGCTCAGGTCATGATCTCACGGTTCATGAATCAGACCCCTGCATCGAGCTCTGTCCTGATAGTGTGGAGCCTGCTTGGGATCCTTTCTTTCTCCATGTCTCTCTGTTCCTCCTGTCTTTGCTTTCTCTTCTCAAAATAAAGAAGCCTAAAATAAATAAGCTTATATATATTTTAAACTTTAAGTAATTTCATTTTTTTATGTAGTTTTTCGAGTTATATTTTACCTTACTCTGTTTTTGCAATTCTATAATAATGTGCTCCTTTTGTATAAAACTTTCCATGGCATTATTCAATTGTGATTTTGTTTTTACCTGTGTATTTTGTCTTAGGGTGACATTTTTCAACCCATTACATTTTTGGACAGTGTGAGTCTAACTCAAATATGAATCAGGTTTATGCCCTTTGCCAATTAAAGTATCTATTTGTCTGTAGCAATATTACTCAAGCATACTCTGTGACTCAAGTATGCATTTCTTTCCTTGATTATTGGTAAGCAAATGTTGTATCCTGTCTAGGTGAGTTATCATAATAGAATTAATTTCTTCATGTATTTATTGGTGAATGTATTATCTGTATGTACATTCATTCTGGTTACCTTAAAGATTACTTAAAACGTCTTAAAGGTATTACAAAGCATTATACATGCTGCTAGTGCAGAGCTCAACACCAGGCTTCAACTCCCAGACTGTGAGACCATGCCCTAAACTGAAATCAGGAGTTGGACACTTAACCTAATGAGCTACCTTCATGCCCCTAACAATTTTAAGCTGATGTTCTCAATTTTATATAAAACTCTTCTACTTATCATCTCCACATCTGTACCCACTTTATATTGATGATATCACAAATTCTGTTTTTATATTGCATATATTACCTAGATTTTATTTTTTTTTATTTGAGAAAAAGTCTATAGCAGAAATAAATGTGACTTGTCCTACCTTGTTACAACACTATAAGTTTCTGTAATTGTGTAAATATTAATACTGATCAGAGAGCTTTATGATGTCATGTGGTTTCTTTCAGTTATTCTCTAGAATCCTTTTATTTCAACTAGAAGGACTTTTTTTTTTTTTTTTAATGTGTATTCATTTCTTGAGAGAGACAGAATCTGAAGCAGGCTCCAGGCCCTAAGCCATCAGGCACAGATCCCGACACAGGGCTCAAACTCACAAATTGTGAGAGTATGACTTGAGCAGAAGTTGGACGCTTAATCAACCGAGCTACCCAAGTGCCCATAGAAGGACTTTCCATAACATTTCTTGTACGGCAGATCTTCTGGTAAACTTAGATATTTACTTGGCAAAGTCTTCATTTCTATATTAGTAGAAAAGAGTTATGCCAAGTAGGGTATTCTTGGTGGATATTTTTTGATCTTTCAGTATGTGAATACATTGTTCCATACTTTTTGTTCTTTAAGGTCTGCAGAGAATCCCACTAATAATCTTATAGCTCTCTTGTACAAGATATCTGATTTTGTCATGCTTTTTTAAAATTTCTTAATGTTTTTTATTTATTTTTTAGAGGGGGGGCAGTGTGAGCAGGGGAGGGTCAGAGAGAGAGGGAGACACAGAATCTGAAACAGGCTCCAGGCTCTGAGCGAGCTGTCAGCACAGAGCCGGATGCGGAGCTCCAACCTACGAACCATGAGATCATGATCTGAGCTGAAGTCAGATGCTTAACCGACTGGATACCCAGGTGCCCCTGTCATGTTTTTTCAAAATTCTCTTGTCACTGGTGAGTTTTGATAAGTTAATTACAATGTGTCACTGGGTTCATGTCTTGTTTTTCTTCTTCAATTTTTATTTAAATTCTAATTAGTTACCTTACAGTGCGATATTGGTTTCAGTATAATTCAGTGGCTCATCATTTACATATAACATGCGGTGCTTATCATAAGTGCTTTCCTTAATACTGGTCACCCAACCAACCTCTCTCCCCCTCCATTGATACTTATTCTACTGTGAATGTACTGAGTTTGTTAATTTGTCTCTTCTTTCCACACACATGCGAACTACAAGCCTTTAGTTCTTCATGGAAACTCTCTGCCCCCTTTTACCCTCCTCTTCTTATGGGGTCCCCTTAATGTACACATTGGTCCATTTGTAGGTGTCCCATGTGTCCCTAGAACTTGACATTTTCCACATTTTTCTGTGGTTCTCTTAGATAATTTAAAACAGTCTTTAGAAGTGGCCGTCTTGGTGCAGTGGGCAGCGCGTCAGTCTCATAAAACAGTCTTTAGATTCTCTGATACTTTCTTCTGCTTGATCTAGTCTGTTGCTGACTCCTTAGTGTATTTTTAAATTCAGTGATTCTACACTTCAGGTCCCAATTTCTGGGTGATTGTTATACTTTGTCTCTTTGGGTTTACATTTTGGTCCTGCATAGTTTTTATGCTATCATTTAGTTACCTGTCTGTTTTCTCTTCTTCCTCCATGGGCATTTTTATGATTTTTTTTCCCCTTGAATTCTTTGTCTCACAATTAATACTTCCTTATTAATTTAGGGTTAGTTTTGGAGATATAGTTCATTCCTGTGATTGGAACAAGTTCTTCTGTTTCTTTGTGGCCTTGTGATCTTTGTTGAGATGAGTGAATTTAAAGAAAACTGTCTCTGGGCTCAGGCTTATGAACTTGTTTCTACAGGAGAACACAAATAGTAATTTGCAATGTCTGAATTTTTGTGATTTCCCAGTTTACAAGAGTATAGTTACTTCTTTAGCGCCCATGGTACCTTCCTCTGTTGTCTTCAGCTCTGTAGTCTCTCCGGTGTCTAAACAAATGCTCACCTTTTGCCTGAGCAGCCACCACAGTGCATCCAAAAGGTGCTGTCATTCCGTCTGCTTGTCATGTCCTGCATGACAGAAACCAGTCCCTCAGGCAGCTACAAACAAGCCAGATCACTGAACATACAGGACACTCACGTGTTTGTCTCCGGATGAGAGGTAACAGTTTTTGCTCAGTGTTGCCATGGAGTGTCAGGAAGGGTGGGCAGCTGTCTTGGGCAAGTGTCACAAACTTTGATGTGGCTCTTCTTCATTTGTACTTGCCTGGGTGTGGTAGGGCTCCTCATTGCCTTCTGGAGCACTCAGAGAGGTAAATTGGTCTATGTTTGTCTCCATGGAGGAGCCATGTCCTGGTGCTCCCTATTTCTCCACTGCTGATGTCCTGTGATGGGTATTAATTTTGTATATTAGCATTTTACCATATATGCATGTGAGTTTAGTAAGAGGGATAACTCACTGTGTATCTTGTACTTGTGTCTTTGCATAACACCATAGGCCTGTTGGCAAAGTCAGGTAAAGAATATTCATTCCAGGGCTCCTGGGTGGCTCAGTTGGTTAAGCGTCCGACTTCGACTCAGGTCATGATCTCACAGTTTGTGAGTTTAAGCCCCACATCGGGCTCTGTGCTGACAGCTCAGAGCCTAGAGCCTGCTTCTGTTTCTGTGTTTCCTCTCTCTGCCGGTCCCCGACTTGTGCTCTGTCTCTATATTTCAAAAATAAATAAATGCAAAAGTTAAAAAAAAAAAAAGAATATTCATTCCAAAGACTGATCGAGAAAGAAATGGAAGCTGTGGCTCTTAGTATTTACACTTAACAAATGGCTTGGATGAAGATGGAGGGTAGTGAAGGGCCGAAAGGATGTTATGATGGGTATAACCAAACCCAGACAGTTGCTCTTAATGGAATCCTTACTGCCAGAAGAGATCAAGGGTATAAAATATTTGGGTGGCAAACCCCACCTTAAGTCAGTTATACTTGAACCCAAGGACCCAAATCCATTTTTGTAAAATTTTTTTAAAAAACCTTATTCAGTTTTTAGAATGAGAAAGACCAGAGTGCAAGTAGGGGAGGCAGAGAGAGAGAGATGGAGACACATAATCAGAAGCAGGCTCCAGGCTCTAAGCTGTCAGCACAGAGTCCTATGTGGGGCTCAAGCTCAGGAACCATAAGATTGTGACCTGGGTCGCAGTCAGATGTCCAACCAACTGAGCCACCCAGGTGCCCCTCCAAAATCCATTTTTAATCCTACATATTCTCTGGAAGAACATTTAGAAATTCTGGAAAGTTAACCAATCCATGCCAAAAGTACTCACTGAAATCATTTCAAATATAAGAATGGACTGAAACATTTCTACAAGTTAGACATTTAAAAAGGAAGATAAAATTTCTAAATGTTTTGATTGTTTTGAGAAGTTCATTTCTGGGGCTTCATTCTTCCACCAATACATAATCCCTCCTTTTCCAAAGTCTCTAAATTTGATAAAAACCAGACACTCTTTATCCAAACATCACAAATAGTTAATTTGGATTAAGTTCTTATGTGTTGTGAACTTCAGAAGGCCTTTAGTGAGAACTCATATCTTTCATAATTACTAAGGTGTTTATTATGGAGACACAACTTAACCAATGCAAAGAATCTGGGAAAAACCATGATCCAAGGGTCAAATCCTATAAACTTCAGAGAACTCATTTTCCAGAAATCCAGTATGAAAGTAATAGATGTAGGAATGTCTTTTAAGAAAGTTCAAATCCTATTGTACATCATTGTATCCTTACTGTAGAGAAGACATAACAGATACAGCAACTCTGGTAAAGCTTTTAACTAGTCTTCAAAACTTATTCAACAGCAGAGTCTTCATAATGGGAAGAAACTTTACAAATGTAACAATGTGGCAAAGGTTGAAGTACCACTCAAAATTTGTCAACATGAGGTAACACATACTGGGGAGAAGGCTGGAAAATGTTTTTAAAAATGTGGCAAAGGCTTTAGACAGAACTACAAACTTTGTGAATATCAGAAAGAAACATTACAAATGTTAAAAATGTGAGAAAGCATATAATTCATAATCAAAACCATTCAACATGAGATAATCCTGGGGAGATACCTTACAGATGTCAAGGACATTGGCAAAGTCTACTTAGAACTGAACTCTTATTCAACATCAGAGAAACTACACTGAATAGAAACCCCATGAATGATGAAAACCTTGGTTTTTAAAAAATATATATTAAAAAAAAATTTTTTTTACTTATTTCTGAGAGAGAGAGGCAGCATGAGCAGGGGAGGGTCAGAGAGAGAGGGAGACACAGAATCCGAAGCAGGCTCCAGAATCTGAGCTGTCAGCAATGAGCCCCACATGGGACTCGAACACATGAACCATGAGATCGTGACCTGAGCCAAAGTTGGACGCTCAGCTGACTGAGCCACCCAGGTGCCCCGAAAACTTTGACCTTTTACATATTTATAAACAGCAACAAGAGTCTTTATAAAGATAAAAAAAAATTACAGTTGTAAACAATTGGCAAACTATGTAATGGAATGTGAAATCTAAATAAACTCAGAATGCACAGCAGAAAGAATGAGCTGAATATCACTTTTGAGACATGATTCTAAATCAGTATTAGAACAATCCAAAGTTAAAACACTCAGATCACTTATTTAGCCTTAGACAATAGAGGTGTTGTTGGGTGCCAACCACTCCACGACTGAAAATCTTCTAAGTTTTGAGTCCTCAAACTTAAAAATAAAGGTGCTTTTTCAACGAAATAACCTACTGTTGACCAGAAGCCTCATCTAGAACATAAAGTCAACATCCCATTCTTAATATGTTGCCTGTATTACATACAGTATTTTTATAATACAGTAAGCTTGAGAAAGGAAAATATTAAGAAAATCGTAAGGAAAACACATTTACAGTATACATACACATTTGCGTATATGTGGACCCATACTGTTCAAACCCATGTTATTCCATGGCCAACTATATTTGTTAATATGCCTGAAAGTATCAAGGGAGGATGGATGTCTGTATGGAGAGGAATAATTTTACTGTGTCCTTTTTCTTTTGATCATGTTTTAGATTTGTTTTTTGTTTTGGCCAGAAAATATTACTTGGGTGCCTGCAAAAGAAAGTTATTGATTGATGTATAACAGTGATATAAGTCATCACGAAGTGATCACTCAGGGTATCATTTGCAGTAAAGTAAGATAGAGAAAGATTCTGAACTTTAAATAGACTCACCAGTAGTTTTTTCAGGAGATTAGGTTGGCTGTTGATTAAAATCTGAATGTATCTTCATAATAGCAATTGATAGAAGTCAGGAATATTAGTTATGCAGTTGAAATAAAGAGATCCTCAGAGACATCTTAGGCAAGTATAGCTAACTCTTCCATAAATGGGTGTAAAGTTATTATAAATCCATATTTACTCAATAACGAGCCTCAGTTTGGATAGCATGGAAAGCACAATTCACAGATCCTTATGTCAGAGGAACAAGAATGGTTCTTGAATGCTTGAAATGGGTGTTTTGGGTCATACAGTGGTTTTGCACTGGCTTGTTTAGACTGCATTTGAACCTAACACATTTTCATTAAGAACACTGAATGGGTTTTAATGTATTAACAGTGTGTTAATGAATGAAGTGTTCTCCTACACCAACCTTAGCCTCCCCACCTTATTAAGTTTGCAGGTAAACAGTTAACACAAAGTACACCTGACGATTGAACAACATGGTTTTTAACTATGTGCGTTCATTTATAGTCAGGATTATTTATAGTACAGCAATGTATTTTCTCTACTGATTTTCTTAACATTTTCTTTCCTTAAACTTCCTTTACTGTAGGAATATCATGTAACAGAAGATATATACTGATTGTTCTTGATAAAGTTCCTTGTCAACAGTAGGCTGTTAAAATGAAGCGTTGGGGAGTTAAGGTAATACACAGATTTTCAACTGCATGGGGGGCAGGCACAGTGAACCTCTGCTTTATTCAAACATCACTTATGCTTCTGAAAGCAGTGGGATGTTATTACTAATAATCTATTTTCCCCATTTATGTATTCTGTCTTCCTTATTGTGGCAGCTGGACATTATGATATTTTTAATATGATGACACAGAAGTATTATTGAGAGCATAGCTAGTCAATTTCTTGATACCGTGGCCATGGAATCCATCTTGTATAACCAGATTGGCTACAGAGGATTGAATGGACTCTAACTCTGCCCAATAACAAATATAGTAGATAAAAGTCCCCAAAGTCACAAAGTAGTTCCTGCTGGGACTTACCACAATAACCTCTGTGAAAGAGCGCCCACTCCCAGTATATTTACCTTGAGCACCCCTTAGAGAAGACCCCTGTAGAGTTTACCATGCTCCACTCATTTGAGTTTGAATTGTGCATTCCAGACTTACCTGAGGACGTGCAAAGCACTCCAACCATGGACTGTAAAATAGGCATCAGGCCTGGTTCCTGCCACTTTCTCTGCCTGCACTCAGCCTTGACCTCAAGGCATATTGGGTAAATCCTCCAGGGTCTGTGAGTAATAAACTTTATGTGGTTCTTTTCTTGAACCATGGCTCACATTTCAATGCTCAGGGGGTTGTACTTAACAAGTGGTAATGAACAAACTTATTACAAATATAATTATAAGCCATATGTACAGGATTTCCAATTACTGTTTTTAAAATGTTACATTTTTCTTTGCTTATGCTGTTTTTATGAATATACAGAAAATATAGTTGTATGGTTTTGGTATGCACAAAATGCAATATGTTAAAGATTTTTTATTCTTTTGTTTTAAATTTTTTAGTGTTTATTTTTGAGAGTGAGAGAGAGCAGCAAGCATAAGCAGGGGAGAGCCAGTGAGAGACAGAGACACAGAATCCAAAGCAGGCTCTTGGTTTTGAGCTGTCAGCACAGAGCCCATCATGGGGCTCAAACTCGTAAACCACGAGATCATGACCTGAATTGAAGTCAGATGCTTAACCAACTAAGCCACCCAGGCACCCTGCCAAAGATATATATTTTTTCTTTTATAGTTTATTGTCAAGTTGGTTTCCATAAAACATCCAGTGCTCATTCCAATGAGTGCCCTCCTCCCTGCCCATCACCCTCCTTCCCAAAGATATATTTTGGAATAAAAGAACTAACTAGGAAAAAGTATGAGTATAGGGGTATGTGTATTTATGTGTGTATCTTCAGAAGGAAAGGGAATATTGGGTCAAATGAGGTAATTTCCAAATTTCAATATTGATGATTACCTAGCAAACAAAAATGTTATAGATTCATAATGGGAATAATTTTCTCTATATTGTATTGTATTTCTTCTAAATCTCATCTATCTTGGCTTGAGAATCTCCCCATGCAAATCCTGTCTCTACCTGCCTATTATGCAGGATCTACTCTCTTTTTCTTATTCAAATCTTCAGGAACTATTGCTTCTTGGATTTACTCAGGGATTTTAAGAATGGTTTGCATGAACTGACATTGTGGTTCAAAATTAATTTGATTATGGGAGTAATTCCACAGTGAACATATTAAATTCCACATAGTTTAATTGCTATATTTTACTTCTTCCTCTCAGTTGGACAAGAACATTATGTAAAATAATCTTTAGTTATTT
>NW_027527941.1:181475-232516 GCF_008692635.1 Crocuta crocuta
TTGTTCCTGGCCCCCCCCCCCCCCACACACACACACTGTGTTTGGAAGTGACATCGTCCAAGTTCTCCACCTTACTGAAACAATTTGATTATGTGACAACTTGACAGATTCATGAGTCATGGGTTGTTTTAACACTTGTTTGATGAGACAAAGCATGGGATATTGTTCAGTACTTACTAGATGTTCTAAATATAGGAAGAAAACATTATCATTCTATTAGGAGTAATCCTGAATCCCAAAGTAAAATGAGAAAAACATCTAGACTGAAGCATTGCTATGAATTCTTCACGTGGTGAGAGGACACCTGTCTATGGTGGTGTTGCTGACTCTGCATGGAGAAGGATAAATTTTGCTTGTCTTTTTTCCAAATCATTTCCAGTTTTTCCATGTCTTCCTATCCATTCCAGTGATGAGGGCATCACAGCTGTCCTTCTACCCTGTGTTATGGAGACCCCATTTTCACCACTCTCCTACTCCCACATAAGCCACATGGGCTCTTGTTAATCCAAAGGGCAATTGTCAGTAACCGGTATGGAGGCCATATCGGAGATTTAAAAAAAATGTTGTCATCACTTCCTTGGAAGAACAGGAAAACACCATCAATGGGCCACAGGATTAGGTCTGGCACTTGGCACTGAGACAGCTGTGAGGACAGATAGAACACAATGATAGTAACCTTGAAGAGGAATATAGGTTCTATTACAAGCACACATGGAGAACTCTTGAAATACAGGGAAAGATCTGGTAGGGAGCTCTCTGGTCACTGTAAAGTCTTAGGAAGGTACTTGTGATGAACAAATGTGACCGACATGGGGACTTGGGAAATGTGGTTTTATGAGATTATGGGAAAGTCAGATCCTTTCCTCATGTTTTCATCAATTCCCTTTGATTTTGGATACCATAGATAACTGTCCTTTCCCAGGCCCAGATATGTGGCAATAGCTGGAAAGGGGCAATTGGAAGATTTAAACATTGTGGCCATTGCCTTAAGATGCCATATGACAGAACAGATGTTGAAGATGAAGAAGCTTTCTGCACACTAACAGTCAGAACTAGTAAGGTGTGTGTTGTGGTTCCACAAAACACTGGTATCCCAGGTATACAGCCCCAACAGATCTCTGATCCCTAAAGTTGGTGACTTCCCAGGTATCTTGACTCACTGCTGGCAGAGACCTCCTTCGTTTCCATGCAGCACTGTGATGAGTCTAGTCCTGTGCTCTGGATTGTGTGCAAGACACGGATTAGTTGGGGAGCAGTTTACCAGCATGTCTGCTTCAAAGAACCCACCCTGATTTTAGGTTAGATGTCCCTGTGTTGTTTTACAGTCCATGCTATCTTTCACCCATATTGACCTGAGTGGAAAGAGGGTAGCATGTTACACTCACATTTCACTTTGGTTCAATTGAAAAATAATAATCTTTTGAGATTATTTTGATGTTGAATAATTTCTGAAAACTTCCTAATCTGGCTAAGGAAACAGACACTAAGATCCAGGAGGCAGAGAGAACTCCCATCAAAATCAACAAAAGCAAGCCACCACCAAGGTATGTTAGAAGTAAATTTACAAAATACAGTGATAAAGAAAAAATCTTCAAAGCAGGAAGACATCTTTCACTTATCAGGGAGAACCATAAGGTTAGTAGTGATTTTTCAACAGAAACTTGGCAAGCCAGAAAAGAGTGGCAGGATATATTCCAAGTGCTGACTTGGAAAAATATGCAGCCAAGAATACTCTGTCCAGCAACCCTATCATTCAGAATGGATGGAGAGACAGTTTCCCACACAAGCAAAATCTAAAAGAATTCCTCACCATTGAGTCAGCACTGCAAGAAATGTTAAAGGTGAGGCGCGCCTGGGTGGCTCAGTTAAGCGTCCGACTTCGGCTTGGCCATGATCTCACGGTTCGTGGGTTCCAGCCCCATGTTGGGCTTTGTGCTGACAGTTAGCTCAGAGCCCAGAGCCTGTTTCAGATTCTGTGCCTCCCTTTCTCTCTGACCCTTCCCTGCTGTCTCTCTCTCAGAAATAAATAAAAAACATTTAAAAAAAAAAAAGAAATGTTAAAAAGGAATCTTTGAGTGCAAAGAAGACACAAAAAGTGACACAGGAAAAGGATCAGAGAAAATCTCTAGAAACAATGACAAAACAAGTAGTAAGCTGGCAATAAATACATATCTATCAATAATTACATAAAAATGTCCTATACACTCCAATCAAAACACAGTGTCCCTAAATGGATTAAAATAAAAACAAACAACAACAAAAAAAGACAATAAAACCCCAGGTCCATCTATATGCTCCCTACAACAGACTCAGTTTAGACCTGAAGATACTTACACATGGAAAGTGGGGGGGTGTGTGTGTGTGAAATTTTATTCAGATGGATGCCAAAAGAAAGCCAGAGTAGCAATACTTAGAATGGACAAACTAGATATTTTTGTTCTTGTATGGTATTTATCCTGCTTTGGTACCAGAGTAATGCTGGCCTTCTAGAATTATTTTGAATGGGTTACCTCTAGTATTTGTAAGATTTTGGTGAAGATTGTCACTATTTTTTTAATGTTTATTAGGATTAACCAATGAAGTCAAGAGGCTGTGGACTTTCCTAGGCTGGCAGGTTTTTGTTTTTTTGTTTTTTTAATTGCAAATTCAACTTTTATTTTTGTGATTGGTCTAAGAAGATTTACTATTTCTTGAGTTCAAGATTCATATTTCAATCTTGGTAACTTGTAGACTTTTTAAAATTACATTTTGTTCTATTTTGTCTAACTTGTTAGGATATAATTGCTTGCAGTAATCTGTTACCACACTATATATTTCTGTGTTTTTTTGTGGTGTTTCTGTTCCGTTTCTCTGTTTGGTGTTTGAGTCTTCTATTCTTTTTTCTTAGTTAATATAGTGAAAGCATTTCTAATTTTGTTGGCTTTGAAAAACTTGGGCATTACTTTCAATTTTGCTTATTCTGGTCTCAATTTTATGTCTAATTTTTAATTTTTTAGTTTTAATTTTTTAATTTTTTTTTTAGTTTATTTTTGAGAGAGAGATACAGTGTGAGCAGGGAAGGGGCAGAGAGAGGGAATCTGAATAAGATTCCAGGCTTCGAGGTGTCAGCACAGAGCATGATGCGGGGTTCCAACTCATGAACTGTGAGATCATGACCTGAGAAGTTGGACGCTTAACCGACTGAAGCACCCAGGTTTCCCTTTTTTTTTTTTTTTTTCTTCCAGAGAGAACCAGCAAACTGGGGAGAGGGACAGAGTGAGAAAGACAGAATCTTAGGCTCCTCACTAAAGTGAAGCCCTACCTGGGGCTTGGTCCCACAGCCCTGGGATCATGACCTGGGCCACCCAGGTGCCTCAACTATTTTATTTATTTCTGATCTTTCCTTGATATTTTCTTTTGTTCCTGGGTTTTAGCTTAGTTTTATTTTCCATTTCAGTGTGGTATAATAAAAAGACAACAAGTTGAGGGTTGGCTCGGTGGCTCAATATCTGTTGAGCATCAAACTCTTCATTTCAGCTCAGGTCGTGATCTCAAGGTTTGTGGGAACAATGCCTGCATCTGGCTCAGTGCTGACATTTTTTTTCTCTGTGTTACTTTATTCTCTTTGGTTTTTTGGTTTCAAAATTTTCTGAGTTAATGCTACCAAGGATGTCTCTTTCATTTATTTATTTATTTTCCTTAGTTTATTGTCATTGGTTTCCATATAACACCCAGTGTTCATCCCAACAAGTGCCCTATCCCATGCCCATCACCCCCCTTCCCCTCTCCCCCACTCCCATCAGCCCTCAGATTGTTCTCAGCATTCAAGAGCCTCTCATGGTTTGCCTCCCTCCCTCTCTCCAACTATTTTTCCCCTACTTCTCCCCCATGGTCCTCCATTAAGTTCCTCCTAATCCACCTATACGTGCAAACATATGGTATCTGTCCTTCTCTGCCTGACTTATTTCACTCAGCATAACACCCTCAAGGTCCATCCATGTGGCTACACATGGCCAGATTTCATTCTTTCTCATTGCCATGTGTTCTATTGTATAGATAAACCACATCTTCCTGATCCATTTGTCCGTAGATGAACACTTAGGCTCTTTCCATGTTTTGGCTATTATTGAGAGTGCTGCTATTGTTGAGAGAGCCACCACCTGGGTGGCTCAGTTGGTTAAGCGTTCGAATTTGGCTCAGATTTTGATCTCACAGTTCGTGGGTTCAAGCCCCATGTTGTGCTTTGTGCTGGCAGCTAGCTTAGAGCCTGGAGCCTGCTTCAGATTCTGTATCTCTCTCTCTCTGACCCTCCCCTGCTCATGTTCTCTCTCTCAAATAAAAAATGTTAAAAAAAAAAAAAAGTGCTGTTATTAACATTGGGTACATGTGCCCCCTATGCATCAGCATTTCTGTATCCCTTGGGTAAATTCCTAGCAGTGCTATTGCTGGGTCACAGGGGAGTTCTATTGTTAGTTTTCTGAGGAACCTCCACACTGTTTTTGTGGGAGCCCGACAGTGACCACAAGAAAGCCTGGTTAGGGACGTGGGGATGTGCCTGCACACGGGGCTCCCTGCCTGGGCAAAGCATGCCTGCAAACAGGGTGCTCTGCCAGGAAGCCTGCACACAATATCCAAGTTTAATGGTCCGCTCGCAAACGAGGGAACATGCCCTCCTTAGAAATAAGGAGGAGGCTGGAATTGTGAGCAGGCCTCTTAGTAAACATGTTGTGGTCGCTTCCTCCCTTTGCTCCCCCCTGTCCTTGAAAGGTGTTTGGCTACTTGCCCTTAATTGGTAAAGGAATGCATCTTGTAGATTTCAGTTTGTATCCAGTTACCGGGGTATAAAATAAACCGCAAGAGGGGCTTGCGTAGAATTGTTCCTCCGGCCGGAGTTGTGTCTGTGTCTGTCTTTTGTGTGTGTCTTGTCCTTTGTGTCATTTCGTCCTTTTCCAGAAGGGCTGCACCAGTTTACATTCCCACCAACAGTGTAGGAGGGTGCCCATTTCTCTACATTCTCACCAGCATGTATAGTCTCCTGATTTGTTCATTTTAGCCACTCTGACTGGCGTGACGTGGTATCTCTGGTTTTGATTTGTATTTCCCTGATGAGGAGGGACGCTGAGCATCATTTCATGTGTCTGTGGGGCTTCTGGATGTCCTCTTTGGAGAAGTGTCTGTTCATATCTTCTGACCATTTCTTCACTGGATTGTTTTTCGGGTGTGGAGGTTGGTGAGTTCCATATAGATTTTGAATATTAGCCCTTTATCTGATATGCCATTTGCAATTATCTTTTCCCATTCCATCAGTTGCCTGTTAGTTTTGTGGATTATTTCCTTTGCTGTGCAGAAGATTTTTATCTTGATGAGGTCCCAGTAGTTCATTTTTGCTCGTTTCCCTTGTTTTTGGGGATGTGTCAAGAAATTGCTGCGGTTGAAGTCAAGGAGGTGGTTTCCTGTTTTCATCTTGGAACTTGCTTGGATTCTCTCTCCCTCCCCTGCCCGCATGTACACTCTCTCAAAACAATTATTTTTTTAAGTCTAAATGTTGGGGTGCCTGGGTGACTCAGTCGGTTAAGCAACCAACTCTTGGTTTGGCTCAGGTCAATGATCTCAGGATTCACGGGTTCAAGCTCCACCTTGGGCTATGCAGTGACTGGAGTCTGCTTGGGATTCTCTCTCTGCCCCTCTCCTTGGAATGTGCTTTCTCACTCTCTCACTCAAAGTAAATAAGCTTTATAAAATGTCCAAATGGGGGGCGCATGGGTGGCTCTGTGGGTTAAGCGTCCGACTTTGGCTCAGGTAATGGTCTTCCAATTCGTGAGTTCGAGCCCTGTGTTAGGCTCTGTGCTGATAGCTCAGAGCCTAGAGCCTGCTTCAGATTCTGTGTCTCCCTCTCTCTCTGCCTCTCAACCACTCATGCTCCATCTCTCTCTCAAAAATAAATAAACTTTAAAAAATTAAAAAATAAAATGTCCAAACGTAGTCAATTTGGGAAGTCCTTTCCTGAGGGTTTCTACCACCAAATAATCCCTCCTTGTTTTAAAGACCATAACTTTGATGTACTCAGTAGAGTCTTTATCCAACCATTACTGTTCAATAATTATCACATAAATACATAATTTGGAGCAATGTTTTATGTGGAATGAACTTCTGAAGGCCTTTGTGAGGGCTTGATCTTCAATAACTACCAAGGTGTTTATAATGGAGACAGAACTTATGAAAGCAATGAATCCAGAAAGAAACATCAACAAGGATCATATTCTAAGACTTCCAAGAATTAATTCAGTTTTCAGATACCATTTTAAAAGAAAGATATATCACAAAGTCTTTTATCAAAGCTTAAATGTCTTTATATGTCACTGTATCCTTCCTAAAGATTTACAAATGTGATAAATATGGCAAAGTTTTAACCAGACTTCAAAACTCACTCAAAAGCAGAGAATACCTACTGGGGAGATAACTTACAAATGAAAAGAATGTGGTAAAATGTTTGCCCAGCATTCTAAACTTTCTGAACATCAGAGTATTTACTAGGAAGAAATCTTACAAAGGTGAACATTTCAGTGAATCCTTTAAGCAGTCATTAAACAATCTTTGACATCAGATTATATATACCTAGGAGAAATCCAACCAATGTACACAATTCAGGAATGCCTTTCAGCAGAATAACACCTAAGTATACATGATTGAGTGCATACTGGCGAAAAAAACTTAGAAATGTAAAGAATATTGCAAAGTCTTTACTACATAGAACTCAACATCAACATATCAGATGGTATATCCTGGACGGAAACCCTAGAAATGCCATGAATAGGAAAAATCTTTTGTTTTAAATATTCTTTTCAGGTAAAGAGGTTCATACAACATACAAACATTAAGCATGTAAAAAGTTGGCAATGTATGTCATGAAAAAGCAAATCTAAATAAACATCTGAGAATTCACAGCGAAAAGTACTAAGTACCACATTTCAGGCATTAATCTAAATTGGAGTGTTATTACAGAGAGTAATAATGATCTAAAGTTAAAACACTCAGATTACTGAGTAGAGCCTTCAACATGCAGGGTTAGGAGCTCTGACACTTATGCAATTGAAATAAGTTTATCACTTTTGATTCCCCCTCCTCCCAATGTAACTATTAATAGACTACTGTGGACCAGAAACCTTACTGTGGACATAAATAGTTTAATCAACACATATTTAGAATGTTAAAAGTAAAACCACAGAGCCACAATTTTCAGAGTATATATCAGATAAACAAGACTAGTTGTTTAAAGTCTGTAAATCTATAGATTTTTATTTTTCGCCTGGTTTTTTTAAAAATCTTTTTTAACACTTATTTATTATTGAGAAAGAGAGAGAGACAGAGCATGAGCATGGGTAGGTCAGAGAGAGGGGTTGACACAGAATCCGAAGCAGGCTCCTGGCTCAGCTGTCAGCACAGAGCCCGATGCGGGGCTCGAACCCACGAACTGTGAGATCATGACTTGAGCCGAAGTTGGATGCTTAACTGAGTCACCTAGATGCCCCTAAATCTATATTTTAACCAAGGACCATACAGTAACCTTGCAGTGGCTTGTTCAGGGTATATTTAGTTGGATATATTTTAATTAATGAAACTGAATGATATCTCATGTGTTAACAGTGATCTGTAATGAATGAGTGTTATCATTGCACTAACCTTAACCCACTGTACATTAAACAAGGTTGTAGATAAAGAGACTATAGCTGTGGCACACCTGAGTAGCTCAGTAGGTTGAAGATCTGACTCTTGATTTCAGTTCAGGTCATGACCCCAGGGTTATGGGATTGAGTCCCGAGCCCCGAATGGTATACCCACCTGAAAGACCTGCTTAAGATTTTTTTCTCTCCCTGGCTTGTGCACCCCCCGTCCCTAAGCAGGATAAAAAAAAAAAAAGTTGAAACAAAGAATTTAGGGAGTATCTAGTAGAAAAAAACAGCATATATAAATAATACCAGTGATGACCAAAAAAAGGATTTTCTAGGTTTCTATACTGCATGTTAAGAGATAATTATACTTTTTCTTCTCCTATTTGGATTCCGCCTCTGTATTTTTTTGTTTCTTGCTTAATTGTTCTGACTAGAATGTGCAGTACTGTGTTTAATGAGAGAGGTCAAGTTATCTCATTACCTTGTTTCTGATCATAAAAGAGAAGCTTTCAGTCTTTTACTACTGAATATGTGAGATTTCTTCTTTTAATACATACATGGCCTTTATTAAATTGGGGGTGGTTTTCTACTATCTTGAGCACTTTTAATCATAAAATGGTGTGCGATACTAAAAATAATGCTCATTCCCTATTCTATATCAATTAGCATTTTCTTCTTCATTATGTGAATGTGCAGTCTTAAATGTATAACATTCCATATGTTCAAACACCGTTGAGTGTCAGGAAGAATTCCCACTTCGTTATGCTGTAAAATGTGCCTTTAATTCAGTTTGCTTTATTTTATTATGGGCTTTCATGAATATTCCCAATAGGAAGCTGTGTTTCTCTTTACTTGTAGTGTCTTCATTTGGCTTGGATAAACTGGTAATGCTAGTGTCGCAGAGAATGTTTTCATAATCTCCCTTCTCTTCACTCCTTAGAAATGTATGAAGGGGCGCCTGGGTGACTCAGTTAAGCGTTCAGCTTCAGCTCAGGTCATGATTTCACGGTTCAGGAATTCCAGCCCTGCATCCACCTCTGTGCCAACAGCTCAGAGCCTGGAGCCTGCTTCCAATTCTGTGTCTCCCTCTCTCTGCCCCTCACCCACTCACAGTTTGTCTTGTCTGTGATAAATGAATAAATCTTTAAAAAGTTTTTTTAATGTTTTATTTCTTTCTGAGAGAGAGAGAAATACAGTGTAAGCAGGGAAGGGTCACAGAGGGAGATACAGAATCCGAAACAGGTCCCAGACTATGAACTAGTTGTCAGCACAGAGCCTGACAAGGGGCTCAAACCCACGAACCATGAGATCATGACCTGAGTTGAAGTCACACGCTTAACCGACTGAGCCACCCAGGTGCCCCTAAACCTTTAAAAAAGTTTATGAAGGGGCACCTGGGTGGCTCACTCGGTTAAGCATCCGATTTTGGCTCAGGTCATGATCTCATGGTTCATGGGTTTGAGCTCTGCATGAGGCTCTGTGCTGACAGCTCAGAGTCTGGAGTTGGTTTCGGATTCTGTATGTCCATCTCTCCCTGACCCTCCCCCTGTGAATGCTGTCTCTGTCTCTAAAACATAAGTAAAACTAAAAAAAATTTTTTAAATAAAGGGTATGAAGAGATTTGAAGTACTTCCTTATTGCTTTTATGAATTATCCAGTGAATAAGTCTAGTACAGGACATTTACTTCTTAATGTTTATTTATTTATTCTGTGGGAGAGTGAGTGAACAGACAGGGAGAGGAACAGAGAGAAGGGAGAGAGAAGCCCAAGCAGGTGCAGACTGTTAGCACAGAGCCTGATGTAGGGCTTGAACCCACAAACCACAAGATCATGACCCGAGCTTAATGTCCGATGCTCTTACCAACTGAGCCACCCAGGTGCCCCTGTTGTTGTTTGTAATACGTATTTATTTTGAGAGAGGGGAGAACCCCAAGCAGGCCCTGTATGGTCAGCTCAGAGTCCCAGAAGGGACTGGATCTCACAAACCATGAGAGCATGACCAGAGCCAAAATCAAGAGTCTTATGCTTCACCCACTGAGCCACCCAGGTGCTCCATCAGGGCAAGGACGGTTTTGTGTGTTTCACATTGCAGAATTTGGGTTCCCAATTCTCCAGTTTACATTTCCACACACATTCATTGCCAAGTGATTGTTTGAAGAGTGCACTAGCTGAGGGGAATTTGAGGGAGACACAACTGCTGGCCTATAAAACACACTCAAGCCAGAAATATGAACTCAGACTCTGCACCCTAAAAGATCAGCAAAATAAGAGTGCCAGTCATCTTTCGGTAACCTTGTGGAGAAACAGGCAATCTTGGTACTGGGAGTGAAATTGTTTTAATACCTATGGAAGGCAATTGGGTACTATCTAGCAGAATTATGTGTGTTTTTTCCTTCTCTTCACCAGCAATTTCCCCCTCAAATGTAGCCTACAGAGTACTTACAAACTTGTAAAACAATGACTTTCAAGTACTCACAACACCTATGTAAAAGCCAACGATTGGGAAGAACCCAAAATCCTTTGGTAGAAAACCAAGTAAATGAAATAATTCTCAAATATAAGTAAGGAGGATAATAATCTACATTTATAATTGTGTGTGTGTGTATATATATATATGTGTGTGTGTATATATATACACACATATATATTCTACATATATAATTGTGTGTGTGTGTGTGTGTGTGTGTATAAACCACTCTGGTAGAGTACCTAAGAAAAGAAAGCTTTTTATTTTGGGAGAGTAGGAATAGGTGGATACATGGATAATTATATGGATAATAATTTTATAATCTTAATAGGAGGAAGACTTTTCTATCATTTTAAGATTCTGATCCATAGGAGTGTGGTATCTATTAAAAATGTGAAAGTAAGTATGGAAGTGTTACCTAAGAAAATACTGTTTATTCCAATACAGCAATAACCAGGATTCTCCCCTTAGTCCATAGTCCTCATTATACTGCAACTGTTGACAGGTTTTCAAAAATATCCTGCCCAGTACTGTTGCATTTAAAATGTGCCCAAAGCCACAGAGAACCACCATGAGGAGACCAAGATCCACTAGCAATTTTTTCCCTAGAAACTGAGATTCCTCTTGCCCACAACCTATCTCATCCCAATGACTCCTCCCCAGTCTATGAAGGCTTGGGCCCCAGTATTGCCTCTTGTCCTGGCAACCAATGATTCTGCCGTGGTCGCCTGCAGGGAACGAATGTGCAAGGCAGACCGCCCTTTGTAAGTAATGAAGCCCTCTTACCACATGTTGCTGCACCAACTTCCCCTTGTGACACTCCAAATCCGAGGAAATTTACCTATTTCTAGTTCTTTCAAATCAGAGACACAGTTGTTTCATAAATCATTTCTTGGATATGGAAAAGAGGAAAATGATTTTTCCTCCAAAATCTTGGGCAGGAGCTGCTTTCTGACAGGAGTACTCGTATAATTCTCAAGGCTATGGGGGGAAGGGTTTGTCAAAATGCCAGTGGGGTACATGCCTGGTCTTGTGCTCTACTCCCTAAGTGAACTTCAATAGTGTGCCAAAATGCACCTTTCTTTTCCCACTAACCCAAAAGTTTTATGATGTGTTGAAGACACTTTAGATAGATAGATAGATAGATAGATTTCTTCATGATGGAGTTCAGGTAGGTTTCACCATTTTAGAAATTCATAGCCATTCTTTGGTATCTACTTCTTGCCATATAATTATCTATTGTGGTCCTATATTTTTATTTCAATGGTTTCACTTATACTGTGTCTGCCTTCACTTCTTCACTTCTGATTTTAGTTAAACTTCTCTATCATTCTCACTTGACCAGATATAGCTCTGATAATTTTGGGGGACTGCTCTGAACATCAACTTTTCCCATTGTTGATTTTTCCTATTTTTGCTATAGCCTCTATTCTCCATTTCTGTTTTAGGTTTAAATTTCCTTTCTTCTGCTAATTTTGAGCCCCTAGGTCCTTTTCCTGATTTTCTGAGATATAAGAAATTGATTTCTGCTACAGCAAGATATGTTATGGAATTGTCTATTAAGCTTTGTGGTCAGTCCCTGTGTGCAAGTTTATGTGTCCATGGAAGAGTGAAGTCTGGTGATTTCTTCTCAGCTATCTTTCTGATGTTTGCTGATTGATTTTAAGGTTATTTATCAGAAGTTGTCAGTACATTCATCTGAGAGTAGTACCTGGAATGATTTTACTTTCTATTATTTGATCTCTTTCAGCTATATTTTCACATGGCACCCAGACATTCCTGCCAAAGCCATGCCTAGAGGCTTCTTTCCAAAAAGTGTCAATGAGTAGCTACAAACATAGTTCCCTTGAGAAAGGACACTTAATGACAGGCTGGAACAAGGATTCGGAGAGTGAAGGCCATCAAAGACATCTGGGGACTCCTTTTCTAGAGAATGATTATGAATGTAATAAATATGGGGAAGTCTCTTATCAAAGCACCAACCTTATTACTCACAAGAGTATCCCTACAAGAAAGAATCCTTACAAATATAATGAATGTGGGAAAATTCTTAACCAGTCCTCCAATGTTGGTGATCATCAGAGGATTCATGAGGGAGAAATCCATGACAGAGGTAATAAACCAGGGAACATGTTTAGTCATTCATCAAAACTAAATACACATAAGACAATTGGTACTGGAGAGGAAAGGTGTATAGGTAATGAATGTGTCAAAGCATTTGACCTCCAGCAAATGCATACTGGACAGAAACCTTACAAATGTGAAGAATGTGCCAAAACCTTTAAATTGTGCTCAGTCCTTACTCAACATCTGGTAACTCATACTACAGAAAAGCCTTATAAACATAGGGACTATGGCAATGTCTTTAACCAGATCTCAACCCTTACAGAAGACAACAGAATTCATACTGGAGAGAAACTTTACCAATGTAAAGAATGTGGCAAGCCCTTTCACTGGCCCTCAGACCTTATTCCACACCACAGAATGCATACTGGAGAGAAACCTTACCAATGTAAAGAATGTGGCAAGGCCTTTAACAAGCACTCGATCCTTACTCGACATCACAGAATTCATACTGGAGAGAAACCTTACCAATGTAAGGAATGTGGCAAGGCTTTTACCCATCACTCAGCTCTTAGTAGACATCACAGAATCCATACTGAAGAGAAACCTTACAAATGTCAACAATGTGGCAAGGCCTTTAATTTGGCCTCAGAACTTATTCCACATCACAGAATCCATATAGGACAGAAACCTTACCAATGTAAAGAATGTGGCAAAGCCTTTAACTGGCCCTCAGGCCTTAATCGACATCACAGAATCCATTCTGGAGAGAAACCTTACCAGTGTAAAGAATGTGGTAAGGCCTTTCACTGGCCCTCAGCCCTTAGTAAGCATCACAGAATCCATACTGGAGAGAAACCTTACCAATGTAAAGCATGTGGCAAGGCCTTTAGATACCGCTCAACCTTTACGGAACATCGCAGAACTCATACTGGAGTGAAACCTTACAAATGTAAAGAATGTGGCAAAACCTTTTACCGCCAGTCAAGCCTTACTGAACATCACAGAATTCATACTGGAGAGAAACCTTATCAATGTAAAGAATGTAGCAAGGCCTTTAGGTTCCTCTCAACCTTTACAGAACATCGCAAAACTCATACTGGAGTCTCCCCTTACAAGTGTGAAGAATGTGGCAAAACCTTTTACCGCCACAAAAGCCTTACTGAACATCACAGAATCCATACTGGAGAGAAACCTTACCAATGTACAGAATGTGGGAAGTCCTTTACTCACCGCTCAAACCTTACTGAACATCACAAAATCCATATTGGAGACAAACCTTACCAATGTAAAGAATGTGGCAAGTCCTTTCAAGGGCACTCACACCTTACACGACATCGCAGAATTCATACTGGAGAGAAACCTTACCAGTGTAAAGAATGTGGCAAGGCCTTTAACCAGCATGCATCCCTGACTCAACATCACAGGATTCACACTGGAGAGAAACCTTACCAATGTAAACAATGTGGCAAAGCTTTTAGGCACCTCTCAACCCTGACTGGACATTACAGAGTTCATAGTGGAGAGAGATTTACAAAGGTAAAGAATGTGGCAAGGCCTTTACCCAGCACTCATCCCTGACTGAACATCACAGAACTCATGCTGGAGATAAACCTTACCAATACAAAGAATGTACGAAAACTTTTCATCACTGTTCAATCTTTGCTTTAGAACACCGAATTCATACTGGAGCAAACCTTATAAATGTTAAGACTATGACAGATGTGTAAGGACTCCTCAACTCTTATCCCACATCTGATAATTCATACTGGAAAGGAATGATAAACATTTGGGAATGTGCCAGACCTGAAATCAATGCTAAACCCTCATTCCTCATCAGAGACTACATACGGGAGATGATTTTATAAATAGAATTTGGCAAGCCCTTTAATCAGTACCCAAGCCTCATTCAACATCATAGAGGTCCTACTACAGAGAAAACTTTAAAATAATGTGGGGGCGCCTAGGTGGCTCAGTCTGTTGAGTGTCTGGCTTCAGCTCAGGTCATGATCTCATGGTTCGTGGGTTCGAGCTCCAGTCAGCCTCTGTGCAGACAACTAACTCAGAACCTGGAACTTGCCTTTGAATGCTGTGTCTCCCTTTCTCTCAAAAATAAATAAAACAGTTTTAAAAAGCTTTAAAAAAGTAAAGCTCCAAATAATCAATTCAAACGCTTTTTTAAAAAAGTGGTAAAACATTTCAGACTACTCAAGCCTTATTAATGATCACATTTCCTGTTGAGAAACGTTCCAAATGTAATGATTGTGGCAAACCGCTGGCTGGAGCTCACAACTTCCTTCAGCATCACAGGTATTTATACAGGAGTGAAACTGTAAAATGTAAAGAGAGTGACTGCGTCTTTAACTGGAATTCACTTGTGACTCAGTATGCCCAAAACCATACTTGAGATAATGTATGAATAAGGAAAGACCTTTTTAAATATACACTTTAGGAAACATCAGCATACAGCTAAGAAAGTAACTTGAAAGATAAAATATTTTTTAGATGAAGATAAAATACCTGATCAACTGTCACAGAATTGACAGTAGAAAGGAGTACATTGGTCACACTATTCAGACATTTTTCTCCACAAAAATCCTTAACTTTATGGGATAAAACAAAGTTGAACACTTAGTTAATCTATCTGCTGGTATGCCTCAAAATATACAAGGGGTGGATTTTTAAGTAGGACTCATTAAATTCAATGTGTGTTTGTTTTACTTTGGCCCTCTTTAAGATGTTGACAAACAAGTATTAATGTCTTTCTGCTCTCAAATCACTTCAGAAACTTCATTTATTCCCAGTGGGTGTGTGAAAGTATATGGCTAATCTTTATGCATCAAAGATACCCGATGTCCTTCCTCCTTCAGTGGGACACCTGTATACCTGATTTTCTGTGGAAGATGAAGGACAACATGATGTACAATCTACGAAAAGAATCTAAATGGAAATGTTTATGCTTATGACATTGATGTAAGTTATTATGAACTAGGTGTTCAGAATGTCCAAGAAAATTCTTGTCCATTTATTAAAACTAAAAAAGAGATTCTGAATGTTACAGATAAAATGGTTTACTTATTGGCTTTTAAGGAACAAGAGGTGGCAGTCATACGGAGGCAACGTAATAACAGCAATAGTTAGAAGTAGAGAATATCAGTTCATGTGGTTGAACTGAAGTCTTCACAGATGAGAAAGAATAGCTAACTCTTCCCTAAAATGATATTGGATTGTACATTCAGATTTTTTAAGAATTACCTCAGGTCTCAAAGAGTTTACTATGCAAAATGAAGGTGTTAGCAACTTAAAGGAGACAAGCCTAGTAACCACAAAGCCCAGGTCTGTAGGAGATACACAAAAGAGAGAGAAAGGAATCAAAGTACACCACTCTAGAAAACCAACAAAAAGATAAAGAGCAAATGGGTAAGAAAAGGGCCAATAACTCTAAAACAGCTAAAAGCATTGAAAGGAATGACAAGAGTAACTATCCTTACGTGTCTCAATACTTCCTTTAAGTATAAAGGGACTAAATTTTCCAGTCAAAAGATATATCGGCTGAAAGGACAGCAGTTCACAAACTAACAGTATGTGCTGCCTTCAGGAGACTCACTTGTGCTGTGGGAACACACTCAGGCTGAAAGTGCAGGTATGGGAAAGGATCTTCCATGCCAAGGAAAACAGAAGAATGTGGGGGTAGCCATGCTTACATCAGACAAAATAGACTTTAAGCCAAAGACTGTAAGAAGACACAGGGAACATCCTTATAAAATAGAGGGGTCACCTCATGCAGCGTTTTTAGTTACGTGGTGTTGGGCAGAAAGCCAATAAGGTTCCCCCCATTTTTGTTTGGGAAGGACACCAATAGTGTGTTCATGTCACTCTTACAGTGTTTAACACTTAAAACCAACACATTTTTCCATTCATGTTGGTGGTGTTTGTGCAGGTACCTGAATTGTAGCTTGTGTAATGTTGATGAACATCTGTATCTTAGGAGTCCCCTAACTGGTTAGTTGATACTCAAAAACCATTCCTTTAATTTGAGGGTTGGAGAAAAAAAAAGAACCCTGAATGCCACTTCGAGAAAGACCTATTGCTTTGAGGTTTTGATGAGTGTGGGAAAATACTGTTGCAATGAAAATCTTGGTACTCTACTGTAACAAGTAGCCAATAGTTTATCAAATCCAACTTGTAGAGGCTAATAAATCTTTTTCACAGTATTCGATTTGCTAACTTCTTGATGTAATACATTGCATTTTTCCCCCCTTTCACAGGTCATTTAATTTACATTGTTCTCTGATATTTTCAGACCCCAAATAAGTTATTTGTCTTTTCAGGCACATTACCATAACACCACTCTAAAATTTCTAATACTAATTTTTGGAGACTTTTCTTTGTATGCCATTGCAAGTGATCCACTTTTTATGGATCACCTTTGCAATTCTTGTGATAGTGGGTTTACTTCCCTTTGGGTTCTTTCTTGAAATGTACATCTTTAGATGGGAAAACCTTATAGTCTACCTGGCTCACACTTTTTAGACACAGTACATGTGACTTAATGATTTATACATTGTTGGGAGCCATACTGAACTCACTACTTGAGAATACTTGTGAGGTTAAGGCAGGCTTGCAAGGTGCCCCCCCATTGGGTGGCAACCACTAGCTGCCCCTTTTCTTATCGTTTGTGCTGGAGCACTGTACCCTGGAGTGCTTTGTTAATTGAGATCAGGAATGGCTTGTTCCCTTATTCTGGCCCTGGTATGATGATTTCATCTGGTTAAGGACTTTGATATGGAGAGACATTAAAGTTCAGTGGCCTGCGAATCATGATTAGAACTAAGTAATTGATAATTTTGAAAGGTCAGATACTGCCCTTAGTTCAATAATAAAATAATATTCCCAAAGAGACTAACACCCTATTCCTGGGCCTGGATGACGTGGGAACTATGGGCACTGTGGCTAATGCTAAAGATACCTTCTTTTGAGGTGAGAGCAGACATTGTGTCTGGCAGATCCTGTTTTTCTTGATAGTTCCCTTGAGTTATAAATAGATTAATGACCCTTACTCATAAAAGATTGACTTTTATGTATACAATTCTGTTTGTTTCTTGGTAAAAGGTTTTTGTCAAGGCTATGCTGGAAACATTGTAAACATCATCTACTAAGGCAAATGCCACTTTTCTTGTTCCCTGTACCTTCACATATAAAGTTGAGAACCCAGACTGAGCAGAGGTGCCTGCCTGGTGACTAGAAACAATCTCTAGACCCTCTCATCACTCTCTTGCTGACACTGTCCATCCTTCAGTGATCCCTGGACTGGCTGAAGCAGGATTCTGGCAATACATTATATACATATTCACTAAATAGGACACATTAATCTTTTCATGTTGGAGAAAGGTAACCAGTACTGTCCTTATGATTTGTTTGTGTTACATTAAAGCTGTAGATTTGTTGGGGTGCCTGGGTGGCTCAGTTGGTTAACCGTCTGACTTCAGCTCAGGTCATGATCTCACGGTTCGTGGGTAGGGCCCTGCTTTGGGCTCTGTGCTAACAGCTAGCTCAGAGCCTGGAGCCTGCTTCATCTCTGACCCTCCCCTGCTCATGCTGCCTGCCTCTCTCTCTCAGAAAGAAGTAAAACATTAAAAAAATAAAGCTATGGATTTGTATATTCATGTGGTGTCTGCATGGACATGAAAATTAATTCTGTTTATTGCTTCTTACTCCCTGAGCTACATAATAATCTTTTGTGCATGGGATTGTTGTGTTGATGTGGTCAAAATTTAGTACATAGAAGTCAATTATTTTTGAAACGAATTTTGTTAAATATATACAGAAATCCTTTGCAGAAAGTAAGGCCAAGGCCACTGAAATTCATTTACTAACAAGCAATTGTGTTTTTATTAGCTCCTAAATACATGATTGGTTATGGCAGTGATAGAAAGTAACTTCATTAGGTATATCATTAATTATAATATAAAAATTGTAAACTCTATGCTAATAATATTTAAATAAAGTAAAACCCATTGATTTCTGCCAACAAACAATAGTTTGATCTTCAGATAACATCATTTGTCAAGTAGAGGTGGATCCTCCCTCTTATACAAATTCAGAGTGTATGTTTAATAGCATTCGAAATTGTTTAACACGTAAGTACTAAATATCTTGTGCTTGGTTCAATGTAAATATTGTCACCAACTTATTCTCAATCAAATTGCTTTTCTTAATCAATGCTACTTGAAGGTGATATTTTCACACCAGTAGACATGGGTCTCACACACACACAAACACATCATACACCACAGTAATTGTTAAGAAGACATCTATGTTCATACAGTTACTTGTTGTACGCTTCCCTAGTTGAACATACCTGTCTCCTTCTGTCACACACATCATAAAATGTGATCTTTGGTATGTACACATGTGACTTAACTGGGTGGTTCTGGGAGAGGAGACTTGCATCATCATGACTGCATTTTTTACTGTGGTTGGAACTATGTTTAGATTTCCCTTGCAAACAGAATTAAAACAAACACAACATAATATCCTACCAACTAGGTTTGATAGGATCAAACAGTTCAATAGGGGTGTCACATCCTGAAGTGGCTCTAGTAAGGAAGGCTCTGTAAGGAAACTGAGACTGAATTAGCAGTAACTGCACTGGAGCAGAAGAAAATGACCTTAAGAACAATCACAGTCAACTAGGCCTTCCAAACATATGGGAAATGCTTAATGTGTATCCAATCCAACACTCTTCTTCCTTTGCTTCCACATCCTCTCAGTCAAAACCTTACCACTACCTCCTACAAGTGGAGCATGCCTAACCATCTCAATAGATCAATTAAACAGTCAAATTAACCCTTGAAAATGCGAATGTACATCAGCTCATCATTTACGACCACACAGTATCACCTTCCATTTTGACCACTTTCCTCACAAGGCCTATTCGACGTTCTTGCCCACTTGCATTGTGGGCAGAAGAGTCAGTGTGACGTCTTTTGCTTCCCCTCACCACTCACTTTTGCACGGGTGCCGAAGACACCAGTGAAACTGTACCCTCACTTGCCCAGACTTTACTCTGGGTAATGGCTCCCTTCATCACCTGTGCAGATAGAGGTTTCCACCGAGTGCTGCACATGCACACAGGGGACTGGTAGCACAGACCGCCCCCTCAGCTCCACAGCACCAGTCTTGAAGCTTGGCTCAACCAGGTGCATCATTCCCACCTCCAGCGGCCCTTCTAAGACACCACCTCCACTCGGATTCCTGATGCATAATTTTGGGCCAACATTGTGGGCACAGAGGTCAGCTGTCCCTGAATTTGCTTTGGGGAGAAACCCTCGGCCTAAATGGAGCTTGCAAATCCTAACCGAATTTCCCCTTCAGATTCTGTCAAAAATGACCTGACATGAAATTGCCCTCCATGCCTCCACAGCCAGTCCCTGGTCCTCTCTTCTCGGAACACCTCACAGAACAGGTTTCCTGACAGCTCTACCTACTGAGTGGCCCAAGTTGATGTTGACACGGTCTTGAGGCTCAGACTCAGATCTAGGAGAGCAGAGGATGTACAACTTAATGAATCCATTTCACCTTTCTGGTTAAAACAGTGCTTCCAAGGTAACCCAAAGCATCCCATCTTCTATTCCTGGGATGTCCATGGAGAATCCACATTCAAAATTAGCCAAATATAGGGGCACCTGAGTGGCTCAGTTGATTGGGCATCCAACTTCAGCTCAGGTCATGATCTTGTGGTCTGTGGGTTCAAGCCGTGCAGCGGGTTCTGTGCGGACAGCTAAGAGCTTGGCGCCTGTTTCAGATTCTGTGTCTTCCTCTTTCTCTGCTGCTTCCCCTTTCATCCTCTGTTTCTCTCAGTCTCAAAAATAAATAAACTCTCAAAAATTAATTAAAAAAATTAACCAAATACAGGGCACTTGGGTGGCTCAGTCGCTTAAGTAGCTGACTTTTGCTCAGGTCTAGATTTCACAGTTGGTGGGTTGCAGCCCTGCACTGGGCAATCTGCTGACAGCTCAGAGCCTAGAGCCTCCTTCAGATTCTGTGTCACCCTCTCTCTCTCTGCCCCTCACACACTCCTTGTCTGTCTGTCTCCAAAAATGAATAAACATTAATTTTCTTAAATAAAGTTAACCAAATACATAAGGAAAATGACTGGCCTATTACATATCTAATCCACCCTTGTTTTCTATTTCTTAGTGTTTTCTCTATATTTGTGCCATCATTGCCAACAATGATGTTTTTAAGATTTGAGCCATCATTGTTTTTAAGATTAGTGATGATGCAAAAGAAGAAAAACGATCTCTAATCCCAGGAAGGATCACCTAGAATCCAAAACCCACCTGAAAAACATGAAAGTGCAGTACCCAGTTCCCAAGTCAGACACTTTCACATACCCCTCAAAGCAAGGGAGCAACAGTCAGATCATACAGACCCTCGCTGGCCATGGGGAAGCTTTTTGGTTTCACTGTGAATGCCACGGAAGACACTGGCACAGAGGGAAGCTCTTTAGAGAATGTAGGAGCATGAGAAGAGAGAGACAGCTGATGTCCCTGTGTGAATACTGAATAAATAAACCTAGGCTTCACAATAAGTCCATTGAAGCAGAGCTTTCAAAGCCACATTTGAACATCAAGTCCTTCTTTACACTTTTGACCCTTACCTCTGTCATCTGCTTCATTCATTCCCACTTACCTGGGTGTGTGGTTACAATCTCCTTTCTTTTCATGCACCAGGGCAATTTCCTTTTCCAAAGATCTTGCCCAGGTCGAGTCTAGAAACAGCAAAGCCTATTTAAAAGTAAAGGAGGGGCGCCTGGGTGGCTTAGTCGGTTAAGCGTCCGACTTTCGCTTGGGTCATGATCTCACGGTTTATGGGTTCAAGCCCCGCGTCGGGCTCTGCGCTGACTGCCAGCTCAGAGCCTGGTTTCAGAGTCTGTCACTTCCTCTCTCTCTGACCCTCCCCTGCTCATGCTGTCTCTCTCTCTCTCCTAGAAATAAATAAAACATTAAAAAAAATAAATAAATAAAAGTAAAGGAAACATGACTTGCTGGAGAAACTACAGTTTCAAATCGAGCTCTGTGCTCACCAGAGAAACAGCACATCACAGAAGGATAAAGAACATGATTTCTCCAAACGCTCTTTCTTGGTGGCATCTTAGGACAGTTAAGAAGGCTTTTCAATGTTCTACTCCTTCACTTTGTTTTAAATTTTTAAAAAAATGTTTTCTTAATTTCTGACAGAGAGAGAGCGTGAGGAGGGGAGAGTCAGACAGAGAGGGAGACACAATATCTGAAGCAGACTACAGGCTCCGAGTTGTCAGCCCAGAACCCGACATGGGGCTCAAGCCCACGACCCAGGAGATCATGACCTGAGCCGATGTTGGACTCTTAAGTGACTGAGCCACCCAGGCGCCCCTCCTTCACTCTAATTTGAAGTACTACTGAATCAAAAATAAAGACTAGATATCGGATTTTGAGACATTACAACAATATTCTAGGCCATTTAGGCCCTAGAAATAGAACTAATCTATAGTGAAGGTCACAGATACCCTCAGAAAAAAAGGAAGGTTAAATTAAAGATAAAACGTCATGAATACTTCCTTCTTTACACCAACAAATGCCTAATTAGTTCCTTTTTCCAATGATGTCCTTTGTCATTTCTGCCGAGCTACTCTAGAATTTTAAGACACTTGAACATACCATAACTATATGTTACTGGTTCCCTTTTGCTGAAAATAAGACTGATAAATAATATAATGTCTCTGACATTGTACAGAAGAAAATCGAAAAATATTTTTTAATGTTTTGTTTACTCTTCAGAGAGACAGAGACAGAGAGAGAGAGAGAGAGAGAGGCAGTGTGAGGAAGGGACAGTCAGAGAGAGAGGGAGATACAGAATCTGAAACAAGCTCCAGGCTCTGAGCTACCAGTTATCATAGAGCTCGACGCAGGTCTCAAACCCACGAAACACAAGATCATGACCTGAGCCAAAGTCAGACGCTTAACTGACTGAGACACACAGGCACCCCGAAAATGGAATCTTAAGAGATCAAGAACATAAACTGGTATTTGCAAAAACCAAGATCTCTAGTAAACAAAGGAGAGAGCTTTCATTTTCTGGGTGAATCTGGGAGAGAGACCCTGAATCAAGTGAAGAAAGTTAACATTAACTGCAAGAAGACAAATTGATACCAGCGGCCTGCTGCATAGAAGGACTCATTGCTGCTGTGATGTAGTTTGCAAAACACAAAACACAAATCATAATTCGAAACATGAAAATACAGCAGATTTATGCAAATTCAAGCACAGATTCACCTCACATCCTATAACCTTTAACATATTTTAAATAGTCTCTTTTTGAAGAAATCTAGAGACCAAGGCTCTCTTTCTCAGAACACTCACGTATTTTGGGCCCAACAGTCATTTGGTTTGTTTGTTCATGTTTATTAACTAGTTTCTTTAGAAACTAGTGGTTCAGGGTGTGGTTCAGGCCACACCCAGACAGGATCTAAATATTATATATTCTACCCCTTCCCTGGGATCCCGAAACCAGACCATCTCCAGTGAGAATCTAGGGTACCAACACAGCACCACACTCGTCTATGCCAGAGGGAATATTTTTAATAGTTGCAGGTCATGAATTCATGGTTGGAGTCTTCATGCTGTATGCGAAAGTCGGTTGGAGAGAATGGACAGAAGGCCCAGAGATGTAACCCAGGAATGTCCTAAAGAGCTGAATTTGACTGTCATGAAAGGGATACAAAACAAATCTACCAGACACGTGCACCAGAGGTAAAAAAGTAAAGGTTTGCAAGTTCTAAAATCATAGCATTTCAGTAAGAAACGAAGACACATTCCCTGAGCTAAGTCAGGACAAGATTACCTGAGAAGCAGCCATGTCTTCCTCTCCCTGCTCTCGAGTGCTCATGGGGAGATAGGACGTGGAGAAGTCACACCTGTCGGCCTTTCAAGGCCTCAGCACAGCCTCTTCACCTGCTCTCATCACCTCCGAGGCAGAAGAATCCTGAAATGCAGAAAATGCCCTCTCTGTGACTTCATCACAGGAAAGATTCAGAAAAAAAGGAGCTCTTGAATGGACACTTACCTGTGAGTTTCTCATCCCCGGTTTCAGATATCCTGCCTCCCCACAGACACCCACACACCCCGCCACAGGCCAGAGAACGGGGGCGGCACTCACCTGCCCCTTCCAAGTCCACACTGAACTGAGTATCTGTCTCTTTAACTGAAAGCCGGATGCAGCCTCCCAAATATGGCTGCCAATCCTCACCTGGAGCTCATGGTTAAAGCAGCACCAATGCTCTCACTCTGACCAATAGACAGACTCCGGCAGAGAGAGGGCCCAGGTGATGCTGGCTCTTGAGACTCACCATGGGATGTTTCTTGTAAACCCAGGCTGATAAGCAGTTCTGTGCTTTCAAGTTTAATTTACATATAAGTCATGTGGACCAGGTCCCATAGAAGAGATGGTGATTCTGCAGGTTTGGAATTGGGTCTGTGACTTGGCATCTTCCACCGGTTCCTTGTTAGTGCTGATGCTGCTCCCCCGCACCCGTGTTTAGTGGCACTCCACGAGAGATGCAGCACAGCACACCTGTGCCCCCCACAGCCACCATCTGACTCAACACAAACAGCTCCTGCTGAGTTCCCAGGGAGGAGTTTGCCACCTCCTTTCCTCTGTGGTGAGTCTACTGTGGGTTCCCAGCAAAGACCACTGTCACCATCCCGCAGGACCACATGCTTCACCGCACTTCACAGTTTATAGACAGAAGGCTCTGAAAGCTCTAATGTCTGAGTAGGTCTCTATTTGGATAACAACATGTATACGTGGGTTAGTGCCGTGCTTATTAAGCACTAACTTTGTGTTCACAAGGAAGTTGTGGGAAACTCACAGGCATGATGTGATTTAATCCTCATAATCACCTGACAGTTGGGCAGTAGGTGTCCTATAATAACCAGGAAAATGTGATAAGAGGCCCCACCTATGTGCCTCCACTTCCTTCTCCCTATTGAGTAAATAAATGTTTGTATTAAAAATTTTTCATATTGGGGCGCCTTGGGGGCTCAGTCGGTTGAGTGTCCAGCTTCAGCTCAGGTCATGATCTCACAGTTCCTGGGTCAAGCCCCACCTCGGGCCCTGTGCTGACAGCTAGCTCAGAGCCTGGAGCCTGCCTCAGATTCTGTATCTCCCCCTCTCTCTCTGACCCTATCCTACTCTCTCTCTCTCCCAGAAATAAATAAAAAACATTTTAAAAAATTTAATATTATAGAAGTGAAATATTGAGGAATGAAAAATACTTAACGGAAGGTAGATTTTATATTCAGAGAGTTTTTATCATGTTTACATTTTTTAGTAGGATAGAGAAATGTTTGAGTGTACAAACCAATGCCAGTTTCCTGTACTATGTACAATCTAATTGGTAATACATGATGATTTTAATTCTTCCACATTGTTGTTTCCAGGTTTCCTTTCTTCAAATATAGTCATGCTGGAAAATAGGACATGCCATCTCCCTCTAGTTTCCCTGCTTTCTATGAGTAAGTATGGAAAATGTGTGTTATAAATTATGTTAGATCATAGAAGATATGATGCATCATAAATGATATATAATATATATATTATATATATAATGCTTCTGTCTTAAAAAAAAAGGATATCCTTCCATTTAGAATAATGAGGGGGGTTTATGCTAAGTAGTATAAGCCAGAGAAAATGGCCAATATTGCATGAACTCAATTAAATCTGGAATCTAATAAATGTTGAACTCCTAAAGCAGAGTGTAATTGTGATGGCCAGGAGGTGGCTGAGGGCACAATGGGAGATGTTGGTCAAATTGTACAAAATTTCAGGTAACCATGAACCTCTGGAGATCTAAAGTACAGCATGGTAACTTACACATAATTGTATACTATACTTGAAATTTGCTAAGAGAGTGTATCTTCGATGTTCTCAACAAAAATTAAAAAATCAAAAATTGGGGCACCAGGTGGCTCAGTCAAGTCAGCTTTGGACTTTGGCTCAGGTCATGATCTCACAGTTTGGGGGTTTGAGCCCCAAGATGGGCTCTGTGCCGACAACTCACGGCATGGAGCCTGCTTCAGATTCTGCATCTCTGTCTCACTATTCCCCTCCTCGCCCAACATAGTCTCTCCGTCTCTCAAAAATAAACATTTTTTTAAAATAAATAAATCAAGACTCCTAACTATATGAGGTAATGGGCATGTTAATTACCTAGATTGTTATAATCATATTTAAAAAATACATACATTTCTATTTTGTTACTTGAACAACTAGTGAATCTGGAGGAATGGAAAACAGGGTTCTGGGTGAAGGGTCATGAAAAACAGGATTTAATGATAAAAAGAGAAATGAAGGAACTAAAATATATAGTCCTCTGCTCCTATTTATCTGGTTCTGGATATTTGGAATTGTGAGCACCACCCTGGGAGATGAAAAGAACAATGACTCAGAATCTCACCTCCTCTAATCTGTCCTGGGAAGGCAGGAGATCTCAGAGCCAGGTAGACCTGGGCACAGTCTCAGAAGGGGGTGGATCTGCTTTGGGTGAGGGAGGGAGCTGGCTGCTGGCTCTGATCCCCTCACTCTGGGTTCTTCCCACTCTGTCAGTCGTAAGCCTGCCCAAAGAAATTTTCTACACTGAGTTCATATTATTTTAATCTATTTCATCTCTTTCCTTTCTATTTAATAAAATACAGTGAGGAGCAACTTAACATAAAACACTTAGAATTCTCTGGGACAATTACATTAGAAAACTTTATTCCTAACAAGAATGTAAAATAAATGCTATTTCTACTGCTAATGAAAACTCTTTGGTCCATGGATGACCCATCAGAAATGACCCCACAACTCACACCACACCACAGAGAAGGGAACTGGCCCAACTTTGCCAGCTCTTCCTCTCATTCTCTCTACAGTCCTGAATTCAACAATGTACCTTCTCGTTAGCTCTAGTCTGAAAATATCCACATGGTAGGGATCCTGAGTCTCCTCTGTTTTTCTCACGACCGGGTGCATGGAAATAATCAGTTTTTCTCTGTTTGCATCTCTACCCTTGCTCAATGTTCTTTACCATAGTATGAAGAACCTGGACTGAGTCCCACCTGGGCACCATGAAGGAGATTCCTTCTACGGAGGGAGGAGAGGACACTGGATGATTTACCCTCTTTTCTCTGAGATGGAAGCAGATTCAGATTCTGCTGCCTGACTAACCCCAGTCTACATGGGAAATCCCCAAATATTCCAAAGAGTTCCTGGTACTGCACAGATGCCCCTACAGTGATTCAGGAACCAGAAACCTTATGCTGAGTCTGGGCCTTCAGGTAGAGCATAGACCTGTCCTGCTGGAGCAGCATCCTTGGTGCAGGGGTGATGCTTCCGTCCCTGAGCAGGGCTGTCTGGAATAAGAAGCCTGGATTTCAATTACCACAGGTTATAGGTAGCTGAGGTTGTCATGATTCTAGATATTTTGTGGATCTTAACCTTGCAATGTTAAAGGATCTTCCTTTCCCCCCCCCATCCCCACCCCCACCCCGCCATGGGTTTCATTAAGGCAGGACCTAGTTGGCAGGCTTTAAAGCCCATGCTTGTTGCCACTTAGCTAAACTGCCCTGTCCATCAGGGACACCAGTATTTTCAAGGGTCACCAAATATGTTAACCCCCATTGTGAAACTGTCTCCAATACCCCATGCCCAGGCAAATGTTAGGCAAATATAATACCTCATATTGAAGGATACACATCCAAAAATATTTTGAGTATCTCTGCAGTATTTCAGGGCAAATGGTTTAGTAGTGATTAGATTGTCTCCTTATCCACTGGAAGCATTAATACAACATAACTGTATGGATCATTATATACTACTTATAAAACGATTCATTGTATGTTTTTAAAAAAATTTTTTAAATCTTTTATTTATTTCAGAGAGAGAGATAGCGAGACACCATGAGCAGGGAAGGGTCAGAGAGAGAGAGAGATACAGAATCTAAAGCAGGCTCCAGGCTCTGAGCTGGCTGTCAGCACAGAGCCCGACGGGGGGCTCGAACCCACGAACTGTGAGATCATGACGTGAGCTGAAGTCGGACGCTTAACCGACTGAGCCACCCAGGCGCCCCCAAAATGATTCATTTTATGGATATACGTTATTAGTTATTAATAGATTATCTTACCCTCATTTTATCTACTATGTGACTGCCGTGTAATTGTGCATAACACTCAGACATGAATATATAAATGACTGACAGGGACAAAAAGTGTTTTGTTTTCCCTCCCACACAGAGAAGAACCTGGATACACAGCGGTCACCACGCCAAAGAATAAAGGGTTGGCATGTGAGAGTCAGGCTTTGGTTAAGGCTCCGAAATTTGTCTAATGAAAGAGAAAATGTACAATGAGTGGAAGAGAGGGTATAAAACGTTATGAATTTGCTCCCCAAAACTAGAATTCTTGGTGTAGCTGTTATCTCAGAGGAGGATCTAGGTGAGATAGTGTTCCTATAAAGGTGTTCACCCCTCGGCTTGGGCATGCACAGAATAAAAACCATAATGAATCCTAAAAACAAAACATCTGGGTACATCTGAATGCTGCATAGAGTACGGCCTGTGCTTATCAAAAATATCAGAACATTATCCAAAGCCTATAATATTTGCAATGATTCTATTGTTCTTCTTGTCACACATACACCTAGGAGCTGTGATATTTACCAGCTCAGGTTGGATCCAGCAGAAGATACTGGAAGGGCAATGGTAGATGGGACTGTTACTTAATACTTTGCTCACCTGGAGTTCTTGGGATTGATGGTGATGGCCTGGAAGACACTCAAGGACCAACGTTGCCAATGGACTCACCTCTGGACTCTCTGAGAAGATGGGGGGGGCGGGGGGAGTCTGCATCCAAAATCATGGAGAAAATGTCTCAAACCAAAAGCTGCTAAGGTGTCTGGGATTCCCTTAGAATAATGCCCAACAGTTGGCTACATTCAGGTAACTGAGAAAACCTGTCCACCTTGCCCTGATTACACTAGAGTAATGGAAAATGATGACATAAGAGGTAGAAATCCTGCAGGTGTCCAGTGAAAATCTGGACCAGGAAGATCATTTCCACTCTGAATACACAGCTACCATTTTCCATGGTTCAATATTTATATTCAGAAGTAGTGAAATCAGCAGGGAACCATGAATTATGGGCTACGGATTCCATGAAAAATGAAATCTAATCTACACTATTCACCAAAGTCTAAAGTCACCCTATTGTACTTAAAATGCATGATTGTCTGTTATGAATGCTTTATTCTAATGATTTTAACTTATATAATTATAGCTATTTAGATAAATCTGATTCCGTGTCTGCCGATGTTTGATAACCGAGTGCGTCTTTATTTGACAAACTGAGGACAAGGTACATTGGTCAGCCTTCCAGGCTTAACACACAAGAGAAGCCCAGACACACGAGCCCATGTTCACATCGAGAAACCAGGACCAGTGTCCACCTGTAAGAGTTCATTTGTCATCTGTATATCTGACTACATTCTTCATGGGCTAATATTTTTATTTAATGTTTGTTTATTTTTCAGAGAGAAAGAGCAACTGCAAGCTGGGGAGACAGAGGATCTGAAGCAGGCTCCATGCTGTCAATTCAGAGCCCGATGTGGAGGTTGAGGTAACAAACCACAATATCATGACCTGAGCAGAAGTTGAACGCTTAACCGAGCTTCCCAGTCACCACCATGAGCTAATATCTTTATTTAAGATGACAACCATAAATATGCCCTCAGACATTTATTCTCCAACTAGGTTCCCAAAACATGACCTTGAGCATCAATTGAGAACTTGTGAGAAAGGAAAAATGGGGAGTTACAGCCCAGAACTATTGAAATGGTAACATGGGGAAAAGGCCTAGAAATCTGATATTTTATAAGCGCTCTGGGTAAATCTGATCCAACACCCATTTGACCAATAACTAAGTCACAGGCCATCCCTGAGTTATGCACATAAAAGTTACTTTTAGAAACCTCTATGTTTGTGGTGAGATGAGTGGTGTCCCACACACACACACACACACACACACACACCAGATTTTTTTAATTCATCAAGAAGTCTGACTCTAACATAGTCTGTTCCGGTTTGCAGGTCTTCCATGTCTCATTTTCTTCAATGCCCTCCTTGAGCATCTTGGAATCAACTAGAAATGCACTCATCCTCACATTCTGTCATCAAATAATACAACTTAACATGAATTGGAATTTATTCAAATATTTCACCAAATAATATATGAAACACATACAGCCAAACATTAAGAGATAGTATTTTATAATGGAGTAGAATATAGCAGCATTATCAATACCAATCTGCATTTCATGATTTTTGCTATAAGACAACAAATAATTGCACTCTTAAGAAGCTCCTTGTGCTCAAGGATAAAGAATTAGCACTCCGTTTACATACATGATAAATTCTTGTGGACCTGGGTAGGCATACTCTAAATTTCAGGGGATTTTTTCACGACAACTGATTCCAGTGCAAAGCATGATGTCCTTTGTGTCAGATACCTTAAAACACTTCAGTTAACACTGGCCATTCCCGACAATCTCACATATTCCCCTGTGTTACAGATACATTGTTACTTAGAGTTGTGGTTTGTCAACGTTCTGGCCAATGAGACGAGAGAAGTGCTTTGAAAAGGATGGCCATTCCTGATTGTAAAAGGAGGGGTTGCAAAATAAATTCCTCAAGCCACATCAGATTTACACTTCCTCCTTGCTGCATGGAACACGGTGTGATACCTGACGGTGGGGCAAGCGTCTTTGGCCATAAGCAAGTGAGAGCACAATGCCTGCAGGTGGACAATACCACAGGGATGAAATGGAAAAGCCAGACCGGACCATAGGATGGATGAGCCGTTTTATCAGACATGAACATCTATCTACACACTGTATACATAATACAAAATATGCATCTTCTTTTCTATTAAGTACACATTGGCATTTTCATGGTATTGTGGAGCACAAAATAACAGCTACACCCAAATGCATCCTTACTGTCACCCATACAAATGTTAAATGTGAGCACAACCTGGTCCCCAACTTCATGGTATCTGTCTCCACAATGGACAGACATCCTCTTTCTGCTCCCCACCTAATGGGGGGGAAATGCTACATGAGCTGTGAATGAACAGAGGGGCATCTAGCCTAAAAACTGGGGGGACTGTTTGATGCCGAAACACTAACTCTGACTGATGAACTGCTCCCCAACTACTCAGTACCTTGCAGAGTCCTCAGAGTAGAGCACTCATCATGGGGCTCAAGCAGAATGGAGTTTCCTGCCAGCTGTGGATCAGCCTCAGTGGAATGTCATCCATCTACAGTGGATCAGGCCAACATTGGGTCAGCAGCCCATATAAGGGTTGTTATACCTTTAAGATGTTTTAAATAATCTCTAAGGTAACCACAATGAAAATACATACTGATAATAGATTCACCAATAAAGAGATGATGGAATTGAGTCTATTATTATAAAAATTCACGTAGACGTGCAATGACATTCACTGACCACCAGCAAGATAAGAAATACACAAGGTGAGTCACAAAGTATGCATGGGTAATATTTCTGCAGAAAAATAAACAGATACTTTTAATGCCAAAGGGCACAAATCAATTCATATTTGATTACACTCACATTGTCCAAAAATATAATGAGTTGAAAACTGTCACTGTGCAACAAAGTATTCAAGTAAAAACAAAACCACGTCTAAATGATGCTGTGAAAATTCCTACACAAAAGGAAGCATATTATTATGGAAATTCAAATCAGAATTAGGGAAAATAAAACCCCAAAAATTCTACATCAAAAGGATGAGTTATTTAAAGAAAACCTACTATTGGGGAGCCTGCGTGGCTCAGTCGGTTGAGGGTCCGACTTCAACTCAGGTCATGATCTCATGGTTCATGAGTTTCAGCCCTGCGTCTGGCTGTGTACTGACAGCTCAGAGCCTGGCGTTTGCTTCGGATCCTGTCTCCCTGTCTCTCTGCCTCACTCCCCCAAAAACTAAATAACCATTAAGAAAATAATTTTAAAATTAAAGGAAACCTACTATAATTTTACTTGAAAGTTTCCTTATTTTGAAAGAGACAGAGCACAAGGAGGGGAGGAACAGAGAGAGAAAATCCCAACAATGAAATCATGACCTGAGCTGAAATCAGGAAATGGATGCTTAACCAACTGAGACACCCAGGCGAGCTATGTATCTATAATTTTAAACTGTGACTGTGTACCCATAAAGAAAGAACGTTTTGAATTATCAGCATGTCTTCATGGACAATAAAGTTGTAAAGAATATTCATTAAAATCTGCCATGGAAAACTCTAATGAAAACTTTTATGAATTAAGGACTTAAAACATTAATAAATGTATTATGTTAATAGATCCCTCTTATTACACAGAATTTAAGGGTATAATCCATACTTTAGGATCCAGCAAACTAAATGGTTTCATTTCATTATTTTTAAGTTTGTATTAAAAGTATATTTTCGGGGCTCCTGGATGGCTTAGTCGGTTGAGCGTCCGACTTTCGCTTAGGTCATGATCTCGCGGTTCGTGGGTTCGAGCCCCGCGTCGGGCTCTGTGCTGACTGCCAGCTCAGAGCCTGGAGCCTATTTCAGAGTCTGTGTCTCCCTCTCTCTCTGACCCTCCCCTGCTCACGCTGTGTCTCTCTCTCCTAGAAAAAAAAAGTGTATTTTCTACCCTACAACCCAGCAAGTGCATTACTAGGTATTTTATCCTAGGGATACAGGTGCGCTGTTTCAAAAGGGCACATACACCCCAGTGTTTACAGCAGCACTATCAATAATAGCCAAAGTATGTATACAGCCCAAATGTCCGTCAGTGGATGAATGGATAAAGAAGATGTGGCATATATATATACATATATATACACACACACAATGGAGTATGACTCAGAAATTAAAAAGAATGAAATCTTGCCATTTGCAACTATGTGGATGGAACTTGGTGGTATTATGTTAAGTGAAATTAGAGAAATACAAATATATGACTTCACTCATATGAGGACTTTAAGAGACCGATGAACATAAGGGAAGGGAAACATAACATAAAAACAGGGAGAATGAGAAAATCATAAGAGATTCTTAAATATGGAGAACAAACAGAAGTTATTGGAGGGTTTCTGGGGAGGGGGTGTGGGCTAAATTGGTAAGGGACCTAAGGAATATACTCCCGAAATCAATGTTGCACTATATGCTAATTAACTTAGATGAAAATTCAAAAAATATATTAAATTTTAAAAAAGTATTTATTGAAATAATGACGTGGGAACACAGACTTCCCTATTTTCAAGCCTGAGATCATTCTTTAGATATGTGAATGTACAATTGTATCCAATTTGGGGAAGAGTTAGCCCTCCTCTGATATCTGTGAGATTTTCTTCGTTTGAACCACATCAACTGACATTCTCTACTTCCAACTATTGCTGTGATAAAGATATACCAGTGGTTTACTGCACTGCAACCCTTTTTTCCCTAAAGACCAGTTGGCAAATTATTTTATATATAATATTCAAGAAGATTTTAAATTTTAATACAGCAAGAAGAACAATCTTATGAACACCTATTTCATGATAATTTACATCAATGTCATAACCACAAACAGCATCTGCATTTAGATTTGCATTATATATTGGGTGTCATGTTTTCCTTCATCTTCCATAGAAAATGATGAATGAGATTTACCTAAAGAAGGGCACGTCATATTTTTGAGGCAAAAGTAATAGACCATGTGATTTTCCAAACCCACTAGGAAGAAATGAATTTCAGAAGTAAATTGAGAGTAGAAATACATTAATACTTGCTGGCTACAAACATCAGATAAACTCAATGTGAGGGGGAGAGAGCACATATTGAAATTAATCATACCTATGCAAAAATTGTTCCACTTAATTTTTTAAAGCATAAACACATATACATTTTCAAAGTCTTTCACTTTGTATTATTCCTAATAATGAGTATTTTGATGTAATGTCTTTATAGAGTGACTGACGTTCTGCTTTCTACTGTGAATTCCGTTAAATTTATTGACATTTGATGTTCCATTACATACTTTTCTAAATATTTATATCTTTCAAGTAACTCTCATTTATGCGTTGTCAGCTGTTTGCTAAAGCATACATTTAACATGAAGGACCTTCCTCATTCATTATGTTTGTAAGGTTTACATCGAGCGTGAGCTTTGCAATATTGATTAAGGACGAAATTCTACTCACAAGCACTGCATCTTCCTCTATGGTTTATTATTTCTATCCTGTAAGATGGATAGCCGTGAGGGGAGCACAGTGTGAGTTCCAGCTACAGGCTTTTCACAGTCTTTACATTTGTAATGTTTCTCCTCAGTATAAACTCTGTGACGCTAAGTAAAGGTTGAGGAGTTCTAAAACTTTTACCACATTCGTTACTTTTGTCAGTTTTTTCTCCAGTATGAATAATGTGATGTAGGATGAAGCTTGACCTCTGATTAAGGGCCTTGCCACATTCTTTAGAAGTTAATGGTTATTTCTCACTATAAGTCTTCCGATAGGAAGTCATGGTGAGCAGTTCATAAGATTCTCACAATCCTTAAATTTGGAAGGCTTCATCCTTTAAGAATTTTGTGATAAGGAAGGTTGAAGAGTGAAGAAAGACTTTACTACATTGTTTATACTGGAAGATTTCTGTCAAGTATACATTCTGTGACACTGAATAAGATGTGAGTGGCTCTTAAAGGCCTTGCCACATGCTTTACAATTGTACGGATTCTCCCCAGTATGAATTCTGTGATGTTGAGTAAGGGATGAATACCAGCTAAAGGCCTTCCTACATTCTTTACATTGGTAAAGTTTCTCTCCAGTATGGATTCTGTGATGTAGAATAAGGGCTAAGGGCCTTTTAAAGGGCTAACCACATTGTTGACATTTGTAAGATTTCTCTCCAGTATGAATTCTCTGATGTTGAGTAAGAGCTGAGTGCTGTGTAAAGACCATCCCACCTTTCCTATGTTTGTAAGGGTGCTCTCCAGTATGGGTTTGCCTGTGTCTATTTAGAGATGAACTATACTTTAAGGTTTTACAACATTCATCACATATGTAAGGTTTTTCTCCAGTATGCACTTGCTGATGTTAAGTAAGTGTTGAGTGCTCATGTGGCTTTGCCCCATTCCTTACACATGTAACTTTTTGTCCAGTATTGATTGTCTTGTTTGTATTTAGCCTTGCTGACGGACTAAACATGTTCCCAGGTTCATTGCATGTGTATGGGCTTTTTCCCACAGGAATCCTCTGATGATCAACAACATCGGAGGATGGGTTAGGTATTTTCCCACATTCATTATATTTCAAGGATGCCCTCCCAAATGTATACTTTTCTAAATCATAAGGTTGGAGCTTTCATAAAATATTTCCCTACATTTATTACATTCATATCGATTTCCTGAAAATGAGTCCTCACATGTGTATTAACATTTGAATCCTGGTTAAATATTTTCTCAGATTCAGTGCATTGAGCAATTCTGGTTTCATTGAAAATGCTGTGGTTATGTTGGAAGGTCGACTGCTCAGTGAAGGACCCCTCAAAGGGATACCACTTACCACATTTTTTTTCATTTTTAAATCTCTGAATTTCAGAAATATTTGACTGAAAGATCAATGCAATCCTATTTTCAAAATGGTAGAAATAAGTATTTTTAACACAGACTTGGTCACCTTCAAGATGTTCCAAATTTTGTTCTGCAGATATGTACGTTTGACCATTTGATTTGAGCCTTTGCTTATACAAACATACTGATTTGCAGAACCAATGCTCTTAGAAATGGGTGTTTTCCAAAATGTTTTATGTCGTTCACGGTTCTGGGCAGCGAAAATCTGATTATGGGAAGTTGTCTCCCATTGGACATGTCCTTCATGGTATCCTTGATGCCTTTCACCCTCCCCAAAATTATTCCAGTCTATCATTAGGTGTATATTCTGAAAGGCACTATTGTATCTACTCACTGACACTCTTTGGAAAGAAGTTTCTATGCACATCTTTGGAAGGAGGCCCTGGGCGCCATTTGAAGATACAGCTGAGAGATAATGAATAAAAAAAAAGTAAAATCATTCCACTTGCTATGGTCAGATGAATACAGTTAAATTTTCTTCTACATGAAAATAAAATCAGAGAAGTTCAACTTCAGGAAAAATGAATCAATAGCTTTTCTAGTTTCTTCAAAATGCATCTGAAGTAAATAACATGAATTTTTAAATATCATGATAGGTAGCATATTTTGCAACCTTGATAGTGCTTTTCCACTTAGAAATAAAAGGTTTTGGGGCACCTGGGTGGTTCAGAGTGTTGAGCATCTGACTTTTCATTTCAGGTCAGGTCATGATCTCATGGTTTGTGAGCTGGAGCCCTCACCCTCTCTACAATGGCAGTGTGGAGACTCCTTGAAACTCTTTCCCTTTTCTGCTCTCTCTCTCTCTGTGTCCCAGAAGGAAGGAAGGAAGGAAGGAAGGAAGGAAGGAAGGAAGGAAGGAAGGAAGGAAAGAAAGAAAGAAAGAAAGAAAGAAAGAAAGAAAGAAAGAAAGAAAGAAAGGAAGGAAGGAAGGAAAGAAAGAAAGAAAGAAAGAAAGAAAGAAAGAAAGAAAGAAAAAGAATAGAAAGGTTTCTGTTGGCTATAATTCAAAAGAATGAATTATATCCTTAAAATCTGTTTAATAGGAGGGATGTATTAAAATAAGCAAGTAAGGGAGGGGCAGGGAGAGAGGGAGATAGAATCCGAAGCTTCCTCTTAGCTGTCAGCACAGGGCCCTACACGGGACTCACACTTATGTACTGTGAGATCATGACTTTAGCCAAAGTCAGACACTTAACTGACTGATAAACTCATTAGCCCTAGAAATGAACTTTTGAAGCGAAATAAAGGATTAGTCTTTCTCCTTTTAAGGAGGTATTTTGTTATCTGATAAAATGACTAGATCTCAATTTTGAATGATTACAGTCAAAACCTCCATAATATTGGAAAGCAGAAACCACATAACATGTGCTATCTGCCTCTAGTGTTCCGGGGATTTCTGCACAAACTCCAATATGCCCATCACACACCCTGACACACTTCTCACACGAGGCAGAACAGAACTCAGAAATGGATTAGCATAGAGTCCTCAGAAATACAGCCCTTTCCCCAAGACGCTGAAACCAATGGCAGAACTGATCATATTATGGAGGCCCTCACTGTGGATGTGAAGGACCATGAATGGAACTGAAGGGGGATTGTTGGAGTATGTAAGAGGGTGATGTATTGGAAAGCAGATGTCCCTCTGTGAGGGGCAGAGACCTAAAAATAGGCTGCTCAAACTAATTTCCATTCAAGGAGAGTTGCTCAAACCACATTTTAAGGTCTGTTTTCCTCCTTCATATTGAGACTTCACCTCTGTCATCTGCTTCATTCATTACCACCTACTGGGTAGGAGGCTACTGTCTCCTTTCTCTTCACATCCTAAGGCTCCTTCTTTTATTCCAGAAAGATGACCAGGTCTGGTTTTGACACAGACCTGTTTACAGTAAAAAGGAATAGGAGTATTGCTTGAGATTCTACCTTTCAATTAAATACTGGGCTCAGTAGAAAAGAAAGGACATTGTAGAATTCTAGAAAATGATTTCCCAAATGCTGTTGCCTAAGGGACCCTTTGGAACACACAGGAGGGTTTTCAACATTCAGATCTGAACCTCTACCTCCGAGTATTACTCCTACGATAATGAGTTGCGATTGCAGTTTAAGGTGTTGGAAATACCAATGCCACTCAATGTTTAGAATTGCCATTAATCTACAGAAATGATGATGTTACCCTAAAGAAGGGGAATCTAAAGTTGAAAAGGAAACATCAAGATATTTCTCTACATCTACAAATGCCTACTTGTTTCCCTCACTGCAGGGATCTGAATTTCAGTCTTAAAAGAGGAATTTTGCAAGAGACAGTCTTCAAAGGAAGGAACAAAATCCTAAGTGTGGTTTGGGAAATCTAGAAGGAGTTGTCCTCACCCAAGAAGAGGAGGTGTCCATAGTTCTCTAACATCATGTCCCTGTACAGTTCCCACTGACTGTGCTTCAGGCATCCCCACTCCTCCTGAGAGAATTCTATGGCCACATCCCTGAAGGTCAGCAGTCCCTGCAACAAATACCAGTTAACAAGTGGATGCAGGCAGTGTTAGTAATGGTACCTAAGATGAAAGAAGGTGTTAATGTCACCAGCTAGACTTTAAGACCTGACCTTCACTGTTACCTGCTTCTACCCACAGACCTTAGTTCCACATTTTACTTAACGTTTTCTTTCTACCTTATCTTTTACTTCAGACAAAACACCCCATGGACAGAGTGTCCTGTGGTGGAAACAGAAAGGATCCAACAAAAGCTAATGACTACCCTGAGTAAGAGCTTGGATTGGCTCAATTTGAGCTTAACCTCTGACTCACACCTAAGCAGATGATCCATAGAGTAAACCATGGAGTGAGGATAGTTACCTATATCTCATTATATATACATATTTTTTAGATGTTTATTTCCTTGGGAGAGACAGAGTACAAGTGGGGTTGGGCAGAGAGACAGAGAGAGAGAGAGAGGATCGTAAATAGGCTCCATGCTCAGCACTAACCCCAAGGAGTACTGGATAACAGGTCCCGGTGATCATGACCTAAGAACATTGATTCCGATTTCTACTGAAACTTGACAGGCCAGATAGGAATGGCTGGAAATCTTCAATGTGATGAACAGAAAAAATATGCAGCCAAGAATTTTCTATCCAGCCAGGCTGTCATCAGAATAGAAGGAGAGATAAAAGTCTTTCCAAATAAACAAAAATTGAAAGAGTTTGTCAGCACTAAACCAGCCTTACAAGAAATCCTTAGGGTGACTTTCTGAGGGAAATGTTACAAGGAACGCAAGATGCTAGAGACACCACCACAAGCATGAATCCCACAAACGACACAATGACTCTAAACCCATATATTTCAATAATAACACTGAATATAAATGGGCTGAATGTTCTAATCAAAAGTCATAGGGTAGCAGAATGGATTAAAAAAAACCAAAATCCATCTATTTGCTATCTACAAGAAACTCATTTTAGACTGGAGGACACCTTCAGATTAAAAGTAAGGGGATGCAAAACTAGATATCATGCTACTGGAAAGCAAAAGAAAGCTAGAGTAGCTATATTTATATCAGGCAAACAGGACTTTAAATTAAAGACAGTAGCAAGACATGAAGAAGGGCATTATATAATAATTACAGGGTCTATCCATATGGAAGAATTGAGAATTATAAATGTCTACACAACAAATATGGGCACACTTAAATATATAAAGCAATCACAAACAGAAACAATCTTATAGATAAGAATGTGCTGATAGGGGACTTTAATACTCTACTTACAGCAATGGATACACCAGCTAGACAGAAAATCACTAAAGAAACAATGGAATTGAATGACACATTGAACCAGATGGATTTGACAGATATATTTAGAGCTCTACATCCTGAGGCCATGGAATTCACGCTCTCCTCAAGTGCGCATGGCACATTCTCCAAGATACATCACATAATGGGAAATAAAGCAGCCCTCCATATATATAACAGAATTGAGATCATACCATGCACACTTTCAGATCACGATGTTATGAAACTTGGAAATCAATCACAGGAAGAAGTCCGGAAAACCTTCAAAAACATGGAGGTTAAAAAACACCTTACTAAAGAATGAATGGGCAAATCAGGCAATTAGAGAAGAAATTTAAAAATATATGGAAACAAATGAAAACAAAAATACAACAATCCAAATTCTATGGGATGCGGCAAAGTCAGTCTTAATAGGAAAGGCACTCCAGGCCTATTTCAAGAAATTAGAAGAATCGGAAGTGAAAATCTTACAGCACACCTAAAGGAACTAGAGGAAGAGCAACAAGAGCACCCCAAGCCCAGTAGGAGAAGAGAAATAATAAATATCAGGGCAGAAATAAACAATATAGAAACCAAAGAAACAGTTGAACAGATCAATGAAACCAAGAGTTGGTTTTTTGAAAAAATAAACAAAATTGACAAACCTATAGCCAGGCTGCTCTAAAAGAAAAGAGAGAGCACTCAAATAGACAAAATCGTTAATGAAATGGACTGATTACAACCAACCCCTCAGAAATACAAGCAATTATCAGGGAATACTATGAAAAATTATATGCCAACAAACTGGACAACCTAGAAGAAATGGACAAATTCCTAAACACTCACTACCAAAATTCACATGGGAAGAGATAACAAATCTGAACAGACCCATAACTTGTGATGAAATCAAATCAGTTATCAAAAATCTCCTAACAAATAAAAGCCCTGGGCTAGATGGCTTCCCTGGGGAATTCTACCAGACATTTAAAACAGAACTAATATCCATTCTTCTCAAGCTATTCCAAAATCCAGAAATCGAAGGAAAACTTCCGGACTCATTTTATGAAACCAGCAGCACTTTGATTCCCAAGCCAGACAGAGACCCAGCAATAAAAGAGAACTACAGGCCAATATCCTTGATGAATACTGATACAAAAATCCTCAAAGATACTTATGAATCAAATCCAATAGCACATAAAAAGAATTATCCACCAAAATCAAGTGGAATTCATTCCTGGGTTACAGGGCTGGTTCAATATTCGCAAATCAATCAATGTGATACATCACATAAACAAAAGTAAAGATAAAAACCATATGATGCTGTTGTTAGATGCAGAAAAAGCATTTGACAAAATACAGCATCCTTTCTTAATAAAGAACCTCGAGAAAGTCGGGATAGAAGGAACCTACTTAAACATCATAAAAGCCATCCTTGAGAAGCCCTCTGCTAACATCATCCTCAACGGGGAAAAACTGAGAGCTTTCGCCCTGAGATCAGGAACATGACAAGGGTGTCCACTCTCATCACTGTTCTTAACATAGTGCTGGAAGTCCTAGCATCAGCCATCAGACAACAAAAGGAAATAAAAGGCATCAATATTGGTAAAGAAGAAATCAAACTTTCAGTTTTCGGAGACAAGATGATACTCTACATAGAAAACCGGACAGACACCACCAGCAGCCTACTAGAACTGATCTATGAATTCAGCAATGTGGCACGATACAAAATCAACGTAGAGAAATCGGTTGCAATTTTATACACCAACAATGAAGCAACAGAAAGAGTAATCAAGAAACTGATCCAACTCACAATTACACACACAAAAAATAAAATACCTAGGAATAAACCTAACCAAATATATAAGAGAACTGTATGATGAAAGCTATAGAAAACTTATGAAGGAAATTGAAGAAGACACAAAGAAATGGAAAAACATCCATGTTCATGAATTGGAAGAATAAATATTGTTAAAATGTCATCACTACCCAATGCAATCTACACATCTCTAAAATCCCAATTGAGTTTGCTCCAACATTCTCCTCATAACTAGAACAAACTCTCCTAAAATTTGTATGGAACCACAAAGACCCCGAATAGCCAAAGTAATATTGAAGAAGAAAACCAAAACGACAGGCATCACCATCCCGGACTTTAGCCTCTACTACAAAGCTGTCATCATCCAGACAGTATGGTATTGGCACAAAAATAGACACGTAGTCTAATGGAATAGAACAGTCTTTGTCAACTAATCTTTGACAAAGCAGGAAAGAGTATCCAATGGAAAAAAGACGGCCTCTTTAACCGATGGTGCGGGGAGAACTGGACAGCAACATGCATAAGAATGAAACTAGATCATTTTTTCACACCATTCACGAAATAAACTCAAAATGGACAAAGAACCTGATTGTGAGACAGGAAACCATCAAAACCCTCGAGGATAAAGCAGGAAACAAACTCCTTGACCTCCACCGCTGCAACTTCTTATTTAACACATCCCAAAGGCAAGAGAATCAAGACCAAAAATGAACTATTGGGACCTCATCAAGATTAAAAGCTTCTGCATGGCAAAGGAAACAATCCATAAAACTAATAGGCAACCGATGGAATGGGAAAAGATAGTTGCTTATGACATATCAGATGAAGGGTTAGTATCCAAAATCTATAAGGAACTCTTCAAACTCCACACCCAAAAATCAAAAAACCCAGTGAAGAAATGGGCAGAAGATATGAACAGACACTTCTCCAAAATGGACTTCCAGATGGTCAACAGACACATGAAATGATGCCCAGCGTCCCTCCTCATCAGGGAAATACAAATCACAACCATACTGAGATACCACCTCGCGCCAGTCAGAATGGCTAAAATGAACAAATCAGAGGACTCTAGTTGCTGGTGAGGATGTGGAGAAACAGGCACCCTCCTACACTGCTGGTGGGAATGTAATCTGGTGCAGCCCCTCTGGAAANAGAGAGAAGGAGAGATACCACATGTTTGCATGTATAAAAGGATTAGGAGGAACTTCATGGAGGACCGTGGGGGAGAAGAAAGGGAAAAATAGTGGGGGAGAGGGAGGGAGGCAACCCATGAGAGACTCCTGAATGCCGAGAACAAACTGAGGGCTGATGGGCATGGAGAAGGGCATGTGTGGGGATGAGCACTTGGTGTTATATGGAAACCAACTTGACAATAAACTATTTTAAAAGAAACGAAATTGAATAATGAATGAAAAAAAAAAAAGCCGACTTCGGCTGAGGTCATGATCTCACAGTTCATGGGTTGGAGCCCGTTTCGAGCTCTGCACTGAGAGTTAGCTCGGTGCCTGGAGTCTGCTATAGATTCTGTATCTCCCTCTTTCTCTGACTCTCCCCTTCTAATGCTCTCTCTCTCTCTCTACCTCTCTCTCTGTTTTTCTTAGAAATAAAACATTAAAAAAAAATTCTTAAGTATAAAGTTGAACAAAAATCAAAATGGCTGCATTAAAACATAGTGTGGGTTGATATTAAAATAAGTACCTTTTTTTTTTCTTCTGGGGGAAAACTCCCGCTGTCCTTTCTTACCCTTTTATTAAATTAGAAAATTTAAAACAATTTTTTTAATCTTTATTTTTTGAGATGGAGAGAGGCAGAGTCTGGGCAGAATAGGGGCAGAGAGAGAGGGAGCCCCAGAACCTGAAGCAGTTTCCAGGCTCCAAGCTGTCAGCACAGAGCCTGTCATTCGGCTGGAATCCACGGACTGTGAGATCATGATCTGAGCTGAAGTCAGATGGTTAACCTGTTAGACCTCCCTTTCCAAAGGAGAATCACGGAGAACAAAGCCCACAAAACACAAAAGGAATTGGTTACTCAGGTTTATTTCAGTCCAGCCGGATGGCCCGTCCTGAGCACCTGAAACGTCCTAGGAAGAGAGCCCCGCCTACACATAGCTCAGGGTTTATGTAGGGAGAGGGGCGAAGCCGGTGTGCAGAAGCGAGAATTCTGCGGTTAGAGGTGGGGCTTGCTTAACAGTTGCTTGAAGAACATGTTTGACCCTTGTAATCATTCTAATCACAATGTTCCTTAAGGATCTACATCTCAGGGACCCCCTGGAGCCAGGAGGAGCTAGGTTGCTCAATCCCTGACCTTTTACCACAATAGACATCAAACAATGGTTGGTATTTCATTGGGAAGCCCCTCACCTTTTGGCCCAAGGGAATTTTTACAAACGGACTGAATTATCCAGGTGCCCCTAAAATTGTTTCTTAATGTTCATTCATTTTGCAGGGAGAGAGAGGATGAGAGAGAGAAGAGGGACAGAGAGGGCACAAGAGCAAGGGAAGAGCAGGGAGGGGGGACAGAAGATCCGAAGCAGGCTCTAAGCTGACAGCACAGCTGGATGCAAGGCTGGGACTCATGAACTGTGAGATCATCACTTGAGCTGAAGTCGGTTGCTTGACCTACAGAGCCACCCAGGTGCCCCTCTTAGCCTTCTGTTTTTTCAGTTAGGAACCCAGCACCACCCAATGAACACCCAATGAACAAGGCTGGCAGCACAAAGGATTCCTGTCCAAAACGGATGGATCCTGTATTTACCTATAAACCCCCTGCCCCTTCCTCTGGGTGGGTTTGCAGTTCTGAAGGCCCTAACCTGCCTCAACCTCCTCAGCCTGGCAAAGCAGGAAAACTACTGTTCTTCTTTCTCCCACATTCTATCTTTGCATTTCCTTGTGTCTCTGAAGCCCCAAGGTCATTTCTCAACCATGGAAGGAATGTGTAGGAGAGGAAAGCTTTTTTTCTTCATCTGTTCTCAAGTCTTTGGCTGGTCTAATAATTAAACTGACATAAGACAGGTTCAAAAGAGAAAAAAAATTCTTAACTATAGGAACATGAATGATACGAGGCTCAAAGAGAGGCAAGTGATGCTTATGTGCTATTGTGAATTGAGGAGAAGGGGTAGGGATTGAGAATTTCAAAGAGGGGGAAGTCCATTCACAGGAACAAGGAAAGAGTAAATGTTGGGAAACAAATATTTGCCATGCCAGGCAGGCAACTCTTTATAAAAGGTTCCTCTCTGGTATTAGCTCCTTTCTGAATAGAGGTCCCTTATCTAATTTATTCTTGGTATAAAAGCCTCAGAAAAGAAGGAAACATTTCCCTTTGCACCAACAGAATAATTTTAGAGGACATTTGTTAAGTTAAATAAGCCATACACAGAAAATATACTGTATGAAATCACATATATGTGGAAACTTAAAAAAGACAAAATTATTAAAGATTAGCATATTTCAGGGCCTGAGGATGAGGAAATGTTCAGACATGGGATCAATTGGTGAAAGGTTTTCTTATGCAGGATGGGTAAGCACTGAGTGTTTAAGGCATGGTAACTATACTTAATACTAGCGTGTTGTACACTTGAAATTTCCTAGGAGAGAGGTGCCTGGGTAGCTCAGTTTGTTGAGCATCCAAGTTCGGCTCAGATCATGATCTCACCTTCTATGGGTATGAGTCCCGTGTTGGGCTCTGTGCTGACAGCTCAGAGCCTGGAACTTGCTCAGATTCTGTCTCCCACTCTCTCTGCTTTTCCTCGACTCCCGCTCTGTCTTTCTTTCTCTCAAAAAAATGAAAATTTAAAACAATTTTTAATTAAAAAGAAATTTGTTAGGAGAGGCTATCATAAGTGTTCTACACACACACACAATTATGAGAGATGAGTCAGATAGATTACGATAATTACTTTGTTAGCCGGATCCAAGGGTGTAAGAGCACTGGCTCCAGACAGACCCACTTCTGCCACTCACGACTCACAAATTCCGCAGGCAAGAAAGAAGACTTCCACTACCTCATTTTGACCTCAAACTTTCCCACTGGAATCCTTCCGGCTTGTCTCCTGGCTCAGTAGGAAAACCCTGAGGACAAAGCCCCGCTGAAGGGAACTTGAACTACCCTTCAAGCCACAGGGACTGCCCTGAGCCAGAAAGACCCATCCCTGATTGACTGCTAGACAGGGACAGATTTAACCCTCACTGACCACCTGCAGGTACGCACTCCATTTTGCCCCCTCTTTCCCTTCCATACACCGGGGTTCCCAGCCCATCAGACACAGTCTCTGAGACATTAGTCAGCTCTCTTCCCAGTGTCGGCCTCCCTGAAATAACTCCCTTTCTTATGTCACCACTTCTCATCTCTCTGTCTTGGGATTTTGTCCATGTCGAGTGGACGGACGGACTTGATCTGTTGAGGACCCAGGTGCCCTTGCAGCCCTCCCTGCACACCAGGGAACAGCAGACAGAAGTGGTGGCAAATCCAGAAAGGGGTTTTCTTCAGGGAGGCCAGCACTGAGAAGGCAGTGGACTAACATCTCAAACACTGTGTCCAAACTGCTGAACATTCTCCTAGGTTCATACAAGAAAAGGTAGGGCAAAGGGTGTTGGTCCATGCAGGTGGTGGGGGAGGTCAAGCCGACCGCTGCATGGCTGTCAGGCATGTGGGGTCTTGCTGGCTCAGGGGAGTCCCTATTGCTGGAGGAGGTAGTTTCCTTTCGTACCTGGGATGCTTTGCCCAGAACGTTAAGCCTCTGACACTTGATTTCTGCTCAGGTGATGATCTCTCAGTTCATGAAATCCAGACCCACGTTGGACTTACAGGCTTTATCATATTCTCTGCAGTTGTTGACTTTCAACCCAAGTATATATACTCTGATGTCAAGGAAAGTCTGAAGAATGGCTAAAGGCTTCAGCAAATACTTTACATCTGTAAGGTTTCTTCCCAGTATGAATGATCTCATGCCCTGGACGGCTTCAACTCCACATATAGACTTTGCCACACTCTTAGCATTTGTAAGGTTTTCCTCCACTATAAACTCTGTGATGTGAAAAAAAACTGACTACCAGTTAAGGGGGTTGTCATATTCTTCACATATATAAGGTTTCTTCTCAGGATTTGAAGACTTTGTCACATTTACTACATTTGTCAGTGTACAAATTTCCAGTCAGGAAACAATGACATTTAATAAGGTTTGAGCTTTGATAAAAGATTTTCCCACATTTATTTATTTCATATTCATTCTCTAGAAACTGGGTTCTGTTTCTTATTACGATTTGGTACATGGTTAACATTATTCCCAGATTCGTTGCATTGATAAGTTCTGTCTCCATGGTAAACACCTTGGTAATTATTGAAGACAGGGTCCTCACTAAAGATCTCTCCAAGTCCACAACACATGATATGTTGCTCCAAATTCAGAATTATGTGATCCTAGTGAATAGTGATGTCTGGGCAAAGACTTTCCCATAATTATCAAAATTAGAGACTTTGGAACCAAAAGGAATTGGTCATTGGTGACATGATAATAAACACTCAAAAAAGAACAACTCAAATTGGTCATACTTAGAAATTTTATCTTTTTAAATTTCTAATAATCAGAAAAGTTGGAATCAAATGTTTGGAATGATTACCTTCAGCTTGCGCTTGGTGATTTTCCTTTCCAGATTTTCTAAATTTCCTTTCAGAGCAGATCTATGTTTAAAAATGAACATGGGGATTGCCTGGGTGGCTCAGTCTTTTGGGCATTCGACTTTAGTCAGGTCATGATCTCACTGTTTGCGGGTTCAAGCCCTGTGTCGGGGTCTGTGCTGACAGCTAGCTCAGAGCCTGGAGTCTGCTTCAGATTCTGTTGTCTCCCTCTCTCTCTCTACCCCTCCCCAATTCGTGCTCTGTCCCTCTCTGTTTCAAAAATAAATAAAGTATTTTAAAAAATTAGAAAAATACTTGGGTCTTTGTATTCCTAAAGACATTGTTCCACAAAGATATCTGTCTTAAAGTGGGATTTCCCCACAAATGTTTTATATTCTCAGTCTCTTTTGGCAGTGAGGATTTCATTGTGGATAAGTAACCCAGATTAGCTCTATCCAACAAAATATTCCTTCTTCTCTTCCATCTCCCCTTCACCTTCCCAATCTTTCACTAACTGAATTCAAACAGCCACACTTGCCGTATCTTCCTAATAGCACCCCACAGAAACGGGCTTTTTTTTTTTTTTTGCTTTTATTGTTCAACAAGCCAAAGTGTGATCAAAAGGTATAACCTAAAGATACCACATAAATGTCCCCACTTACTACATATAAATCAATATATTATAATATGCAAACCTAAAACATAAACACCCATCACAGGACATTAGCAGATTTTGCTGGTAAAGTAACTGGCCATGTCTATTCATAAGGTTAACATCACCAACACTTGTCTCTCAAGTACTGTCTGTCTAGCGTTGAGCAACTCAACTGGGGTTTGGCTGACAACATTACTGCTCTATCCTTCAGTAAACTTCAAAAGAGCAGTAAAGAATGTGACGTTTTAGGCCTATAATTGGTGGTCTTCACTGGGAACCAAAGGTACTTGTGTGAAGATAAGATGGTGAGTGTATGGGGCTCCGGGATGCTGTGTCTGTTTCCTTCACTTAGTGCTACTGATTCTGGGTCTCTGTTGTGCAACACTGGGACTGGCATGGAACTTCTAGGATGCTATTTCCAGGGCTCTGCGCCAAACCTGAAACGTTACAATTTCCTAGGGGGTGGGGGTTCTAGAATACATGATTTCAAAGCACATGAAAGTTCAAGGAGCCTTAGTTACAAGGTTCTGCGTCCAGTCTTTCCGTTGGAATAACATGTGGAGTTTCAAATATGATCATCACCAGTACCCTGGCCCTCTGATTCTGTCAATAGGCCTCCATGGGAGCGACAATGTTCTTTTAATTAAATTCTCAGGATGATTCCAAGGAAGGCCTTCGTAAGGCATGAAGACTCCTCAGAAACTTAGGGTTGAAGGCTGGCCTTGCTCCAAGAGCTAGAGACTTAACAGTGTGTCCTCTACAGGAGTCTGGATGGTGAGGTCTGTACAGCACAGATGTCCCATGCTGTCCTAGAATGTTGGGGAGGGGGTGTATTGGAGAGGACGCTGCCTGAAGACAGGGAGGAGAAATGGAGTAATGGTCCTGTTGGAGGAGCTCATAGATTTTGAATAGCTCCCAACACAGAAAAGAGGAGGAAGTGGGGCCTTTTTAGTATTTCAATATCCTTCCTGTAGATGAGTAGTTAACGCATGAAGAGGTTGTGCTTTAAAGGCAAATGTTTATGATGTGACTGTGACTTCACAAGTATATCCTGAGAAGGGAAGCTGACACACAAGGAGTAAGAGTGAAAAATCTGATTCTCAGGTAAGTCTTCATCCCTGGTTACAAGCTGTCGTGTTTCTGTCCTGAAATCCCATGGATTGAAAACTGCAAAGGTGTCTTTGTCTACTTCTGATATTGCTGTCTTCTGAGCGCTTTCACCCTCATAAAAATCATCTTTTTAAAAAACGAGACTGAAGTTTAGCTCTTTAGAATACTTCTTGGCCATAATCCAGAGCCTAATCTCCATTCTTCGCAAACTGGCCTCCAACAGGGCATGAAAACTGTGACTGTTTAACAAATGTTTATTTAAGTGTGTCTGTGTGACAGAGAGAGAGAGAGACACAGGGAGGGAGGGAGAGAGGGAGGGCAAAGGGTCAGAGAGAGAGGGAGATACAGAATCTGAAGCAGGCATCAGGCTCTGAACTGTCAGCATAGAGCCGGATGCGGGGCTCGAACTCACAAATTGTGAGCTCAGGACCTGAGTTGAAGTCAAGATTTAGAAGCTTAACCGAGTCACCCAGGCACTTGAAAGCTGACAGTTTGAATTACTGTCCTGCAACCTTTAAAAATGTTATTCTTGGGAGAGATCTGCAGTGGAGGGCACTGAATCTGAGATTCATATGGTGGATGGACTCCTGTACGAGATATCAGTGAAGGAGAGGATAGTTAGGTTCCATTTGGATGCTTTATCAGCTCTGTGGGGAGTAGGATTAGTCCTAATGCACAAATAAGCAAGATGGACATGCAGCCCAGAAAAACTCAGAAATTTTGGAAAAGAAACCGAGTCTTGTTCTCCAGAATGCAAACTAAACAAATACATAAATAAATGCTGTATTTATTAAATACCCTAAGTATTAGGGGGATATTGATGCTATTTGTGGTGTGACAATTGTATAAATCCACTGTTTTCTCTTAATTAGATCACATTCTAATTTATTTTGGGGCTGCAACAAGAACACACTTTTGATAATATGTCCTTACTTGTGCCCCAGGCACTGATATCTTTGGGCACCTCGGTGGCTCAGTTGTTTAAGTCTGACTCGAGTTTGGCTCAGGTCATGATCTCATGGTTCACGAGTTCCAGCCCTGCGTCGGGCTCTGCACTGACATCGAAGAGCCTGCTTAGGATTCTGTCTCCCTTTCTCTCTCTCTGCCCCTCCACTACTTGCTCTCTATCTCTCTCAAAATAAAATTGAAAAAAAAAATTTTTAACTTTAAAACATTGGGTTCATTACAATTGATGTTAATGTCTTCTTCTTGGCTTGGTGCTCTCTCTGCCACATTCCTGTTGTATCACATGAACATGTCTCTTAGTCATACATATGGATTGGATGGATTTACTAAGCCATGTGCAGAAGCCATCACATCAAACTGGAGACTCCTTCTGAGTTTCTCTTTGCTTGTAGTTTCCACTGGAAAGTGAAGGTTCTCTGACTTGTGTACTGGAGATACTGACTTCTGGGACAGGTGATTCTGAGTTAGTGAGGTTCCAAATTGTAAGTTTTCATTGCATTTCCTTCTCATGTCACAGACACATTTTTTCTTCACTTTTGAATTTTCAGAAAAAGAAAACAAGGATCACATAGTTAACAGATTGGGGTGTCTTATAGCAGAAACACTGGAAAAATTTTTTGAAAGAAATACAAGACTCAGGAATAGTAGCTATTTTCTCTATGTCATTTTGTCTGTGTATCCATACTGTAAATAAACGACAGAAACATAATCATCCAGAAATAAATCGGTAAGTTTTATGTCATTGAGAATGATTTTTTTTTAGAATGTTTTTTCATTTAAGTCACCAAGATGATATTCACCTCTGTCATTTTCAATGTGTATATGGCACTTTGGAAAAGTGTAGATATATGCAGAGGTGCCTGGCTGGCTGGGTCAAGAGGGCATGAAACTCTTGATATCAGCGTTGTAAGCTCAAGCCCTACATGGGTGTACCATTTCACATGTAAACGGTAGGTCAGTTTCAAGTGGATATGTTCTTGTTTTCATCACAGTTCTTAGTTTTTAAACCTACTGTAAACATAATTTTACTGTTGTCTCTGTACATTGATTACTGAATTTTGTTAGATAAATTCTACGTGAGACAACCTAGGCTGAAATGCAGTTTCTTTCTTTTTTAAAAAAAATAATTTAATGTTTTATTTATTTCAGAGAGAGAGAGGCAGCATGAGCACTGGAGGGCCAGAGAGAGAGGGAGATACAGAATCTGAAGCAGGCCCCAGGGTCTGAGCTAGCTGTCAGCAGAGAGACCGATGTGGGGCTCGAACCCACGAACCATGAGATCAAGACGTGAGCTGCAGTCGGACGCTTAACCGACTGAGCCATCCAGGTGACCCCAAAATGCAACTTCATGACTGGGTTCCTGGGTACTTCATTGTTCACGTGTCTGACTCTTGATTTTTGCACAGGTCCTGATCCCAGGGATATAGGATCGAGAATCTTAAGGAGACCCCATCCTCAGTGCCGAGCTCCATGTGGAATTCCTTCTTTTCCTATGCTCCTCTCCCCACTTGTGCTTTCTCTGTCACTAATTAATTAATTAATTCAAAGGTTAACTTAAAAAAAACACCTAGCTTCTTACATTTGCTGGACGTGTGACAAAATATTCTACAAAGGGGAAGAATAATATGTTTTGTCCACTAGACTATTTGTGTATGTGTATTCATCTATGTAAACTTTTAGAATCAGCGTTACTAATGCTCAGAAAGTATTCCGGTTGCCTGTCTTGCTTTAAGCTGTAGACTATGGAATTGTTTATAAACCCTATTCATTTCTTGTTCTTTGATAATTCTTTCCATGGAATTCTACCTCTTTGTTACTTGCTGATGTCTTGTTAGAAGCGCAGACTCAGTTCTCATTCTAACTACTGAATCAGACAGAACCTGATCTCTGAATCGTTGTTGTGAAATTCTAATTCATATTAGAATTTGATAAGTGTCTGATTTCAGATCAAGTCATGATCTCACAGTTTTCGAGTTCAAGCCCCGTGTTGGACTCTATGCTGACACCTTGCAGCCTAGAGCCTGCTTTGAATCCTGTGTCTCCTCTTTCCTCTGGCTGCCCCTCCCCTGCTCATGCTCTGTCTCTAGCTCTCAAAAATAAACAAATATTTTGAAAAATAAGAAATATATACTTTGATAACTACATTTCTAACCCGCTAAACCTTTCTATCTAAGAAATAGACACAACTTATACTGTACATTATAAATGCA